>NC_080565.1:22995357-23317500 GCF_030253575.1 Rhododendron vialii | reverse complement strand
TTTAGTATGAAGCGGGGCCGCTTCTTTAAGAATTGTGGCAAAATTCTCGAGAAAATACTCGCAGAACCAAGAAGGGGAGTGTCATGGCCAAAATGAACCCAACAGTGAGAATTGAACTACGTCAAGAGAAGTTCGGTGTGACATCTCTTGTCGTGGTTTACATTGGCAACGGAACAGTTCAAAGCGGGACCGCACGCTAGTCTGCCAGTAAACCCGACTATCACAAAGGAATGATCCAGGCCAAAAGCCACCTATCCTATGCAGGAATTATTCGTTGTCGCTCTCTCGGATCAGTTTTATACTCTGCGCCAGTATGCCTTCCAATTCCATTCATGGGGGGGATTGTTGGAAATTTTTACTGAATTTTAGATGAATGAAATCGGAGCTGCCGGAGGATATCTCGAGGCAATCGTCCTTATTCCAGGTTCATTGTATCTAGACGCACCACAATCAATAGATGTATTGATGTGTGGATCTCGTAACTCCTGTAACCCCTCTCCATGATGGCTAGTCACTCTTGCAACCTCCCTCATTCAAATAATAGAATTCATATCAGCAATTGATGATAGCATTACACCTCTCATACCTCCTTCACTTTATAAAAGGAGGCTCACGTTTTGGGTGAAAGCATCAGGAAATTTAAGTACTTACATCCTTCCAGCATATTGTTCTTGGAAAGAGAGAGACAGGCGGTAGTCAGTTCGCCAAGGTAGTCGACGGTGGTGTTCCGACGGCTTGCGGTTTAGCCGAGCCAACCATAGGAGGAAGACGCCAAACAAGATCCTACAACACCCACGGTAGGCAAGGAATCTTTCTTAAGGAGACTGTGATATCACACAAGACTCTGTTTGATATTCTCGTAATTCAGTTTGTATCTCGACTGTTTCAATCTGTTTTGTAGTTGTATTTTGTTTCGATTATGTAATTGTTACATTATCAATGAAATTGTTCTCTGAATTTTCTGTACATGCCAAAATTTTCCCAACATAAATTTCTCTCAATCCAAATATGAAATAAACTAGAAGGGGTATGTGAGTAAAATGCTAATCTTCTCGAGTTTTTTTTTTTCTGAAAAGACTAACAGAAATCATTGTAGCACCACATTCATGGTGTACTGGTAGTAGTTTTGAAGGAGTGATAAAGATTCTTTCTCGATTGCATTGTGGATTTTGGGTGGAACGATCTTCCTCATTTCTGAGTTTAGGGTTTGGGTTTATTGGTTTTTCTGAATTGATTTCGAGGGGAAATGATATGGAAGTGAAAGGGGTTGGAGGAGGAAGACGAGTTTAGTGAAGGGAGTGGGGGGCCATAGTCCACGTGGACAATTTTATTACACATAATAGTCTTCCGGTACTATTTCCATTCATTTCTTAACAGAAGGGTAACATTGAAATCGGTTGAAAATTAGAAGGGTAAAATTGAAACAAAAAATTTTGCGAGGACGAAAATGAAACGGAGTATATTTTATAGGGACCAAAAAAATAGATAAGCCAAAAGTTTATTGATAAGCAAGTTTCAAATGTATCATTCAAACTCCCGAAGAATGTTTTCAAACTCCCGAAGCATGTTTCAACTAATAACATAAAACCAACAGTACGGCATAAAGTGTAATGGACGCCGGCGGTAGCTGTCGTAGTCACGCTGAAGGGTCTCCTCGCCAGCAAGAGAGGTTATGGCCTGCGTTTGAAGAGACCGGCTATGACTAACCAAAAAGCAGATTACTAATCGCGCCCCCCCCCCCCCCCCCCTCCGGTGCGCGCGCTCTCTCTCTCTCTCTCTCTCTCTCTCTCTCTCTCTCTCTCTCTCTCTCTCTCCAGCAGTCTCTCTCTCTTTTAATTTTTTTTATAATTTTTTAAATGTTAATAACTTTTTTTTCACGTATTTTTTTTAAATAAATTATATATTTTTGAAATTTACTCAACGAAACCTATAAAACGAGCCTAATATTGATGGTGAAATAATAAAATTATATTTTTCTGTAGTTTAAACTGTCTAACGAGGTTGAAAAATGTGTTCCAAATTTCAATCCATTTAAACCGGTGGAAAAAGAAAAAGTTTATGATCAAAAAATTAAAATCTTTCCACTAGTTGAAATGAAAAAAGAAAAAAGAAAAAAGAGAGGCAATCGGTGCCTTGTAATGCATGTGGTGGTTTTGTGTGCATGTGAGCCTTGAAGAGTTTTTGACGTGGAGCAGATAGGTGAATTGGGGCTTGATGACTAAGCATCACTTGCCTAGGAGTAATCAATTATCTAGCAGAGGAAAAAAATTTAGAGATGAGCGCCTTATCATTTGCCTATGGTTGGACCTTATCAACTTGCGAAACAGCTGCAAATTTAGAGATGCAGAAACTTGCAGAGTATTGAGTTGAGCACCATATCAACTCAACTTGCAGAGCATTGAGTTGGCTACATAATCTGATGATTGAGAGCAATTTTTGAGTAATCACATCCTCACAATTTTCCTCAACTTTCATTTTATTTTCGTAATTCATAAAAGAACATTATGGATCAGTACAATTTTTATTTTCGGATAGTTGGTCAGTTGGGAACGATGTTGCGAATGATGTTCCTTGTGGGGAGAGCAGCTCCTACATTGGGCGTGATTACACAGTCGAATTTACGACTGACCAGGTTAATTATTATTGTTGTTATTATACATATTTGTTACTTATTTTTGTTAATGTTGTACACTTTTTGTAGCACAATAAAAAACGTAGAAAATTTAACTCTTTCACTTCATTCTATCTTCTCTACGTATCATATGAAGTCATAGAAATGGAAAAAGAAAATAAAAATCCAAGGAATTTGTTTTAACTGTTATTAAATGTTTTGTGGTGCATGTTGATTGAAAAATATTTACTTAAAACTATATAATAATTTTTAAAATTTTTTTGCACCGTTTAAAATATATCTCTATTATGACTTTTGTTAAAATACCAAAGTATAGTATTTTTTTTTTTATGCATGTAAATCCCCTGGAACATAGAAGCATTATTATTATTTATTTTTGAATCAAATGTCTTGTTTACTGTCGTGATGCCATTGGAGGACATGCTTTAGGACTTAAATAGTTAATAATTCTGTAGACACCCCAATCTGGGCTTCCAGATTAGTTTACTTCCGGTTTTTGATTCTCCGATAATGAAACGGATCAAGAACACCCTGGGAATGATGAGTATTTGAGTTTTGAGTGTTCAAAAAATCTTTGAACCTAACCTAATCCTAAGCCACTTCAAAAGCCAAAAACCTTACTAGTACGCGTTGGTTGAGAACCAGCGCGCATGGTTCAAGCTGCCATGTGTGGTCAACAGTCAAAGCTTGACCGTTGACTCACGCGCAAGATGCTTTGACGAGCGCGCGCTAGTCCATGACTTGCGCTCGCTGGTCAACCTGCCAGGTGTGGTCAATGGTTAAAGCTTGACCGTTGACCCACACGCGCCGGACCAAACTTGTCCCTATCACCTTTATGAGTTGGTAAGCTTAACCACCAAGTAACCCTCAGCCAGCCTCGTGGAATGGCTGAGCTCCTCTCTTTGCACCATATCTACCTCCATCACTCCCTATATTCATCCATTTAAAGGGTTCAAGAAAAATGAAGATTCAAAGGGTTCCAAAATTTCAAAAGGTTAAAAAATACACACTTTGGATGACATACAAACCCTAATCTAAAGAGCATAGCTTGTTCTTCCTCCTCTCAACACCTCAATCAAACCTCAAAGCTCAAGTACTTTTTCAAACTCAATCTAGGTATAGCATACCTACTATTTTCTGTTCTAATCCCTGAGGGGGACCGGCAGGGTCAAAGCTAGTAATCAATACCATTTCTGGCCCTAAAGCTGGTAAGGTTTCAAAAATCGTAGAGGCAAGAACCAACACGCGACGGTCCCATATTCGCGCGCGCCACTCTGTGGCTGCGCGCGTTGATCTGCGTGGGGATTGATGTCTTGCTAATTTATGATTTTCCTTGTATATAAATCACTGTTAAGCATGCTAAAAAAACTAGTTTATTACTTTCCTTAGTTAAAACCGTTAGCTTTAGTTCAATAGTCATACCTGCTGCTATGGAGTACCCCTGGGATCATTCTGGATATATTCCAGAATCCAGAAACATGTAAACCAAACACTGGTTAAGTGGTTTAGACCAGCGCGAGCCAGGGCGCAATGCTCGCGAGCCAGAGTGCCATACGCGCGCGCCAGTCTATCTCTGACCAGTGGCTGGCCTTGTATGGGTAACTTGGCCTTAGGTCTCTATTTTTGTCCCCACATTATTTATGGGGTGTTTTGTTAAATTGTAGGGCTTTTTCAGCCTTTTAACTGTATATTATAACTACTTAGACTGTTTGGTTTATTCTGGGTGTGCACTAGTCCTTCCAGAGCTCAAAAAAGGGAAAAAATAGAGACTATGAGTGAAGCAAAGTCACGCGCGCATGTTGTGGACTCGCGCGCGCAAGTGTGAACTTCATGCAGTGGCTTTGGTCAGTGCATGCGAGGTCTTTCTTGCGCGCGTAAAATCCAGATGTGTGTGCTGGGTTTGGTTCTATTCAACAGAACCTGGCCTTTACCCTATTTACTACTTTCGCATCCATGCTATCGATCACATCCTGCAAAATGTTACAGCTTTAATCCCCATTAAACTGTTCTCGCCCCAAATTGGCTAAAGAATTGATTAGTCAAACAGAATCGCAAATATTTTCACAAATTCCTAAGTAGAGACCGATCTCCAGATTGGGTGAGAGGGGTGCCTTAAAACTATTCCCCTCTCATAACCTGGTTCCCGAACCCAGATATGGTTATGACGGACTGGTGCCTTCACCTCTTTCAAAAATCAAACAGCGCAACGAAGCGTTTCAAGTTCGGTTCCTTGGGTATCGGACCTTCAAACCCAAGTGGCGACTCTGCATAGAGCGCTCGTCTACCAAAAAGCGCGCTCATCGATCAGCCTTTTTCAAGGCATGCTGCCCACAAATTCCGTAGTTGGAACTCAAGATTATTTATGCCTTGATAAAAAAAAAAGTATATTGACAAAAAAAAAAGAGTAATGATAGAAAAGTTCTTTGCTAGCTAGATTTACTAGAGTAGGTAAATGTTAAAAAGGACATTTGACTGTAATGTCAGTTGCATGATAATGAATATACACTAGAATTAGGTTACCTAGGAAATCGAAATGGTTAACTCTACTGTAAAGAACGATATTAAGTGGATATGCGTATTGTTGATCTTTTCCACTGCATGGAAGTATGAACTAAAAGATTTTAATATCACTTCGTTACTAAAACAAGACAGACTGAAAGTAGGTTTATTTCAGTAAAAATGAAAGTAATGTTGTTCTCATCTTATGTGCCGTATTGAACCTTGATTTAAAAGTCAAAAAGCATGAATATATGATTTAATACCATCGCATGATTTTAGTAAGCTTTGAAAGTGTAGAGACCCGTAAATTCATTTTATAATTTTATTGTTTTATAAATGGAAAAGTGATGGATTAATGAGAATATTGTAGTTGGGGGTCAAAGTGTAAGGAGTTGAAAGTTATGGGTGCTAGTGTAATTTGTGCATGTGTGTGCCGTGTATATGCCTGGGAATTTTTTTTTCCCTTTTCACTTTTTTTTTTCATCTCTCTCCCAGCTCTCTCTCGGCTCTCTCCCTCTCTCTTGCCCTCTCACCAAATTTCACTCCAATAACCCAAAACCCACTCAACACAACCTTCAAACATTCATCCTCTACGCGTATTGTGGTCCGTATTTCGCCGGTTGGAGCTCGGTGGAGTCGTATCGCTCTCCGTTTCGATTTTCGGAAGCTAGGGCTTGAAATTCTTGTGGGTTTCGTTCTTCGGCCTCGAGGTAGGGATTCTACCTCTCAATATATGTAATAGAAGTGCTCTCCTTGCTTGAAATCGTGTCTATTGTTGTTGTTGTTGTTGTTGTTGTTGTGGTTGGATTTCTTGAAATCTGCAGAAAATCTGCTCGAACACCCATTTGTATCGATACTGCTCTTCTCAATATCGATACAGGAATCTCTGGAACAGCTTAGGTTACTTTCGTATCGATACTGATTTAATCAGTATCGATACAATCGGTCTCTGGAAGTTTGTAAGGCCTGTTGTATAGATACTGAAATTCATAGTATCTATACTTCAATGCCTTAAGGCCAAGTTTTGTTTCTTGTTCCGACTCCATTGTCTTGACCCCCGATCGCTTCTAACTTGTTCCAAACGTCACCAAATCACTCCATAACACTATCGATCATATTCGTTGAGTTCGTTGAGTATCTTTGCAACCCTCGCCCCTTGTTTGGTATAATTGGACGTTGATTTCCATATGGACTTTGATTAAATTGAAATGACACGTTATGTGAGTAAGAGATTCTTGGACACTTATCGACACAATGAGAACATTTGGGGCCCATCGACGAGTGGGTGCCTGGCAGGGGATATCAGGGTCCCATAATTAGCCTGGCAGGAGCTTATGCTCATAATGATCACTCAAGGCCTAACCTTCTCGGTGGGCGCTTGGCAGGGGATATCGGGGTCCCATAATTAGCCCGGCAGGAGCTTCGGCTCATGACACTTAATGTGAAGCGATATTGGACACATGGAGAGTGAAACGGTTAAAGATTGAGGTGTATACCAAATTTCATACCGAGTTTGTTGGATTGTTAATCGTTGGTTATTGCCTATTGTGTGGTCTGTATCTCGTTCTTCCTTGTGATCATCCTTGCATTTCTCTTGCATATAATGTTAGCGTAGAATTTTCTACTGGGCTAGTGTAGCTCAAGCCTATTATTATTTTCAGGTACTAACACAGGACAATAGCGAGCATGCTTGGAATGCTTAGATGTGACCATTATTTTGAAAGCTATCAATTGAGAAGTTACTTAGGCATCTTTGTAAATCTCTTTTGAAGATGTATTTGTAACTTTATAGTAAATCTTTTGACTATGGAATATTGTAACCTTTAACTCTTGAATATTCAGTACTTGCGTTAATTTGGGCCTCGGAGTCAAAGATGTAATATTTTGGGAACGCTACTTCATTATGGTTATCGTACAGATTATGGCAAGATTTTAATTATGAAAATCATTTATAATTATGTTAAAAAAATCGAGGGTGTGACAACTTGGTATCAGAGCGTTAGGTTTAGAACACCTAGCGACCGTGGGGAGACGTTTCGTCTCATTGGTTCAAAATTCTGTATTTTTTTTTACATGACTTGTGCATGCTTGTGTGACTAACATTCGTATGATTACGTGGCATTGCATTTTCGATATCGTAGAGTGGTGTAGAGTTGTTATTAACCTGTTTTGGGAATTTGGGGACTTAGACCTCATAGTTGTGATGTTGTGATTAATAGTTTTCCTTTCTTATATCTTGTAGTAAGATGCCTCCGAAATCGTGTGTTAGGTGGGGTGTGGCAAGAAACCGGGGAGGTCGTGGCCGTGGTCGTGGCCATGGGGTGCCACCGGAGGATGAGGTTAGTCAGCATGGGGAGAACCCAGGTAGGAATCCGGGGGCTGGGGCCGGTAGGGGTGCAGGAATACCACCCAATCAAACTCAATTTGCTAGGGATCTTGTCGCAGCACTTACAGCTGCAAATCTGTTCAACCAAGCTCCTAGAGAAAATGCAGACAACCGAGCCTTATCAGCAATGCGAGAATTTAGCCGTAGGAATCCACCGACGTTTGATGGGACAAGTAGTGATCCTCTTGTGGCCGATCATTGGTTAGCACAAATCCGTAAACTTTTCAATGCTCTTAAGATTACCGAAGATGATTTAAGAGTGAATATCGTGGCTGTTCAACTTACCGGGGAAGCCAATGAGTGGTGGGAATCTGTCTTAGAATCTAGGAAGGATGCGAGGAGAGCGGCAAGGACCGTAGCTCAAGTAAATGAACCGGATGTTGAAAATTTGACGTGGGCCGAGTTTGAGACATTATTTGAGGAACAATACTTTCCAGAGACTAGTCGTGAGCAGTTGAGAGATCAGTTTGAGAAGTTGGAGCAGGGGGGTATGACCGTGTCGGAATACGCTCAAAAGTTTCAGTCTTTATCTGGATTTGCGCCAGAGTTGGTGGCAACGGAGGAAAGGAAATGTAGACGCTTTGAGAAGGGGCTTCATAATACTGTGAGGAGAATGGTAATGGTGCAACGTAAGACGAAATACGCCGAGGTTGTTGAGTGTGCGAGAAGTATTGAGATACCAAAGGAAGCACAGAGGAATAGGGGAGTTTGGGAACCGAGGCAACAAGTTGTGAGTGTGAGTTCATCGTCAGGAAGCTTTGGGAGTCAAGGACGGAAGAGACAGAGGGAACCATCTCAGCAACCATCTAACCAACCCAACTTTAGGGTGCCTTCTTCTTCAGGGACACGGGGAGCTTTGTCTAGACCTCCGTCTGTGTGCTACAAGTGCAATCAACCTGGACACGTTCGTGCTCAGTGTCCACATCTCCAGAAGGCTTGTTATGTTTGTGGGAAGATGGATCATCTCGCTAGGAATTGTCCTCAGGGGTCGATAGTGCAAAGTGAGTCGGGTTCCGTGCAGCAGCCGGGAACGGGGTATAATGTTGGCCAACAGTTTAGGGGCACTCAGAGGCAGCAACAACCTCACTTCCGCCAGACTACGTCGGTTCAGAGTTCCGGGGGTGACAAGGGAGCGACTTCTTCCGCGCCTACTCAGGGTTCTGGTCAGAGGGGAGGTTTTGTACAAGGTCAGAGTACCCAAGGGCGTGTTTTCAACATCAACTCGAATGCTTCACCTTCTGTTTCTCAGGCTCCAGAAGCATCCGTTGTGAGGGGTACGTTTCTTTTGTTCAACTCCTTTGCTAAAGTACTCTTTGATTCTGGAGCATCGCATTCATTCATTGCTGCATCATTTGTGTGTGCCTTGGAATTGGAAACGGAGAGTCTTAGTCCTCATTTGTTTGTTGAGACACCATTAGGGGGTAGAATGCATCTTGATCGTATTTGTCGAGATTGCGAGTTAGTCATTTGTGACCATCGTTTTGTATTCGACTGCATCGTTTTGGGAATGTCGGGGTTTGATCTTATCTTGGGAATGGATTGGCTATCTACCTTTCATGCTACCATCGATTGTTTCAAGCGTCGAGTTCGTATTTGTCCTCTTGAGGGTCCTTGTTTCCAATTCTTTGGGGAGCGTCGGGAGCCGTTGGAACCGTATCTATGTGGGTCTCAAGAGCGCGAGTCAATTTATTCCTTGTTGGCGAGTTTGACGTTAGATGAAGATTTGTCGACACGTGGGGAGTTACCCTTAGTAGTTCGCGAATTTCCCGATGTTTTTCCTGAAGAGTTACCTGGTTTACCTCCTGAAAGAGAGATTGAATTCGTTATCGATTTACTACCCGGTACCGCTCCTATCTCTATACCTCCGTATCGTTTCGCGCCAGCCGAATTGAGAGAGTTGAAGACTCAGTTGCAGGAATTGGAGAACTTAGGATTCATTCGTCCGAGTACGTCACCGTGGGGAGCACCGGCTCTTTTTGCGCAAAAGAAGGATGGTTCACTTCGCTTGTGTATCGATTATCGTAAGCTAAATCGAGTCACCATTAAGAATAAGTATCCCATGCCTAGAATCGATGATTTGTTTGATCAACTTCGGGGTGCGACCTGTTTTTCCAAAATTGATTTGAGGTCCGGTTACCACCAGTTGAGGGTTCGGAGAGAGGATATTCCTAAGACCGCATTCCGCACTCGTTATGGCCATTACGAATTTGTTGTTATGCCTTTCGGATTGACGAACGCTCCAGCTACATTCATGGACTTAATGAATCGTATCTTTCGTGCATACCTTGATCGTTTTGTGGTTGTATTCGTCGATGATATCCTTATCTATTCGCCAACGGAGAAGGAACACCAATCGCATCTCACCATTGTTCTTGAAATCTTAAGGGAGCACCAATTGTACGCCAAGCTTAGTAAGTGTGAGTTTTGGCTATCCGAAGTCAAATTTTTGGGTCACGTGGTTTCGAAGGGTGGCGTGTCCGTCGATCCAGGAGAAATAGAGTCTGTTATGAATTGGCAACGACCGAAGAACGTGTTCGAAATTCGTAGTTTTTTGGGTTTGGCCGGGTACTACCACCGTTTTGTTCTTGATTTCTCTCGTTTAGCAGCGCCAATGACTAGATTAACACGTAAGGGGACTCGTTTTGTTTGGAGTGACGCATGTGAGATGGCCTTTGAAGAATTGAAGAAGCGATTGACGACTGCACCGGTTCTGATTGTGCCCGAACGTGGAGTTGGCTACTCTGTATATTGTGATGCGTTTAAGGGAGGGTTAGGGTGCGTGTTGATGCAAGCAGGGCGAGTAGTGGCGTATAGATCGCGACAGTTGAAAACTCACGAGTGAAACTACCCTACCCATGATCTAGAACTTGCGGCCGTCGTTTTTGCTTTGAAAAGTTGGCGTCATTATTTGTACGGTGAAAAATTTGAAGTATTTTCCGACCACAAAAGTTTGAAATATTTTTTTTCTCAAAAGGAACTTAACCTTCGACAACGCCGTTGGATGGAGCATTTAGAGGACTACGATTTCAAATTGCAATATCACCCGGGGAAAGCGAACGTCGTGGCGGATGCGTTGAGTAGAAAACCGATACACTTAGCGAGTCTAGCTATCCACGAGTGGAAAATGATGAACGATTTGGGCTTTTATGCTTCGCATTTCGAGGAAGTTCGGGAAGGGGTTACGTTATGCAACTTGACCGTGCAATCAACTTTATCGACTCGAGTAATTGAGGCACAACAACACGATGAAGAAGCGGAGGAACTTCGTGCTAAATTCCTTAGTGGAAAAGCTCAAGAGGGGTGGATGATACACGCCGATCAAAGCTTGCGCTATCAAGGAAAGTTGTTCGTACCCGTTTCGTGTCGGGAAGAAATCTTGCGAGAGTTTCACCATTCACCGTTAGCCGTCCATCCGGGGGGAACGAAAATGTATCATGACTTGCGTAGGCAATTTTGGTGGTCCGGAATGAAGAGGGACGTTGTGATTTTCGTATCCAGGTGTCTTATGTGTCAACAAGTGAAAGCCGAACATCAACGACCCACAGGAGAGTTACAACCATTGCCTGTGGCCGAGTGGAAGTGAGAGAACGTGACGATGGATTTCGTTACGGGTTTACCGAGGTCGCCAAGGGGGCATGACGCTATTTGGGTAATCGTGGACCGTTTGACGAAAACAGCACACTTCTTACCTATTCAGGTTACCGATTCCGTGGATGCACTTAGCCGTTTGTATATTCGGGAGATTATCCGACTTCATGGGATTCCCGTATCTATTGTGTCCGATCGAGATCCGAGATTTACCGCGCGTTTTTGGCAAAGCTTGCAAGCCGCTTTGGGCACCAACCTTTTGTTTAGTACTGCGTATCATCCTCAAACCGATGGGCAATCCGAGAGAACGATTCAGATTTTGGAAGACATGCTTCGGGCTTGTGTCTTGGATTTTCGGGGTAGTTGGGAGGATCACTTACCGTTAGTCGAATTCGCGTACAATAATAGCTATCAATCTAGTATCGAGATGGCACCTTATGAGGCTTTGTATGGGAGACCATGTCGATCGCCTGTGTGTTGGACCGAATTAGGTGAGGCTACGTTAGTGGGGCCGGATATGATCAAGGAGACCTCCGAGAGTATGAAAGCTATTCGCCAACGCCTTAAGAAAGCACAAGAAAGAACAACCGAACAAGTCAAGGTGATCCGCCAAAGATTGTTGACCGCTCAAAGTAGACAAAAGAACTATGCTGATCATCATCGTCGCCCATTGTCATTTGAAGAAGGGGACCACGTATTCCTTAAAGTATCGCCTCGTAGGGGTTTGTCGCGTTTTGGAAAGAAAGGGAAGCTTTCGCCACGTTATATTGGGCCGTTTGATATCATTGAGAAGATTGGGGAGGTCGCGTATCGTTTGGCGTTGCCACCGAAGCTATCGGGTGTACATGACGTGTTTCACGTGTCTATGTTGAGGAAATATGAACCGGATCCGTCGCACGTGTTAGAATGGTCCGAACTTGAGTTGGAGGCCGACGTGTCTTATGGAGAGGAACCGATGCGTATCCTAGATTTGCGCGACCAAGTACTAAGGGGTAAGACGATACCGTTAGTGCGAGTCTTGTGGAGCAATCAGGGTAGAGAAGAGTCGACATGGGAAAGGGAGGACGAAGTTAGAGAAAAGTATCCGCACCTATTTTCGGAATGAACCAATGTTAGTGTTTAAGATTTACGTGTCTTGATAATTGACTTGTTGCATAAGATTAATGGCTATGATTGTTGCATGCATATATGATGTATATGTTAGCTAACCTTGGCATGGAAAAATTTCGAGGACGAAATTTCTTTAAGGAGAGTAGAATGTAGAGACCCGTAAATTCATTTTATAATTTTATTGTTTTATAAATGGAAAAGTGATGGATTAATAAGAATATTGTAGTTGGGGGTCAAAGTGTAAGGAGTTGAAAGTTATGGGTGCTAGTGTAATTTGTGCATGTGTGTGCTGTGTATATGGGGAAATTTTTTTTCCCTTTTCACTTTTTTTTTTCATCTCTCTCCCAGCTCTCTCTCGGCTCTTTCCCTCTCTCTTGCCCTCTCACTAAATTTCACTCCAATAACCCAAAACCCACTCAACACAACCTTCAAACATTCATCTTCTACGCGTATTGTGCTTCGTATTTCGCCGGTTGGAGCTCGGTGGAGTCGTATCGCTCTCGGTTTCGATTTTCGAAAGCTAGGGCTTGAAATTCTTGTGGGTTTCGTTCTTCGGCCTCGAGGTAGGGATTCTACCTCTCAATATATGTAATAGAAGTGCTCTCCTTGCTTGAAATCGTGTCTATTGTTGTTGTTGTTGTTGTTGTTGTTGTTGTGGTTGGATTTCTTGAAATGTGCAGAAAATCTGCTCGAACACCCATTTGTATCGATACTGCTCTTCTCAGTATCGATACAGGAATCTCTGGAACGACTTAGGTTACTGTCGTATCGACAATCGGTCTCTGGAAGTTTTTAAGGCCTGCTGTATAGATACTAAAATTCATAGTATCTATACTTCAATGCCTTAAGGCTAAGTTTTGTTTCTTGTTCCGACTCCATTGTCTTGACCCCCGATCGCTTCTAACTTGTTCCAAACGTCACCAAATCACTCCATAACACTATCGATCATATTCGTTGAGTTCGTTGAGTATCTTTGCAACCCTCGCCCCTTGTTTGGTATAATTGGACGTTGATTTCCATATGGACTTTGATTAAATTGAAATGACACGTTATGTGAGTAAGAGATTCTTGGACACTTATCGACACAACGAGAACATTTGGGGCCCATCGACGGGTGGGTGCCTGGCAGGGGATATCAGGGTCCCATAATTAGCCTGGCAGGAGCTTATGCTCATAATGATCACTCAAGGCCTAACCTTCTCGGTGGGCGCTTGGCAGGGGATATCGGGGTCCCATAATTAGCCCGGTAGGAGCTTCAACTCATGACACTTAACGTGAAGCGATATTGGACACATGGAGAGTGAAACGGTTAAAGATTGAGGTGTATACCAAATTTCATACCGAGTTTGTTGGATTGTTAAGCCTTGGTTATTGCCTATTGTGTGGTCTGTATCTCGTTCTTCCTTGTGATCATCCTTGCATTTCTCTTGCATATAATGTTAGCGTAGAATTTCCTACTGGGCTAGTGTAGCTCAAGCCTATTATCATTTTCAGGTACTAACACAGGACAATAGCGAGCATGCTTGGAATGCTTGGATGTGACCATTATTTTGAAAGCTATCAATTGAGAAGTTACTTAGGCATCTTTGTAAATCTCTTTTGAAGATGTATTTGTAACTTTATAGTAAATCTTTTGACTATGGAATATTGTAACCTTTAACTCTTGAATATTCAGTACTTGCGTTAATTTGGGCCTCGGAGTCAAAGATGTAATATTTTGGGAATGCTACTTCATTTTGGTTATCGTACAGATTATGGCAAGATTTTAATTATGGAAATCATTTATAATTATGTTAAAAAAATCGAAGGTGTGACAGAAAGAATAATGTGTTCGCGAGAAAAAGAAGCATGTGTACGAGACACGAGAAATGAGAAAAAAACAATTTAAGTAATTTAATTCCTCAATTAATAGAATGTGTTTTATGGGTGTTACATTTGTTACTTATTTTGTCATGTTTCAAGCATATTAGCTTCCCACGTGCACACATCCTCACTCATATGCAAGAATCAATTTTTCTAATATACGAGATATTACATTGTGCTTATACGTATTCATTTTTTTTGTTATAGATATTTGAAACTAGAGCTGTCATGGTAGATTGGGCGCGGAGAGTTGGTAAGGAAAATGGTTTTGTGATTGTCATAAGTAAATCTACTAGTATAAAGGGCAACAAGATGCCGGAGTGCATTCTTATTTGTGAAAGGGGAGGATTGTACAAATCACCACAGGAATGGCATTCAATGCAAAGGAATACTAGAACTAAAAAATGTGATTGCCCGTTTAAGCTGCGAGGTGTACCACAACCTCCAGACGGTGTCATGTGGAGTTTGAA
Organism: Rhododendron vialii; assembly: GCF_030253575.1. Lineage (NCBI taxonomy): Eukaryota > Viridiplantae > Streptophyta > Magnoliopsida > Ericales > Ericaceae > Rhododendron > Rhododendron vialii. The sequence continues at coordinate 23,302,952 of NC_080565.1, read as the reverse complement.
GGTTATTAAAGGTTTTCATAACCATGAACCAGCTGAAAGTTTTGAGGGACATGAGTACCCATCAAGGCTGACCCCAATCGAGCAGCAATTAGTTCGTGATATGTCTAGCAGTATCGCGCCTCAAGAAATTCTTAGTTTCATGAGACAACAAAACCCGTCAATTAGTACAGGAATCAAGAGTATTTACAATATGAAGGCACTGTATAAGAAAGAGCAACTGGGGGGTCTATCTCCTATTGGGTACATCTTGAAAGAATTAAACGAAAAAAAATACATTTATGACTATCTTAAAAATGAACACACCAACAAAATCACAGATATTCTTTGGGTTCATCCTAAAAGCCTAGAGCTATCTGTCAATTTTTCGTCCGTATTGATTATTGATACGATGTACAAGAGTAATGAGTATCGGATACCACTCTTGAAAGTTGTGGGTATCACATCCACAATAAAAACTTACCCTCTTATGTTTGCATATTTGAATAATGAGACGAAAAAGCGACTGATATGGGCGTTGGATACCTTAAACAGATAGATGGTTGAAAAAGGGACATCGTTGCCATTGGTGGTTATTTCAGATAGGGATTTGGCACTTTTTGGCGCCATTGGAATATATTTCCCCTTCGCACATCACATCCTTTGTATTTGGCACATAAACTAGTGTGTAATGAAGAAGTGCAGCCCTATGCTTAGTACGAGGTGGGACGAGTTTTCCGATTCATGGTAGTCGCTTATTCATTCATTGACACCAATGTCTTTGCAACAGAGGTGGAATGCCATGTGCGCAGAGTTTGAGCAATACTCCAATGCCATACAATACATTTGGGATACGTGGTTAGGTCTTTACAAAGAGCGATTTGTTGCAGCATATATAAATCAGTTTATGCACCTCGGGAGCAATTCAAGCCAATGGTAACTTTCCTATAGTCATTGTATATTTACTGTCCTGCACTAAAGAATATTTTATGTAACTTTTCTATTTAACACAGAGTATTATTAAATTACAAGGCGGAGTCTGCGTATGCGAGGCTCAAACAATACTTAGGAGATACCATGTCCTCGCTTCAAATATCTTTTCAGAAAATAGAAAAGATGTTGTCCAGTCAGTCGGGAATATTCAAGGGTCGTTCCAGAAATCTCTCAATATTTCACGATACATACATCTACATGAAGGCATTTATAGTGAAATCAGAGATCGCATTTCATTACAGGCAATGAACTTGATCCATAAGCAGGCACAACGCACTGATAACAAAGTCAGCCTTTGCTTTTGTAAGATCAAAATGACACATGGATTGCAATGCTTTCACGATATTGCACTTTATCGTTCAGTGGACAGACCAATTTTGCTAAGCTCTATCCACCCTCACTGGAGTATGTTGTCCATGCACACCTAAAGGCATACTGATGAGGGAGCACAATCCGACAGGGCAACTTAGCTTATTGAAAGATTAAATGAAATGGATTCCGATAATCGAGAATCTCTAATGAATAGGTTTCTCGATATGGCGATCCATCTTGTTGCACAGTTCGACCCCAAGCATACAACACAGAACACAGGGGTCGACCTACAGATAGAGATGAGCAGAATAGAGGTCGCATACCTTCCTTCACAGTATCCACTTTAAAATCTCAGGCCTCATGTATTCCAACATCACGAAGGAGCAATGGGAGGGATCACCTCGTTCAAAACTTTTCTCAGCATTATCAGTGTTATATTTCCCACTGTGTTGACGTTCGACCCGACGATCATTGTGGCTTCATGGCGATAGCCGCGCAAGTCTATGGTTCTGAAGATGAATTGGCTCCAGTACGACAGGACCTTATCCAAGAGATTGAATAAAATTGGGTCTTGTACGAACAGCTTTATCCAGAACGTAATTATGTATCCCGCGTGCTACAAAGACTTCGTTTCTTCCAACCATCGACGCCAGAGGATCACTGGATGGATTCCATACCATTGGGACTTGTCATCGCATCAAAGTACAACGTTGTATTGCATACATTCGATATGATTGCTTCAAGTTGTCTCACTCACTTGCCGTTAAGCTCTCATCCAGTTCCATTCGCAGCATGCACACATATAGCTATTGGTTGTGTTAATGGCAATCACTTCGTGCAAGTTTTCCTATACCGTCATTACCCTGTACGACTCATCATCATATGGTGGAGGCCAAATGCATCAGATGAAGCACAAGGATGGGCTCATTCTTATGAAGCATGCCTCCAATTGTGGTATGAAATAATGCAGATAGATATGCCGGGACAACGACCACAATTTGGCGGAAATGTTGACTAAATTTGTGTATTTATTTATGTTCATGTATTGGTTCTATATACTCAATTATAATTAAATAAAATTTGATTTCAGTTAGCATTATTAACTATTCAGAGAAATATAAAGTAAATTTAAGTGAATTCAACATACATAATTTACTTGAAAGCTCAAATATAGAAGTTTAAAAAAAATGGACAAAAAAATAAAAACAAAGAGATAATATATTGAGTCTAAAAAAAAATCATTTAATTTAAATACATTATTTCATATTCAATATTAGACTTGTTTGATAGGTTTCGTTGAGTGGATTTCAAATATATAAAATTTATTTAAAAAAATACGTGATTTCAACCTCTTTAGATAGTTTATATACTAAAAAATAAGGTTAAAAAATTAAGTGTTCCAAAGTTGAATCCGTTTGAATCGGTGAAATTTTTTTATTTTTCTGATCATTTTATTTTAAATGGTCATAATTACATTTTGACTCTAGGGCTCTCGTTGATTAACCCTAAGAGATATTTGATTCTACGACTTTCTTAGGGTTAATCAACGAGAGCCCCATAGTCAAAAGTTAATTATGACCATTTAGGATAAAATGATCAGAAAACTAAAATCTTTTCACCGGTTCAAACGGATTGAAATTTGGAACAATTAATTTTTCAACCTCTTTACACAGTTTAAGCTACTACAAAAATATAATTTTTCCGTTTTACGTTATTTCACCATCAATATTAGGCTCGTTTGATCGGTTTCGTTGAGTAGATTTCAAAAATATATAATTTATTAAAAAAATACATGAAAAAAATGTTTTTAGCATTTAAAATTTTATAAAACAAAAAAATAAGAGAGAGAGAAAGCGGGGAGAGAGAGAGAGAGAGAGAGAGAGAGAGAGAGAGAGAGAGAGAGAGAGCATGATGGGTAAAACGGAAAAATGATAGGCCCGATGTCAGACCCCCCCTGACACCGGGGGGGGATTAACAGCTCTCAACCAAAAATTGAAAAAGTCAAAACCTTTTGAGTTTTTTCTTGAATATTTGCAAAAATACTTGTGTAGAAGTCGTAATTTTTTACTTTTTTGATTCTTCTCGTCGATACAAACCAATAATACATAAAAAGTTGGCGCAAAAATAAAAAATGCAAAAAAAAAATTGGAATAATGACAAAACAAAAAAATTGTAGTATATAACTTTTTGATTAGCAGAAACGCCCCTACATTTGTTGTGCACTCGAGTTTGATTGGGAGGTAAACAACTAAACGTGATTGTTTAGGGGCTTTGTAGAAAACCAAGAAAATAAAAGTAATTTCTTGGCTTGATTAAATTAGCCATCTAGAATGGAAACACATGCAATCCCCAATCAGCAGAAACTATCATTAGAACCTGAATGCCCATCTATACCTGAGGTGACTAGCGTAGGCCCTGTTTGATAGCAAGATTTGAGCTTGGGATAGGATTGTGAGTCCTATGGAGGCTTTTAAATTCTTGTTTGGTGTTGGCAACAACCTAAGAGCATCTACAGTGAAATAAACAAAATAAAAAATTGTTAAAGTTAACAATGTTAGATAAAAAAAGTGCTCATATTAGAATAACCAAACCTAACAATATTTTAACAACTCATCAAATTTTGACTCTTCAATAATCAAAGCTAGCAATATTTTTGTCAATAACCAAATTTTATCTCTCAATCAAGTACACCAACATTACATAAAAACCTTCTCTCTTCCATTCTCTCTCTCTCTCTCTCTCTCTCTCTCTCTCTCTCTCTCTCTCTCTCTCTCTCTCTCTCTCTCTCTCAACAATGTTTTCAAAAAATAATTTTAAAAAACTGTAACTTTTAGATTTTTTTTCTGTTTTTTTTCAGAAACCTTTTTTTTTACAAAAAACAATTTTTTCAAAAAATTTAAATAGCTATAAGTAAATAAAGTGTGTTTTTAAAAAATCTGTTTTTGAAATTTCAAAACTCTTTGATAGAAAATTATTTTTTACACAAAATCTGTTTTTAATAAACTGTATTTATAGTTTATAAAATTTCAAAACTATTTGTGTAAATATAATTCTTTCAAAATTTCTCAAAATTGTATTTGCAGTTTTTAAGTGAACAAAATGTGTTTTTTGTTTTGAAGAACTTTTTTTTTTAACTGTTTCTAACAGAAATTTTTTTTTTCCCCATTCAAAAACCGTTTTTTCAAAAAATATGCATGAAATGAAGGAAAAAAGTTTGGAGAGCCTATTGGTTTTGATTATAGGCAAAAAATAACCAATGTGGGATTTGACATTGCTAACTTTAGCAACCTCTAAATGGATAGTCAAAATCTGATATGGCGTGTTTTGATTATTCACATTTGCTTATTCTACTGCTGATGCTCTTAAGATTGGCAATACCAAGAGATTACGAATCCCACAAATCCACAGAATTGCACAATCCTATCCCATGGGATTAAGGTTGGAAAGCCAATTTTATTCACAATCATATCATATCCAAAACAAGCATATTATTCACAATCCTACAATCTAATTCTATAAACAAAGATTTTATAGAAAATTGTTTTTTACACAAAATCTGTTTTTAATAAACTGTATTTATAGTTTATAAAATTTCAAAACTATTTGTGTAAATATAATTCTTTCAAAATTTCTCAAAATTGTATTTGCAGTTTTTAAGTGAACAAAATGTGTTTTTTGTTTTGAAGAACTTTTTTTTTGTAACTATTTCTAACATAAAAATTTTTTTTTCCCTTCAAAAACCGTTTTTTCAAAAAATATGCGTGAAATGAATGAAAAAAGTTTGGAGAGCCTATTGGTTTTGATTATGGGCAAAAAATAACCAATGTGGGATTTGACATTGCTAACTTTTGCAACCTCTAAATTGATAGTCAAAATCTGATGTGACATGTTTTGATTATTCACATTTGCTTATTCTACTGCTGATGCTCTAAAGAAAGGCAATACCAAGAGATTACGAATCCCACAAATCCACAGGATTGCACAATCCTATCCCATGGGATTAAGGTTGGAAAGCCAATTTTATTCACAATCCTATCATATCCAAAACAAACATATTATTCACAATCCTACAATCTAATTCTATAAACAAAGAGACCTGCTAATAATCCCTCCCCCCCCCCCCCTCCCTCTTCTTTCTTTCTTTCTTTCTTTCTTTACAGTTTATTTTTTTCTTTTCTTTAAACAAAGAGACCTGCTATTCCCTCCCGAACACACACCCCCGGCCCCACCTCCCTTTCCCAGATTACCCCCCCTCTCTCTCTCTCTCCCTTTTCTTTCTTTCTTTCTTTACAGTTTGTTCTTTTCTTTTCTTTTTCCTTTTATTTCCGGTTTGGTTTTTTTTTTTTCATTTTATTTCCTTTTCTTTCTTTCCAGTTTGAATCTTTTTTTCTCTTTAATAATAGGTTCAAGTCTAATTCTAGACTTTGTAAAGTAATTGAGAGAAAAAAAAGTGTTTCAATTGATTATGTTTATCTGACTGTTTTATTTTTCTTTTTTTGTCCTTTATAGATTAAAAAATATAGTTACGAAAATAAGTGTTTCAATTTTCAATCCGTTTGAACCAGTGTAAAGATGTTATTTTTCTGATCATTTCATCCTAAATGGACGTAATAAATTTTTGGCTTCAAGGCCTTTCAATGGACACCCTAAGAGAGTCTTGAAACTAAATAATGAGTCTTAGGGTGTTTGTTGAAAGGCCTTAAACCAAAAAATTCATTATAACCATTTAAAATAAAATAATAATAAAAAAACGATCTTTGCTCTGATTTAACTGAATTGAAAATTAAAGCACTTAATTCTTGAATTATATTTTTAAATATACAAATGGTGTATTTATAGAAATTAAATAAATAAGATATAAGTAATTAAATAAATAAAAAATTAAAAAGTAGGGGGGCCCGAGGGCTCTGCTGTCCCCATTGGCACAGTAGCCCCTACGAAGCCCCTAAAACGTTTCCGTTTTAGTTTTAAAAAAAATATAGAAACCAGCTATTTGCAATCATATGGAGTAGAAACGTGATTTGAAACAACATACTACTGAATCAGTTAAGAGGATCTATGCTAAATAATGGTTAACAAATTAATTAAATTGTACTATAGTTAAAAAAAAGTAATCCTAAATATAACATTTGTATTCTGGATTAGCATGTCGTTTGCAAAATACATTTCGTAATTAGTTCCCGAACACTAATTGTAATCTTATGAATTTTTTGTTTTACGGCCTTTCAACGAGCACCCTAAGACTCATTATTTAGTTTAACGACTCTCTTAAGGTGTTCATTGAAAGGCCTTGGAGTAAAAAATTTATTACGACCATTTAGAATGAAATGATCAGAAAAATAACATCTTTGCATTGGTTCAAACGGATTGAAAATTGAAACACTTATTTTCGTAACTATATTTTTTAATCTATAAAGGACAAAAAAAGAAAAATAAAACAATCGGATAAACATAATCAATTGAAACACTTTTTTTTTCTCTTAATTACTTTACAAAGTCTAGAATTAGACTTGAACCTATTATTAAAGAGAAAAAAAAATTCAAACTGAAAAGAATGAAAAAGAAATAAAAGGAAAAAAAAAAAAACCAAACTGGAAATAGAAGGAAAAAAGAAAAGAAAAGAACAAACGGTAAAGAAAGAAAGAAAGCAAAGGGGGAGAGGGAGGGAGAGAGGGAGAGAGGGGTAATCTGGGAAAGGGAGGTGGGGCCGGGGGTGGGGTGTGTGTGTGTGTGTGTGTGTGTGTGTGTGGGGGGGGGGGGGGGGGGGGGGATAGCAATTTACATAAACAAACATGAATAAAAGATTCATCTCCTCATTAATAGTCTCGCCTCATTACCAATCTCAATATTAATCACACCTTATTATCCCCCAAAACGAAATCTGTTATCAAACACGCCCAGAGCTTCTACTCCTAGATAAGAAAAGGCAGATCAAAATATATCTCAATATTAATCCCACCTTATTATCCCCCAAAACGAAATCTGTTATCAAACACGCCCAGAGCTTCTACTCCTAGATAAGAAAAGGCAGATCAAAATATGGTGCAGAAAAACGCAAATTGATATGAATGGACGATGCCTCTGGAACTTGTTTTTCTCAGTCAACACAAGGAATTTTTATCTAGCTCAGGTACGGGCGACTCAGTCAAGGCCGAGAATTCAGAATGTAAAACTATTAGCCCGACCCTGAAGATTAAGATTGATCATATCACTTGCACTAACTAGACTAGGTCTACTAGTAAATGAAGAGAACAGAAAAATTCAATGGTTTTCCACATCAAGTACTATTGGAGCGAATTTCTAAAGAAGTTATTTCTGATAAGTTGCATATTCCACAAGGGAGTGGTGTTCTCATACAGTTCGTTCAAACAAGAAGCTCCCGTTTTCCAATTTACATCAACATGTAGTGATTTGCAACAACTATTCGATATTTGTAACTGGTATGCACTTATCTACTATCATTTTCGTTGTTAATACGTCTTCCCACAACCGTATGCCATAGATTCTCCGACTCCGTAAGTTAAAGATCCTTAAATATTTTCACTTTTAAATGGAAGCAACAGTAAATCTCACAACACACTAGACAGACCAGCTACCATTAACTTACTACCAACTTGTCAGTCAGGATACACAGAAACTTCAGCCAGGAGTAACCAAGACCTAAAAAAGCCAATCATGCCAGTAATGGGAATAAAACATGTGAACAAATTCCGGAAATATAAGGAAAAAATCAACACATGCATAGTAACATGCAGATTTGTAACTGTGGTAAAATGTTGCCTACACACTCAATATCCTGTTTACTTCACAAGTTGCCCAAAGCCTGGAAATGCAAAATATCTGCAAGGCGGCATAGCTTCTAATCTATCGGGTCAATTCTCAAGAAATCCTCAAAATGCTAACACTAACTTTGGATGAATTCATCACATGTACGAACCCCACGTCATACTATTTTGACTACACAACCAGAAAATATGCGTTGCTCATATGTTCCGCCGTCTCTCAGCACCACATCGAACACCCCAAATGTTTCTGGACTCAATTGGAAAGATATATCCAGCTAGCTCCTTCGTAAGAAAATCATATTAACTTTTCCAAGTAACATTTAATAAACCAATACCTCCAATACCTTTGAATAGGCAATGTTATTATAGCATATAAGTCTTTGATGCAGATCCAGGATGAGATCCAGGTACACATAAGTGAAACACAAAAGCATTTACATTCATATGCCATATGCATGAAATAGTCCCAAATAAGTTAAGATACTTATTTCCCGAATAACAAAAACAATAACAAGCCATCAAAAATATGCTGGCATATCATTGAGGATAGAAACGTAGAAAAAGCAGCATTGAGTTACGAATTCTAGTTAGCATAGATTAAAGATGAAAGGATATTATCTCCAAATGGTTCAACAAATAAAAACCCATGAACGATCCTACATCTTAAGGCCCAAAAATTAGTAGCCTTTGAACACAAACAGGAAAAAATTAAGCAACAATCTTGGAGCATCCAAGATGTCAAAAGGTTGAAAACACGTATCGTGACTACAAAGTACCAGATAAACCTCCGCAACAGGCCACATAAATTTACACATGTGAAACAGACCAGATGCCATGTGGGGTCCAATCAAGATAACCAACAACCGAAAATCTACCTGATTGTCACAAACTTGTTGGTACCATGTTTTGCCCAGTGAGTCCTCAGATCAATCGGGTTGGAGAAATTGTAGCCTTCTGCCGCAAGTTTCTCCAAAACCTTCTTGAATGCACCAAGACTCATCTTCCTTCCAGCTATCCTTGCTCCACGTCTTTTTGTGCTCATTGGCAAGGGGTAAATGGATATAGTTGTAGTACAACAAGCCGATTGCCAACCGCCACATCCCCATCGGTAACACTGTTGACGGGTCCCTGTACATGAGCAAACGGGTATGGGTATACCTGAAATGTCCATATCGATTCCATTTATGACAACATCCATGCTCTTCTGAGGTGCTTTCACTCGTTTAAGTGAAGAATTTCCATTCTCTTTAGGCACAGAGGGCCCTTTCTTCCTCTTTGGTTTAGGGGTTTTTGGGGTGTTTCCACTTTTCCTCTTTTTCGAAGAGCCAGCTTCCTTTGTGATCCCTTGATCTTCAATGCCCACCCTTGGATCCTCTGGCGAATCAGGAGGCTGTAAAATATGCATGGGATGACTTGAGGAAGGTTCCGGATTGGGCATCATTCCAAAATTAGGATTTCCTGGTAACATATTCAGATATCTGTCTCGCTGGTTTATCCAACTGCCCCTCATGTAATCCATGTGCAAAGCCGGCTCAGAAACCACACAATCGCGAGGGTGGAATGCTCTATTGGAGTTTAATAACGCAGCATGATGATCACGCCCAGATAAGAAAGGCTTTGTGTCTCGCTCTGCCATAGGCGACATGAGCTGCAGACCAAGATGCCCTTTGAGGGACGAAGGCTCATAATAGCCCCAGTTCCGCATATTCAATCCTCCGTCGTCGTCCATCAAAACTAGAAATGGGCCATAAAACCACACATATCAAATCTTTACTACGATTGTATTTTCCTCAAAAGGGCACACCAGTGCGAATAATAATGCTAAAAAATCCAGTAATAGCACAAATTTGGCCTCAACAAAGAAGTACATAGATAAAATTCTTGGTATATTTCTATTTCACCCCACATGGGATTGCAGTCCTGACAATAGTGCAATAAAATCCTGAAAGACCACACATTTAGCAATAAAGAAACCACACGGATCACGTCCTTAGTATATGTAATTTCCAAAAAAGCGGCATTGCAGACCTGATAATGGTGCTACAAATTTCAGAAATATCACGGATGATAACCAACAGACACACAGTGATAAACAAAAATGTCAAAACAGACACATGGCACGGGGATTCAAAACAAACAAGCAAAGGTAACCATAAGAAGATCAAAACAGTAATAGAAAAATATATATTGGTGAAACTTCCACAGTAGGACAAGTGCATGCGGTTTCATTTGGGCCATCATTCTTCTCACGATTTGATGTGGCAAAATACAGTGTGCCAGTGTGCGATGAGCGAGCCCTTACAGTTCCGAAAGGGCGAGGATAGTAGTCCCTTATTACCATTTGACGTGGCAACATACAGGGTGTGTGATGTGCCTCTCCCTTACAGTTCCATAAGGGCGAGCCGGCGAGGGATTGTAATCCTCAATCACCATTTGATGTGAAACATACAGAGTGTGTAATGGACCTCTCCATTACAGTTCTGTACCTGGCAGGATCTTAATAACTTATTAGGCCCCGTTCAGCTAACCTAAATAACTACTTATTTTTCAAATAAATACTTATTTTTTTGAATTAAAGGTGACTTATTGTGAGATAATGACCTGTCTCATAAAGAACCTTAGCATGGACACTAGAAATGAATCGGAAAATCCACTTATTAGGTTCCATCTAGGCCATTGTTACTTGGTGTTTGATGCGGCACAAATCTCTACATTATATTTATCCAGTAATCCCTATCAAATACTTGCAAAATAAACAATGTAAAAAACAAATTTCGGGGAAAAAATAACCAGGATTAGGTCCAGATTAGATTCTCATCGTGGGTTCAATTCCCAACTCCTTGGCTATGTTAGATAAGGTTTATTGCAAATATAATAAGGGGAAAAAACCAAACTTGGAACACATTAAACAGCCTTGAACAAGATTCAAATGTAGAAAATCAAAGGTGAGGACAAGAAGCTACAGAGGGGTCAGATTAAACATCATCAAACAAAATATGCCCATTTCCATAGATCCATTAATTGCATTTTCCACCCATGAAAAAACACAAATAGATCCGGGTGAGACCCAGAAACTACGAATTGAAACTGAAATTTTAAAATACAATGCGACGCGATCCATAAAGGGACAAACAGATCAATAGCCAGAAATGGGTTCATAAGAGTCACAAATAGAATAGATCCAAAATTATCAGGACAATCCAGATCCGATGTAAAAAGAGCAAAATATAAACAAATTCGGATTAAAGATTTAATCTTGGATCGGAAATTTAATGGTAGGGGGTAGGGGAGAGGGATTTAACAGAGAGAAAAATTGTAACTTTAGAGAGAGAGAGAGAAGGAGAGAGAGGAAAGAGATGGACAGAGACAGAGTGAAAGAGAGAACTTACTTGTTGGTAAACAAAGCTCCCTGGGTTGAGAGAGAGGAGAGAGGAGAGAGGAGAGAGAAACCTAGGTGAGAGAAGAGGGCAAGAGAGAGGAGAGAGAAAACCAGAGAGAGAGACGGAAAGAGAGAAAAAGGACTTGTAAAATGTTTGGGCAAATTTCACTGACCTCCCTTGAGGTTTCTGACAAAATCAAGAACCTCCTTTGAGGTTTTTGAAATATCACTGCCCTCCCTTGCTTTTGCTAACAATGTACATTTCCTCCCTTTTGTTAAGTTGAGCCCTAACGTTGTTAATTTTGATTGTTAAATGACATGGATGCCCTTTCTCTTCAAATATAGTATGTCGTTAACAATGGGGAATTATTTTGTCCTAACCCAGCATCACCATTAAAGTGCAAAGACTCCCATTAGTCTGAACTACAGGAAGTTCATGCTAATCCAACAAAACAATTACAGTAATTTTTTTCTTTAAAATAATGGTCAAACTTATGTATTTGAATTTTAATTATACCGTATAAAACTCACCCTTTGTATATTTTCTCTCTGAAAAAAGGAGGTTAGGCTAATTAAGGAATTTTTCTCTTTCTTTTTTTTTGATTTTGGTTTACGATTATTTTTTGAAAGAGATATCGAAACTATTGATCTTGTAAAAGAGTAAAAATACAATAATGACAGATATTTTATTTTGAAAATGCCCCATAAGAAAGAAAATAAATAGTATGGAGACTTCTACTTGAAAAGGAAATTATATATCATACGTATAAAGTAAGATAAGCAACTAGCTAGTAATGTGTAGCACTGGCAACAAGTCGATTAGGTCTGGATTTTGGAAAAACCAAGCCTGAACCTAGAATTTACAATTGAAACAGAATCCGAACTAAAACTCAATGGATTTGTTTTCATCTAGTCCGAAACCGAACGCGGTGGGAACTAGTTTAGTTCGGTTATTCCCCAAACGCGGTGGCTAACCAACTAATTACCGAATGGTCCAAACTGAATCTGTAACATACCGAAATTGACCCCAACCTGTTTTGGGTTTGGATAATATAACTATAAATCCATTTTTGTATAATAAGTATGACCATAAATTCTTTTTACTGTTATTCAGCGTACCCATGGACCTTTTCATTTTGGTATTAGCCATGTGAGCACATTTTTTTTTTCAGCTTACAGTGTTCAGGGTGCTGTGATGTGTGTATAAAGTAAATATATATACACTTATAAATATGTAATGGTATTTGTATAAGAAAATTGCCGTGCTTTTTAGATAAAATTCTAAGTTTATGTCTGATTAGTCTATTTGTAATTATGGACGTGTGCAACTCATATATTATTTAATCCTAAAAAATTAATCATGTCTTCCACAGGATTCAATCGTAGTTTATAATCCTGTTTTTTTTTTTTTTTATTCTTTGCACCGTATGGGTACAAGAGAACATTATTATGGATTTAAGGGGAGGTTTGGCTTAATAATACTTGTGGATTATTTTTTGGTCTTTATTTAACCATTTTGCATTTAGTTTTGCGTCAATTTTGTCGTAGATTATTGGTTCGACTAGACAAGAGAAATCTTAAAAGTAAAAGATTATGGTCAGAACTATTTTTTTAAATAAAGACAAAAATAAATCAAAATATGTATGTTTTGAATTATTTTTTCCTTTATTAAAAATGCTTTGCGTCATAATTTTTTCTTTTTAGATTCCTCTCGTTGAGATGAACCAATAATCCACAAAAAATTGATGCAAAGCTAACAAATAAACTTTATTTGAATAAAGTAAAAAAAATAATCCACAAGAATTATTACACCCAAAATAAGTAGCAATTGGCACGAGAAAACAAAAACGAAATATGAATCATGAGCTTTTCAAAAAAAAAAAAAAATGAATCATGAGAGATTAAGGGAGAGATGGTGCTGAGTCTACTGACTTGGGTTAAGTGGGAAGAGGAGAAAAGTTGGAAGGTGTTGTAAAGGTGTATCTGAGATGGTTATGGCCAAAGGGCATTTTAGGCATTTAAAAGTAAGGAAATAGGTGACATCAGCATGTTTGAACAATTTCCGTGAAGTTTCCAACGTCTCATTACGGAAGGGGGAAAATGTACATTGTCAGCAAAAGTAAGGGAGGGCAGAGGTATTTCAGAAATCATAGGGGAGGTTCTTGATTTTGTCAGAAACCTCAAGGGAGGTCAGTGAAATTTGCCCAAAATGTTTTTATCGCCGTTTACGCATAAAATAAAATTAAATAAAATAAAAAGAAAAAAGAAAAACAAATCTGATGGGGAAGGGATAATACTATATATACTCTTCAGGAATGTGTACCTAGGAGGCGACACCAAACCTAATGCTTATCCCCCTTCTCTCTCTCTCTTTCTCCCCCCTCCATTTTGCACATTTGACCTTTATATAGGAGAGTACTTCGTTACCATTTCTGCTGTGTTTGGTTTGTGTTTTGAAATTTTTTTTAAAAAATAGTAGAAATAATAAGTGAAGAGAAATGTTGAAAGTAAAAAGAATCTAAAGAGAATCTAAAGGGTATTTTTTGAAATTTTTTTTTAAAAATGGAAGAGAACAAAGCAGAATCATTTTTTCAATAATAAAGTACCGAGTAGTATTTTTTGTAGTTCGCGTTTTTATTTACATTGTTTTTCTTTATTTCCTATATTAAAGATAATATTCTAAATTAGTAAAAATAAAGACATCAATACGATAAAAATTCCATTGCAAAAATCAACTAGCATATTAAATTCGCTTTTATATCTGGTTTCTAAATGTTTGACCTCATCAAAGAATACAAGAAAGTCATTAGATGTGTATTTCTCTGCATGTAAATTTCCTAAAACACTATAAATTTTTCTCTGCGATTTTATCCGCTTCTTATAGTTTGATGGTAAGAATAATTTATTTTTCCAACCCATTTTGACCACTTCTCTTAAATATTTTGGACCAGATAAGATTGATTGCTGTTTACGGTAACCTCCTTTTTTTCTTTCATTTCTAAAGACAAATATAGCACTCAAATTTTGTCATGTTGTTTCTATTTTAAAAATTAGATTTAGCTGAATTATCACTCAGTCTACAACATTGCAACACCTGTTGCCGATAATTTTTAGGTTAGGAATCGTTCCAAGTTGAAATTGTATCCGGGTTGGACCTTTGTAGTTGGGCCCCTGGAATTAACTATGGGCCTTATGCCGATAACTGAAATTATTATTTTTTAAATTGTATACATAAACATAAGTTAACGGTGAGTCAGTAGGTTAGTTGACAATGAACTCATTTCAGAGATTATCCATAGCACTGAATTCTAAACGCCCACGATGAGACTCGAACTCCAATCTCCTACATGAGGAGGACCAGAAGATGTCAACTGAGCTAAAGCTCTGTTAGCGCTGATAACTGAATTCGTCTAGTACTATTTTAGTATTTTTGTTAGTTTTAACCATGCGTAAATCATCGACAGAATTAGTTTGATCAAAAGATCTAGATATGAATTAATTATTTTTTCAAAAAATCAACCGTATGAGTAGTTAATAATTTATTTTATGTTTTCCGTCAATTTTTTTGTTACAATAATTCTATAACCACACCCATTTTACACACCCACACACACAAGTGTGTGGGCTCCACACACACTACACACTCTAGTGTGTGTGGATCCCACATACTCGTGTGCATGGGTGTATATTTGGGTGTGTGTTTAGATGTGGTTGTAGAAGGGCTCTTTTTATTATTAATCATTTATCTCGGTGAGAGATATTGAAATTACGGATTGAAGTTACAATTCATAACTGTCTTTTTCAAGCTTTTTTTTGTTATCAGCAAACCTTTTTGTGGTTGTATTGATATAATGGGGTTGGTTCTAGAGACAATACATTTGCTAGAGCCTATATTTTTCAGAGCCCCACATAAATAATTGGAGCCGTTCAATTTGTTTAAAACATGTTTTTGAGGGTTTTTGTAAAATATCAACTCATTTGAATATCTGTAAGGGTTTGATCGGCTCATTCAATTTTATCCTGTAAAATTTGATAGGAATCAACTAAATGAACTGATCGAGCCCTTACCGATATCCAAATGAGTTAATTTTTCATGAGACCTATCATGTCCTCGATTTTCAACATAAATATAAATGGTTTCCATAAATAAATCCTTACAATATTCCATACGATACCCAATAGAGTTATGCATCACCATTTCCATATTTTCACCTTCAAGTCCATTAATTTCAAAAATATTACATCATTGGCTCAACGACCCCAAATCGACATAAGTACTAAGGCCCCGTTCCAGAAACCTTCTTAAAAAATAAGCAGCTTATTTCACATTTTCAAACTCAAAAATAATGTAAATGAAAAATATATTTTCAATTTTTTTTGCATCGTATAAAAAATCTCGATGAGTTCTTTCAAACAAGATCCATATTGCATATTTTTAGATTTCAACAAGTCCATAATATTTGAGCTTGAAATTGTATTCTTAAAAAATAAGAACTTTTTTCGCGTTCTGAAACGGGCTCTAAGTATCAAAAGAGAGTTAAGAATTACAATCGTCCATAGTCAAAAGAATTATACAAACACATCTTTCAAAAGAGATTTACAAAGATGAATAGGTAACTCTTTCAGTTAGCTTTCAAAAGTAATATCCACATCCACACACTTCAAGCATGCAAGCTAATATCCTGGATTAGCACCTCAAAAATAATGTAAGATTTGAGCTACACTAGCCCAATAGAAAAGTCTATGCAAACTCTATATGTAAATGAGTGGGACAGGAAAGCAAACGATAGAAGCCAAATGATAACAAAAGTAAGCATGACTATTATTATCAAAGAATTCAATTATCTCAAATCTTTCTTCCCGTCGTATCCTTAAGTCACATCCACACCATTTGTGTCTCAACATCTCTTTATTTTTATGTGTCTGAGCCAAAACTCCTGTTGGGCCAATTAAGGAATCCCAATTCTCCCAATCAAGCACCCATCTTGTAGGTTAGGCCTTGAGTATAATCAATATGAGCATTAGCTTCTGTCGGGCTAATTAATGGATCCCGATACCCCTTACCAGGCACCCACTCGTTGATGGGTCTTGAGTGATCGCAAGTCGATTATGTGCTCAAGTGTATCGTTCGTATTTCAAACATGCAATGATTTCATATCCCTTATCTCATAATTGAACAAACTCGTTCAAATCCATCGGATACAATTCTATGCATGAAACAGGTGGTATTCTTCAAATACTTGAATATGCATAAATAAACCCATTAGAATGAAATAAAACTCCAACAAGCAAGTACACGACTTAGAACAATTTTGGCACCTGAAATAGAAGCCCTACCGGTAGGGGAATGTACAAGTTCTACCGGTAGAAAGGAAAATTTCTCAGTGGACCTACCGGTAGGGATCAAGTCCTACCCGTACAAAATGGAAATAAACAAGCCAACATTTTTCCACGAGTGAAATTTTCAGATGACCTACCGGTAGGTGATAAGGTCGTACCAATAGGAGACTGGGTTTTCAGATGATTTTTCACAGTTGATAGATTTTGATTCAAACCCAACAACAACCATTACAAGCTCAAATAAGGCATGGAAGCACCCAAATTACATATAAAGAGAGGTAGAATTCTCTATCTCGAGTATCCAAGTCGAAATCGAAGAGATTGAGCAAGCCCTAGCTTCCGAAATCCAAACCAAGTGAAATACACCGAACCGAGCTCTATCCAACGAAATACGAGCTCCGATATGCAAGTAGGAGATGGATTAGAGGTAGATTGGTATGGGTTTTTAGTGATTGGGTGAGTTTTGAGTGAAAGGGTGAGAGAGATGGCCGGAGAGAGCCGAGAGAGATAGAGAGAGGGGCTTTTGTGTGAAAATCTCTCACACTCCCTCTTATATACTCACAAATAAACATATTACACTAACACCCAAGTCTTTCGAATTCACGCACATTAACCCACAACATATATTTTTCCACATTAAACCATCATTTATCCTTTATAAAACATTAAGATTATATACGAGGAATTTATGGGTCTTTACAAGACCCTTTAAAAACATGTTTTAAATACATTGAACAACTCTGATCATTTGTGTAAAGGTTCCAAGTGGGGTTTTGAAAAATTCATTGGCAAATGTATTGTCTCTAAAACCTGTCCTTAATATAAATGTGAATCTACCAATAATTTAAATAAGATAATCGTAAAGGCGCTTCTCTAAATTTTGTCAAAAATGACCCCTAACTAAGAAGAAACGGATCCATCGAAGTTAAATGCCCGTTAATGGTAGTGTACGAGAGCCGCCTTATCTGTTACAATAAGTTTAGGTACATTACATCATCCATTATATTTTTTGTGGTGTTCACCCCGGGTCCCAAAAAAATACAGAAAAATGTCCATAAATTTTAAAATAATATTTTATGGGGCCATGTAAAAAATCAGCTCCAACAAATATCGGTAAGTATTATTTTTGGATTTGTAAGGACGAAACTAACTGTGCAGTTAAGCAGTTTCGCTCCTACAAATCAAGAAATAATACTTACCGATGGATATTTTTCTGTATTTTTTTAGGATCTGGGATGGACCCCACAAAAAATATAGTGGATGGATGTAGTGTATATAACATCCCTCTGTTAAACTGGATTTTGAAAAATTAAATTGGAAAATGCATAGTTAAAAAAATCACCTCTCCAAAAAGTTTTTGTGGATTTTGATTATACTTCCATGCCCATTTTGTAAAATCTAGTCAGAACATATAGATCAATTTTTTTTACAAATCCTAGTTAAAATTAAAAAATCTCTAATTTTGCAACTCTAACTCCCAAACACCGTTAACAAGGTTTACCAGTAGCTTAAATGTGTGTCAAATTCAGAATGCTAAATAAGAAGCTAATTTGTTCCATTATGTGTTTATTTTTGAAGCATATTTTATAAATTTGATTCTTGATACGCCATATAGGAGTAACAAAAAAAGGGTTGTGGGTTAGAGCATGTACAACAACACCGGTATTGGGCTGCTTTTATGTAAAAACTAGAGTACTAAAGCCTAGAAAGGAAGCTCACGTAATTTTGCTACAGTTCTTAATTACGTATAATTGTAGAACGATTGTAGCGATCCTAGAGGAGGTATAAATTAAACAATTATTTGTTTCTCTCTACTCTACTCTCTTTCATCTCCTCTCTCTAGGAATGGCAACGGGAGAGGGCGGGGATCGGATTTACCTGCTCCGCTCCGTAAGAAATTAAAAAAAAAATTAACCTTAAAAAAAAATAATTATAAATAAAGTGATATTTTAGTAGGGGTGTGCAGGGCTCGGACGGGTCAGGTTCGGCCCCGACCCCGACTGGTTGGTTATCGAATTTTTGGGACCCGAACCCAAACCGAAGGAGGGGGGGATAACCGTCCGCGACCGCGTAACCGATTTTTTTGGTCGGGTCGGGTCGGGTTTGACCAAAACCGAAGTAAACTATATGAATTCGTTGTCTTTTGGTCGGTTTTGGTCGGGTCAGGTAAGAAAAAACAGCACCTCGAGTCCCGAACCGAAAACTTATTTTTTTGGAAAAATGTACCCATACCCGGCCGAACCACATGTTCGACCCCGCCCGAAACCCTTCGGGTCGGGGCGGGTCGGGGCGGGGCTGTCGGGGCTCGGGTTTTTTGCACACCCCTATATTTTAGTATAATGATGAAATATAAAGATAAGAATAGAATTTTTTGTGTGTATAATGATAAAAATATTAGGGTAAAAATATAAATTTTTTAGTATAATGATAATTAGATTTGTAATAAAAGTGTAGTTTTATATATAAATATACATTTCTGGTCGGGTTTAGGGGCGGGGTACTTTCACCCTAAATCCGGTCGAGTTTCAGATTTTTATCCCGACCCCAACCCTATACCCAAAAATGAGGTGAAAAACCCGTCCCGTTCGGGGCGGGGCGTGTTTAGGGCGGGCGGGTTCGATTGTCAAGCCCCTCTCTCTCTCTCTCTCTATCTATCTATTTTGGGACCCTGTAAATCAGATACTTGATTATGAGAGTTTTAGAGACAAATATTAGTTATGCTTCTTAAGGGTAAAATGATATTAAAATAAGATATTCGCAATGGTTTTAAACAGATTGAAAATTGGAGTTCTTAATTTTTCAACCATATTTTTTAATAAACAGTCTCAAAAAAATTATGTGCTCCAATTTTCAATCTGTTTGAACCAGTGCGAAGATCGTATTTTTCTAATCATATTATTCTAAAGGGTCATAATTAGTTTGTGTCTAGGCCTTTCATAATTAAGTATCTGCTCTTTATTTTGGAACCCTGTAGAGTAGTTGATTATGAGAGCCCTAGAGATAAAAAAAAATTTATGACCTTTTGTAATAATATGATCAAAAACATAAAAGATCTCTGCACCGGTTTAAGTAGTGGATTGAAAATTAGAGCACTTAAATTGTTTAAAATGGTTTATATATTAAAAAAATATGGTTAATGTCACAGAGAGAGAGAGAGAGAGAGAGAGAGAGTATTAGTATAGCATTGAAAGAGATGTAGGTAAAATGTAAAATATGTACTATTCATTAGCAAATTTTGCTAACCATACATGCTCTTAGTCGTCTTGCCAGCTAGATGGCATGTACCAATCACACAAACAATTATTCTATAATTACAAATACTTACACAAATATTTATACAAACTCCTTCACATTCAAATTGAGCTCCACACACATTACACTTCTAGTGTTTGTGGGATCTACCAAAAGATGCATGTGAATGTGTGTGTAATGTGTTATTATATATAATAGTAACTGTCACACAAATTCGTACTGATCCGTTCACCATAGCTACGTTTTGCACCGATGCATCGTACGTGTGTTCAAATTAATAAGATGTGCACGTTAATTAAATGAAAAGGATTAATCTCTCTATTAATTAAAGGAGGACCCGTTTTCACATATTACTTGTCCCAAAAAATAGATACCATCTAGTATGATGTTTTGAACTTAAAATCTTGAATAAAATACTCCTCGATCCGTGAGTTTTCAAATGGGACCGAGGTAGTATCTATGGAGGTTTGGATTTCTAACTTATTCTTGTGTCACCTAATAAACACTTATGTGAATATTTTTACCAAAAAAGAAAGAAGATTTGTACTATGTTGTTTCTTTAATTATAGTGAATTGGTGTGACTCTCATGCGTTTTTCTCATGTTGAGGTTTTTCAAGTATTTTATATAATGTTTTGGACTTGAAACCTTCAAGAAAATATCTCTAAGTCTTCAAACTCGACCATGGTGATTAGTGAGACATGTGCTAGGTGCACTAAATAATATTTGTATACTAATATATATATATATATATATACACACACACGCTAAACAAACTAAAGTAATTCGCTATTGATTTAAGAAACAACAACTACAAGATTTAATTAACTATTACAATAGGTATAAATTGTTGAAAAAAAATGTGTGAATGGACTTGGGAGACCATTGGCCTTCCAAGGCTTTTTGCTTTCCCCGAGTCTCATCAAGTTCCCAATTCATGGTGGGGTTTTTTTGCCCCGACTCATATTGGTGCTATTCATTCCCTAAATCCATGTCAAGGCAGAAAATCAAGGGACACTATTTCCCTATAAAAGGATCATCTTGAATTCAGCTTTCACACACAATTTTATATGTCCGATAGAAAATTCCTAAGTTCATTCTTTGAGTGAGAGAGAGAGAAACACAAAGTCAGTTCATCAAGGTTGCTCACGGTAGTGTTCTGTGAGTCATAGTTCTAACCGGATAAATCCTGAGAGACAGACATCAGTTCAACCTCAACACTCTTCGATAGGCGGCGAATCTATTTTAAGAATATATATTGTATATAACACAGGTTTCGGTTTGCATTTTGATCTGGGCTATGTATCTCGTTTTCAATTCTTTTACAATCTGTAATTTGTATTTTTGTTATTATGTAATGAAATCGTGTTCTGGATTCATGCCATAATTAATTTTTCCAACATAAATGTAGTTTTTATTTTTTTGAACATGGTATGAATGTAAATACTACTACGTTTTCCTTACGTTAGTTGATGGGACGAGTGAATACTTGGGTGAACCATAGACTCGTTAGAAAAAACTGGACTCGTTCCCAACAGTGCAAATCAAGGCAGAAACATGAAGCTGTAGTGCAAGTTGTGTACGTTGGTATAAAATTGTAATGTGCAAGAGTATAGTGAGGAAGTAACTAAACTAAGATCGAAATGAGGCAAAGGAATTATACGTTGGTATGCGGCTCCAGCATTTTTAAGGCTGGACGACATGACCTTGTAGCAAAATATATAGTCGTCTGAGGTTCATAAATGCTATATATCTTCTCCATATCTGAGCCGAACATTGCACTCTGACGGTACCCTCGATTTGCCTCCATAAAGCTTAACCGCTCATGTCCAGTCATTGCATCGACCAGTTGATCTATTAGAGGCTAAGCATAGCAATCCTTCGAGCTAGTGTCTTTGAGATTCATGTAGTCCATCCATATACGCCATTTCCCGTGCGTTGCAAGCCAAGTTTGTGATTGCATCCGGGGAATGGCTTGCGCGTTCAATAGTTGGTCTACTTCTTCAGTCATGGTGTTAGCGTGTGTTGGGAACACATGCGAAGATTGAGTCCCATATCGGATAAATAGAAAAATAGTTGGATCTTAATATACAATTGAATGACACACCACTTACAAAGCTTAGCCTTTTAAGTAGATATGAGTCATTTAATGTATATTAGGTCCATATGATACCATGTGATATGGTGTGGACTCCGTGGATACTCCTAAAGAATTGGGCCTACGCGCACACAGAAAGACCTCAGGTGGATCAGACTCCTAACAAGTGGTATTAGAGCCAGTTTAATAATCTTTGGGCATACTCAAACCGATTTGGTGGGTTTGTACGGAGACTCTCGATAGAGCGAGAAAAATCCAAGGTGGCTCTCGATGGAGCAAGGATGCAAGCGGATGGAAAAGAACCCCATTGCATGGAGGGCTCTCGATGGAGTAAAAGGGACGGCTCTCGATCGATGATGTGGGTGCGGAGAAGTCCCGGGTGAAATCGGTGTTGGAGAGTAAAAAGATCAGGGATCAAGAGGGAGTCAAGTGGATCAAATCGAGGGGGGCCCAATGCATGGTTCACACATGAGGGTGAGATTGTTGGGAACATCTGTGAAGGTTGAGTCCCACATTGGATAAACAGAAAAAAAGTTGGATCTTAATATACAATTGGATGACACACCACTTACAATGTATATTGGGTCCATGTGATACCACATGATGTACTATGGATACTCCTAATGAATTGGGCCTACGTGCTCACGTAAAGACCTCAAGCGGATCAGACTCCCAACAGCATAGGCTAGTGCCGATCACCGCGCCTTATGAACACTACAACAAAAAGCAGATTTAGGGGCATTTTTTAAAAGGCATTTTCCACTAAGTGCCTTGTAAAAATCTTCACGGGGCAGTACTTGCTAAGTGCCGCAATTTGTTGGACCTAATGGGGCAGTTTCCCTTTCAACGTGTGCTGGTGAATAGGATATGGTGATCCAAGTATAGTAGGGGCACTTGCAAGTGCCTCAAAAAACAGGGCATAATCGATCAATTGAGTTTAAAAGGCTGAAAATGACATCGCTGATATCTAATCTAACAGGGCACTTCTCTCCTAGGTGCCTCAATACTATTCTTTGGATTCAAATTTTGGCAAGTCTCATTTTGGCGCTATAATCTCTTGCGAATTGGGGAACTGGCACTTTTCATTTCTTTTTCAAACCGTAGAAAGTGTTGCACAATTCGGTACACAATCCACTCTTCCCTCTCTCTCCTCCGAGTTCTCTCGTCCCTCTCTCTCCTTAGATTTCGAATTGCAACTGCAGATTGAAAGGGTTTCTGTGCATCTTTTACTCTTCCCCTCGGTGTCCGTTCGTCGTGTGTGAGGTAACACCTTGCTTCAACTCTCGTTTCTGGTTCATTTTTCAGATTGAGTTCTGGTTTTTTGGGGTTGTATTTTATGCAGAGATGCAACTATGCAGTGTATATTTATATTTTTTGTGTTCCTTCAATTGTACTTTGGAGAAGACTAAACCCCGTCGAGAGAAACCAACTTGTTACAGAGAAGAAGATTGGTATTGTATAATCTAGACTGTCATCTACTTATGCCTGAAAGGGTACAATAGATTATCTTGCAAATCAAAGTGAAAAAATACCTTATCTTTGATTGTTTTTCAGAATAAATGCGCTAACCATATTCAGCAACAATTGGGTATCTGATCCTCTTCAACTCTCACCACCAAGAGCTGATGTCATGATGGTAATAGCATTTGTTTTCTCTTTATCTACTGTAATTTCAATTTATGAGACTTCAATTTTTTGCAATTTGAATAAGAACATAGAGTTTTGCTTTTTCTATTGGATTTCCAGGTTTGTTTCCAAGTGCAGAAGGCCAAAGATTTGATACTTTTCTACAGTTTTAGTTAGTAATTATTCAAATTGAGTTTGAGAACTCTTAAGCCATTATTGTAATGTTCAATATTCACTAAGTTGAATAGTATGTTTAATTCTGTTTCAAAATTACTTCTTCCTTCATATGATTTTTTTAGGCAGTGGAATAACTAATTAAGTTTTTTGGCTTTGTATGTGTGCCTTGTAAATGAGAACCTCTCAATTCATATAAAGAAGTTTTATTTGTTTGTCAACATGATTCTGTAGTAGATAATTATGTAAATTGGATTTGATAGAACGTTTAATAATTTTTTTTTTTATAAAAAAATTATCTTTTGGGGCAGTTGAAAGTGCCTCCACAAAAACTTAACCGTGGTTTGACCGTGTGTGGTTTCCTCATTTATACAGAACCTTAAAATGCCTTGAGAATCATATTTTGAGGCACTTAGAAGTGAAGAAAATATAAACCCTAACTAGAGAAATAGAGAGAGAGAAAAGAACTGAACTTTCATTTCTTGAGACTCTCGTAATGTCTCTTCTTGATTACAAAAGAATGACGACAGAACCCTATATACAATGCTAACCCATCGAGTACAGCTCAGCACCATTAGTTAGTTAGGTTAGGCTAACAATACTAACAGACTGACTAATTGACTAACTGATTATACTAACAAATTACTCTCTTAATGACTCTTACTTACATGCCCCTACAAACTCATGGGTGTATCTACAACCATGAGTTTGGCTTTTAGAAAAAGAAAACGAGCTGTGGATAAAGACTTCGTAAAAATATCAGCTACTTGATCGTCAGTGCCCACATGATAAACAAGAAGCTGCTTGGCCAAAATTTTTTCTCTGACAAAATGATAATCGATTTCAACATGCTTTGTTCTGGCATGATAGACAGGATTGGCAACCAAGGCTATTGCAGACAAGTTATCACACCAAATAATGGGAGGAGTAGAAGTAGAAATACCAAGTTCTATCAACAAATTTTGAATCCATGTAACCTCAGCTGCAATCTGAGCCAAAGCCCTGTATTCGGCCTCTGTAGAAGACCTTGCAACAGTATGCTGCTTCTTAGCACTCCAAGAGACAAGATCAGAGCCTAAAAATAAGCAATATCCAGTAGTTGACCTTCTGTCTATCTTATCCCCGGCCCAATCTGCATCTGAAAATGCAGTTAAAGACAAGGAACTTGGAGTATACATCAGCCCTTGATGGAGGAGCCCTTTGATATACCTGAGGATTCGTTTTACTGCCACAAAATGACTATGCTTTGGATTGTGCATGTGCTGACAAGCAAGGTTAACAGCATAAGAAATCTCAGGTTTAGTTAGAGTCAAATATTGTAGAGAGCCCACTATTTTTCGGAACCAATGAACATCAACGAAATCAGGATCAGGATCATAGATTGCAGGTTTGGATGAGGAAGGAGAAGAACAAGGTTTACAGTCCAACATGCCTGCTTTAGTTAAGAGATCAGTGGCATATTTGGTTTGAGACAAAAGAATAGCAGAATCACGAGTCAGAACCTCAATCCCAAGGAAATAACTAAGAGAACCAAGATCCTTCATCACAAACTTGGAACTTAGAACAGAAATTAACTTTGCAATATAGGAAGAATTGCTGCCAGTGACCAAAATATCATCTACATAGACTAAAACCAAAGTAAGACCTTTAGAGGTTTGCTTGATAAACAAAGAAGAATCAGCTTTGCTCTGATGGAAACCTTGTTGAATGAGAAAACCAGAAAAGACAGAATACCATGCTCTTGGTGCTTGTCTCAGTCCGTAAAGGGCTTTGGAAAGCTTACATACATACTGAGGATGAATAGGATCCTTATATCTTAAAGGTTGTCTTATATACACATCTTCATCAAGAACTCCATGCAAAAATGCATTAGAAACATCTAGTTGCTTGATAGTCCAAGCATGATGAACAACCAAACTCAGAATTACTCTAATTGTAGGCTATTTTATAACAGGACTAAAAGTTTCTGTAAAATCTATCCCTTCAGACTGCTGATTACCATTTGCAACCAATCGTGCCTTGTATCTTGCCACAGCGCCATCAGAATGCCTTTTAATTTTGAATATCCACTGACATCCGATTACATTAGCACCTAAAGGAGGAGGAACTAGAGACCAGGTGCCCTGTTGAACTAGTGCTTTGTATTCCTCACTCATTGCTTGTTGCCAAACTGATTGTCTAATAGCCTCAGAAAAATTCAGAGGTTTTGATTCTGGCAAAGATTTAGGAATGTCAACTACATTCAAACTAAACACAACTTTAGGTTTGAAGATCCCATTTTGTGATCTTGTAACTATAGAATGATTAGGAGACAAACTTGAAATAACAGAAGAAGAAGGAACACCTGAAGGAGGAGGTAAAATAGGAGCAAAAGTTTCTGCAAAGAATGGAATAGACCTAGCACCAAGTTCAGAATTAACTACCTCTGTATGTATAGTAGTAGTAGCAGGAAAAGAAGAAGGAGAAGAAGGAGTTGTAGTTATAGATCGAGAGGACACAAGAGGAACTGGAGGAACTGAAGGAACTGGAACAGAGATAGTAACTGCAGGTGTAGAATAGTTAAGAGAAAGAGAAGCAGGAGATATGGGAGATGGATTAATAGGAACAGGTGGTACATCATGAGTAGAAGGCAAAGGATCAGAATAAGAAACAGGAATGATAATATCTTCAAAAGTAGTTAAAGGAACACTAAATGAAGTAGGGGAAGAAGCAGAAGAAATGGAAGAAGTAGTTAAACTTGTGTAAGGAAATTCCATTTCCACAAATTTAACATGCCTTGATACATAGACTTTGTTTGTGCTAGGATCATAACACCTTTATCCTTTAGTATGAGGGCAGTAACCCAGAAAAACACAAGGTGAAGATTTAGGCATCAATTTATGGGAAGTATAAGGTTTTAGCCAAGGAAAGCAACAACATCCAAATGGTTTTAAAAAGGTATAGTCAGGAGAGGTGTGAAATAACAATGTATAAGGAATCTGAAACTTAAGACTTGTGTGAGGTAACCGATTGAAAAGATATACAGCAGTAGTTAATGCTTCAAGCCAGAAGCTAGTAGGCATATTAGCTTGAAGAAGGAGAGTGATAGTGGTTTCTATAAGATGCCTATGTTTTCTTTCAGCTACTCCATTTTGTTCAGGAGTGTGAGGACAAGAGGTTTGTTGAATCATACCATTAGTCAAGAAAAGATTCAGAAGAAAATGATTGATAAATTCACCCCCATTGTCACTCCTTAGAGTTTGAATAGTAGTGTGAAATTGAGTAGACACATAAGCTTTAAATTGAGCAATAACATGCTTGACTTCGGATTTATAGTGAAGGGGAAACAACCAAGTGAATCTAGAAAAATCATCCACAATCAACAAGTAATATCTGAATCCTTTATGAGATGGTATAGGAGATGGTCCCCATACATCCATATGAACAAGTTGAAAAGGAGCAGTAGTAAAAGTAGTTGATCTAGGAAACTGAAGTTTATGGCTTTTAGCCATGTTACAGCAAGTACAACTGAGTAAATGAGGCTTAGAAACAGGTAAGCCATGCTGTTTTATTAAAGTCACAAACAAAGGAAAGCTAGGATGTCCAAATTTCTGATGCCAAATCATAGCTTGAGAAGAAAAGGAGCTTACAAAAGCTTTGGAGGAAGAAGTACCAAAATAGTGCTCAAAGGAGTTCAGAACGGGATAGAGACCCTTGTGACAGGGACCCTTGTACAAGATTCTGTGAGTAATCTTGTCCTGAATTTCAAGGCCAGAAGAATCAAAAATAAGTAAACAATGATTATCTTTAACAAATTGGAAAACATAAATCAAATTATGAGTGATTAGAGGTGTATGAAGAACATGGGAAAGCTGAAAATTGAATGAAGGAGTTGATATCAAACCTTGGCCAGTGTGAGAAGCCTGAATTTGAGAACCATTTCCAACCATAATTCCATCATTGGCAGTTGCAGGTTGAGGATTAGCCAAGTGTTGAAGATTATTAATGATGTGGTTGGTAACACCACTATCGAAAAACCATGGCTGAGCAGTAGGGCTTGAGACTGATGGAGAAATAGAAGTATACCCTTCAGTGAATCCTGATGGTGGTATGTTTGATGATGAAGAACTTCTTGTCATCATCCCAGAAAATGAAGGCATAGATGCTGCATTAAAAGCCTCAGTATATCCAGCAAAGTTGGCTTGTGTAGGTTGTGAAGTGGAGCTAGGAAAAACAGACTGTGGAGACTGTTGATAAACAAACTGTTGAAGCTGTGGAAAAACAGGCTACTGTGCTACAACATGAGGCCCAGATGATTGCATGAACTGAGGTTGATACATAAGAACACCTGTTGGATAGGAAAAAGGTTGCATCCAAGGAGGTGGAGAGCCAGACCAAGATTGTGGTTGATGAGATGACCTCCACTAAACCCCTGGAAAAGACTGAGGTGCTGGTTGAAAATTTTGTTGATATGAGGACTTATAATAGCAGTAATTTGTGGTATGATTACTTTTACCACATATGTCACAAGGCATTCGAGGTCCTCTTCCCCTTCCTCTATAAAAACCTCTGAATGGTGTGGGAAGAAACTGTGATGGTATGATCGGAGAATGAGAACTTTCTCCGGTGACAAATTGTGATGGAGGTGATCCAAGGACAGACTGTGATGCAAAATTAATAGAAGGAGGAACAGAACCATAGTAACCAGGAATTCTAACCGGAGAAGAAGCAAACTGTCCCACAGACTGAGGTATTCCCCTTGAAACAGAAGAAGTACTCGATAATGGTGTAGGCATAGATGAGGAAGATGCAGAGTGTTGGCCCTGTCCTGTTTGAGATCCATGTGTAGCAACTAACACAGAACTAGAGCAGCTAGCATGTTCTGCAGAGGACTCCTGAAGAAGTTGATCTTCTCCATTAAGCATACTAATTACTTGATCAAAAGAAATAGGATCACCTCTTATTCTCATAGCCCTTGCAGTCGTCTTAAAACCATTAAATACAGGAGGTAAACCTCTAAGAGTATGAAATATCAGATCATCCTCATCTACAGGGCTACCAGCTGCAATCAACTTTTGGGCATACTCCTTAATTGTATCAACATAGTTTGCAATAGTAGAAGTCTTGGTAATGGAGTACAATTTCCCTTTGAGATCTTGAACATGACCTTTAGACAGAGAATTATATCTATTCGACAAGGATTCCCACAGTTGATGTGTAGTATGTAACCCTAAAATGTAGGGCAAAGTGGGTTGTGACAATGAAGCAGTTAAACACATAAGAAGCTGTGTATCAATAAGTTTCCAGAGAGCATAGCTAGTATTTGGAACAAGAGTGCCTTCAGAATTAGTAACTTGTGCAGGTGGACACGATGAAGAACCGTCAAGATACGAAATGTAACCATTAGCGCGCATCACATTCTCAATTTGAATCCTCCACAACAAATAATTCGTGCCATCCAGTTTAATTGTAACAAACGAGTGAAAATTAGAGACTAGAAACACCAGTGATGGTGGTAAGGTTACCTCAGCTGTAGCCATGGCGATTTGCCGAAATTGAGAGAAAAGAAACCCTAACGAAGGCACAAAATCGAACAAAAATGACCTACAAGAAGAATCAATCACCACCAAATGCTCACTCGGTGTAGATCGAGAGAAGCACAAAAGCACAGGATCGCAAGACAGCCGTTGGAAGGCTCTGTAACAAAAATTGTGGTTGTGGTTGTTGAAGCCATGGAGAAACGTTGAAGAATCAAGAAATGTTGGATCGAAGGACAGTGGTCTCGGGCTTTAATACCATGAAGATAGTTCTTGTGGCTGGCAAAAGTGCCCCATAAAACTTTAAAGGCACCGATACACACGGCACTTGATGGAAATGCCCCGAAAGTTGAACTGCCTCAACAAAGCACCTGTTGGGGCATTTTCGAATGCCTTGAAAACTGGGTTTTGTTGTAGTGGAAGCACCGGTCGCTTTTCTTAAAAAATTTACCAGTTTTCTTGTTCGGCCGACATGGAAATAACGGCTCCTGGTCTTGTCGATCGGTACAGTGATATTGTCTCGACGCCAAATCAAATTGAAACCTTTAATTTGGTGTGTAGAAATTTTAAAAAACTATGCATGGGGTGGGTGTAATTTACTTTTTCAATTTGGAAGTGACTACTCATCTTTTCGTAATAGATACGAGTAATCTTTGCAAAGAGTCAAAGACGGAGGAGGGAGTACCAAAATGCTTCATACGACTCATGACTCTATCTCGGTCCAATGAATTAAATTAATTTATGTTTAAGGATTTTCTCCCTGTCTCTCCAATATTTTATCCTTTTCTGCCATTGAAATAGACCAAGGAACATATATGCTTTTTTAATCCATGGTGAAACTGTTCTACGTAGGTGACTTGAAGGTCATGGGTTTCAACCTTTATAGGGAGTAAGACTGTGTATATCAATTATTTCCTAAACTTTTCATATATAGACGAGGGCTTTGTGCACCGATCGAGTATATATGCATTTTTGTAATAAGTGGACGGGTTCAATTTTAGTACTAGCTCCTATGGGCAGTTGCCCAAGAGATATCGCGCGCATTTGTCTTTTGTCTTCAAAAAGAACTATGAGCATGCATTTCGCCAACCTACCTTTCCATATCTAACCTTTGTAATTAATAGTCAGTACAATCCTATCTATTTGTCTGTTTAAAAATAAAGAGGCAAAACCATCGTGTTATTCGGTTTGCCTTCCTAATTAGCCTAATTTTATGGTTAGTGTATGTAATGGATAAAATCTAAGGGAAAGTCTACAATACACATCCCTTAAAATGGTGTACCATATGCACCTATTTTGTGGTTCATTCATAATGTTTTAGAGTGTTTCGTAACTTTTGTTCTAGAATTCATAACTTTTCAGCAGTACGATTCGTAACATTTTCATTATGATTCATAACATTTTGGTATATCTCATAACCTTTATACGATTCGTAACTTTTTAGCAATACGATTTGTAACATTTTCTCTATAATTCATAACATTTTGGGGGTGCATATGATACACACCCAAATAAAGGGTGTGTATTGTAGTCTTTCCCTAAATCTAATTTTGAGAAAAGCTAAACAGAGAGCACCATTGACAGTTTCAGGTAAAATTATCCATCTGAAAATTAGCTCAATTACAAATGTCGGATCGCTTTTCCAACATTTCTTGGTTTCAATTAAGTCTTTTATGACATTCAATCTCACACTTGAAAGTCCTGTTTTGAGAGTGGTCACAGGAGGGGGTATTGTGTAACCAAATCGATAAGAGCACTCCGGACCCAACAATCCCTCTCTAATGATGATGCTCCCGCGAGTCAAACCCATGATTTTCTAGCTTTGTTACCCACTTGTTGGACCGCTTTTCTACCAACTTTTCTAATTGGTATGAGGGGTTTCTAAGTCTTTTTGTCATTCAACATCGCAACTGCAAGTCTATTTTTAGAGTGATTCCAAAGACTGACATTGTGTAACCAAATCCATGAAACACATCTGGGCCGAACATAGAAGCACATAAAATTGTTTTTTATCCTCTGGTATTGAAGTGGACAACACTCACCTAATTATTGACATTGAAGGATCTAAACATGAAAATTATAATGCTGAGGCTCTGATTAGTGGTTAAACGAGAGCAAAGTTGGAGGAATTAAGTGATAGTCCATGGTCTAGATTTTCAGAGGAAGCGTTTAGGATTCAAGTTTATAGATCAGAACCGTAGAAAGCTCAATTATGCTAGCTAATACTTCCTCCATCCCCAAATAAAAGTTCAATATTTCATTTTTAACTGTGCCTAAATAAGTATCCATGCATTTTGAAAAACTAATGGGTTAAAGTATGTATCATTATTTACTACACCCCCCGCACAAAAAAAAAAAAAAGTATGTATCATTATTATTTTGTCCTTTTAAGGTGTTAAAGTGTAAAGAGTTAATGGATAAAAGTAAATGATAATTTTGGAAAGCGGAGGTAAAAGATGACGTGTAAAGTGTAATGTTGATATCTCCTTAATAAGTTGAATTGACGAAATTGGACACTTAAAAAATGGATGCATGGAAAGAATATAATAAACCAAAAACACAAGGCAAAACAATATCAGAAAAGATGCTCTTGTTTTATTTGCTATATATATGTCACCCGAAAATTTCAATTACTATTGAAATCACGGTAGTTGGCCAAGTTCGATATTTGCATTCGTCTCTATCTTAATTCAAGAAATCTTTCCACATGCCTTAGCTGATCATAAATCTTTTCGCAGAATACAGAGATTTCAATGGATTATAGTTGCATGACCAAAAGCATGGTGCCATTACTTTACTCTTTTACCCCTACGCATGGAGAAATTTTTGGTTCCCGAGCGGGTACCATGGGGGCAGTACTCGTCGGTGAATCTGGCCGTCCAAACGTTTTTAAGACAGTCCAGATTTATTTCCTCTCTCTCTCCGATCACCCGACCACTCTCTCCCCTCACTCGACCACTCTCTCTCATCTTTTTCTTTCTCTAAAACCAGGACCATCAAAAACACATTTGGAGGGCTGGGATCACCGACGGGGTACCACGTGTGTGGTACCCGCCCGGCACCCAAAAACTTCTCCTATCCATGACTACGCAAGCCGCGATAGAATCGCAAACTTCCATTTTTGAAACAAATCATGCACATAGTGAGCTCCCACTGCACCCTTTAGATAAATATCTCATTTAGAGTTCCTTCCATTTTTATTTCTAGGCACCATGTGTGTGATCAAGCTAGCTAACTATCCATGTGCATATAAATATATACAGGTGTTCTAGTTCATAAACTCTCTTGGAATGGAACCCACTCTTACCTAGACTCTCCCCCTTTAATTCTCTCTTCCTCTAGGTTTTTTTTTTTCCCCAAATATGTCTCATTTGGACCTGAGTTCATGCAAGAAGAGGAGGAGAGGGGAGAGGGTCTTCAAGTTCAAGACGTTTGGCGAAAAAGGCCACCCTGTGGATTGGGACGGTGATGGCGTGTTTGTAGAAAATGTCAAGGCTCTTTTGGAATTTGGGAATATAGAAAGTGGATTGTGTAGTGGGAGTGGTGGTGTCACTGGATGGTCGTTTCCGCTAGAGGTCCACCGTCACCCTCCGGTTCACGTAATGTTGTTTGTTGTGGAAGAACCGTTGGAGATGTTGCTTGATCGGCACTGTAAACATTGCCAATATGTAGGTAAAGTGAAAAATCTCGAAAGCTAACATCATAAGATATTTTCACACAGAGAACTGAAACGATTGAGATAAGAAAGGAAAGTTTAAGCGATAGAGAGATTTTTATTTATTATCATAGCGATAGAGAGATGTTGAGTCACACTATTAAAAGAGGCAAGAAAAAAAAATGAGAAAAAATTTGCAACAAAAATGGGAGGGAAACAATTCAAAGACTGGTTAACCATCTCTCTCTCTCTCTCTCTCTCTCTCATGCATGGTTCTGTTTTTTTCATTGTAGCTCAGGCTGGGGGCATCATATGATCTGCAATAAGAAATATCATTTCTTGCTGCCTTTCAAGGACACAGCTGATCCAACAAAGGGTAAGTCAAACTTACTAGAATTAAAGGCCCATATAATGCATGGTGTCTTCCATTCTAATGGGTTTGGGCATTTGCTCTGTTTCAATGGGCTGGAAATGGGCTCGGACTTACCCGGATACCGGATCATGGAGTTTTGGGATCGACTCTGCAGTGGATTAAGAGCAAGGTGAGCCCATTAGCAAATTTTATGTTCTAGTGCATTTAAAAACACAAAAAATAAAATAAAATAAAATAAAATTGAGCACTTGGATTTTCTAGTGTTTTTTTTTTTTTTTTACAAAAAGCCTTAAGAGTTCATTAAATGGAATATTTTTCCTCCTCAATTCCTAGGCATGGGATCTCAAAAAAAACCATGTGTTGTCTTTCAGAAAACACTTGGCTGAACAAAAGTTCTGGCACCTTGCACATTGGACCTTTGAAAGTGCATTGAAGTTAAAAAAAAAAAGAAGGTTCTGGCACCTTTCATCAACTAAAACTTCTATAACCACACATATTTACGCACATATTCACAATCATGTCAATTTGGGGAGTGTCTATGGTTGTAGAAGTGTTGTTCATCAAATGCAGACGTAAAAGTTTGGGTAAATTTACAAATAGTCCCTCTAGTTTGCATGCATTTTCATTTTCATCCCTCTAATGTTAATTATGTCACTTTTAATCCTATAATTTACATTATGTCTCAAATTCATCCCCTCTTGCTTACGGCGTCAATGAAACAAAAAGAGCTGAAGGGCAAAAATATCATTTCCTTTTAAAGAGGGACGAAATTAAGATTTTATGTAAACAAGAAGAACTATTTTTAAAATTTTACATTTGTTTCCAAGTAAAAATAAAAAATAGCATACGTAATGTATTTGACACCTCAATTATTTTTTATTGGGCAATCAAAATATGTTGAGATATATTTCATTACACGTTACAAATATATTAGAAAATTAAATAATCAACCCCTTAGTTAATTGTCTTTGTATCATGTTTCTTTTTTAGTAGCTTTATCTTAATTTTGATAATCTTCTTATTTTTTCTTTTTCACCCGATTAAAAAAATGTTCAAAATCATTTTGTTAATTTTGTACTCGTTGATTAAAAAGTAGAGCACTATAGGATAATAAATAAACAATAATTCTATAGGGACCGACGAGTCCCCTACCGAAATCGTACCGACGGCCGAGCCGGGCCGTCTCCGACCACCGGACGGCCGATCCGAGCCGTCCAAAAATTTAAAATAAAAAAACCAAGGGGTCTTACGTGGGAATCAACGGCATCGATGTGTGTAGGGTGCTTGATCCAAACACCCTATTTTTCATGTACATAGGGTGTTTGGATCAAGCACCCTACACACATCGGATGCCGTTGATTCCTGCGCAAGACCCCTTTGGTTTTTTTCAATTTTTTTTTTGGACGGCTCGGATCTGCCGTCTGGTGGTCGGAGATGGCCCGGCTCAGCCATCAGTACGATTTCGGTAGAGGACCCGTCGGTCCCTATAGCAGCACGCATAAATAAGCGAGTGAACTTTTGACTTGGGGTACGTGATGCTGTAAGCCAACTCATAGGTTCGATATTGCTAACTTATATTGATTTGAAGCGGTTATCTAGATTGATCATGTAGCTATAAATAATCAATTCATGTTTATTTGTTATATGAGTGGTTTTATCAATAAGTTCTAAAATACACTCTCCACATGTATTAACGCATTCGATAACTTAATATTCAAGAGTATTTCATTACTATATCAAACAAAATTACAAGATACCTAAATATTACTGAACAACTTTTTTTTTTTTGGTTCAAATGCATGACCAAAAAAAAAAGAGATTAAAAATCCAATTGAAAAAACTCCGATACCAAGACATTTAACATAGGGATTACTTTTCAAATTTCGTAATATTATTGTGTTAAGGTACATAGTAAAAGCTTTAAAATTTTCAACATATTTTGATTATTCAATAAAAAAATGAGGTAGCAAATATATTAAGGGCGTTGCTATTCGCAGCCCTTTATTTTCTCCCATAGCCCACTACATTTCGGTAAATGGTTGTTGAAAATCATACATAACATTTCGGTAAATAACTGTTGAAAACAAGATTATATTTCGGTAACTACATGTTGAAAATATGTTCAACTTTCGGTAAACTGCTGAACATACATTTTCGGTAAATAGCTGTTGAAAAAATATTATATTTCGGTAATTGGATGCTGAAAATATATCTCAATTTCGGTAACTAACTGTTGAGTATAATTGAAAATTTTTAATGGGCTATGGGAAAAAATAAAGGGCTGCGAATAGCAGCGCCCTATATTAAGTATGGTTGCTTTTAATTTTATTTGCAAAAACAAAGTAGTAGAAAGTAAAATTTTAGAAATAGTCCCTCTAGTTTGCATGAAATCTCAATTTAGTCTATGTGAGGAGAAATAACAGTTTTGACCTTTAAGTTCCATTTGTTTCATTGACGCTGTAAGCGAGAGGGATGAAATTGAGAAATAATGTAAAATATGGGGTTAAACTTGACACAATTAGTACTAGAGGGAAAAAATAAGAATTCATGCAAACTAGAGGGACCATTTTCAAAATTAACCTTTAAAGTTTAGTTGAAAAGATCATACAAATTGGACTGGCCCATGTGAACCCAAAAGAACTCTGATTACTATGTACATTCCATTCATTAATTTTATTTTATGAATGGGCTTGTGGCAAGATTAGTTGGGCCTTGTGGACCTGGTTTGTTTCCCCGCCAAGTGGGGTACACTTTGGTTCTTTTAGGGCCGAGTTTATCATGAGATTCACTTGTTTGATTTTTTGTTTATGAGACTAGATTTCTATCTAAAATAACCTAAACGTGTGCTTTGTTTGGTAGGAAAGTGAGTTTAAGCGACGATTCACAGAAGAAAGGCATGGAATTGAGGCTAATCCATGGAGTAGGGTATGGCGAGCCGTGGTTTGGTCGATGGGGCTATGGATTTGGGCGTGGAACCTATGGTGTGACCCTGCAAATGTACCAAAAGGCCATAGAAGCCCTACAAACCATGCCATTGTGCTTGCTTGCTCATCATCTTGGCAACTCTAATCACGAATTTACTTCCCTAATCTCTAGGTATCAAACACTTTCGAGCCATTCATTGGCGACACTTGGCGATCTATTCCACTTCATGCTCGAGCTTAAATCGCGCCTTCCAAAAGAGAGATATAATTCATCTAATGGGGGAATTTTGGTGGAAAATACTTGTAGATGGTCGCCTAAAAGAGTAGAAATGGCTACTAGAGTTATTGTTGAAGCCTTAAAAAGAGCTGAATTTAGGTGGGTTTCGAGGCAAGAGGTTAGGGATGCTGCTCGCGCCTATATTGGTGACACTGGTTTATTAGATTTTGTGTTGAAGTCGCTTGGAAACCACATAGTGGGAAATTATTTGGTCCGTCGCAGCTTAAATCCTGTCACCAAAGTACTCGAGTATTGCCTCGAGGACATCTCCAATTCATTTCTCAACCAAGAAGGTTTGAGTTTGGGTGATTCAAAAACAAAAGCTCGGTACATGATCACGCGGGTACAGCTCATGAAGGACTTGTTTTACTTGTACAAGTACATCCTTAGAGAGCAAAATCCAACAATGACCATGGGGATATTTGCTACAATTCCAATAGCTTCAAGGATCATTCTTGACACCAAGTACCTCATCAAAGAATACTATGGGGATTTGCCCTCAAAATTAGAAGCAGGAATCACATCAGAATGCACGATCAATTCAACAATTGCATTGAGGAACAATAATTGCGCAGATGGAAGCATAAAAAATGTGATGGCACCATACGAGTGTTTCAGATTGAATAGCAATGCCACAATTGATGAGCTCAAACTGCATGTGGAAAAGAGGTTTGGAGAGATCTATTGGGGATTAAGGAGCTTTGTGGCACAATCTGTACTCAATGTGAACGCCAAGGGATCAGACTCTGTTTTCGGGCTAGTTGAAGTCGGGGGAAAAGTCGTTTTTGAGGGGAGAAACGAAGAGGGAGGAACTACGAATGACAATATATTTGAAGGTAATGAAACTACTAAAATGGTTGTGGATTGTGGTTGCGGAGCCAAAAAGAATGATGGGGAAAGAATGGTTACGTGTGACATTTGTGAAGTTTGGCAGCACACTAGGTGTGTTCGGATTCCGAATGATCAAGAAATTCCAACCATATTTCTGTGCAGTAGATGTGAGCAAGATATTTTGCTCTTCCCTAATTCTTTGCCATAGCTAAATAAAACTCCAATTTGGTTCAAATTTATCACACACACACAAAAAAAAGAAAAAAGAATACTAATATTCAAGCTGTGGAGAAAGAAAGAAAAAAAAAGCAATTATGATTTTGCAAGAATTGTTGGTTAAAGCTTTTTTCTATTGCTTCTACTTGTCATTCATTCATTATTTTCTATCTTTTTTCGCAAGGGGTTGATCACCCAAGTGCTTAAGGTCTGAAACTTAGGGGTTTGCTCACTACTAAAGCCTCAGGTTCGAAACCTCTGAGACTTATTAACTTCTTTAGGGTTAGTCTATACCGAGCTTTGTTCTAGCTTCGATCAATTGGAACCTTTGCAAATGGACGTTGGTGAAATTGCATTAGGCCCTCCTTGGTATAATCCATTTGAGATTTATCCAATGAGTGGGATAACTCATTGAGGGTGGAATATTGAAAATAATTCCATTTAGCAGTCATGTGAGGTGCACATTATATTTTCCATCCAATTTTTAACTTCCATTATTTGTACCGTAGATCAAATGTAAACTTAAAGGTCAAACTTTGTACAATTGATAACAGAGGGACTAAATCAAGAATGAAGTGAAACTCGAGGATGATACTTGTAATTTACCGTGAATTTTAACAAAATAGTATGAAGTAGATTTTGTCAGAACTATGCTAAGTTCCCAAGAAGCTTTCTCAGAAATATCATTGAAAGAGAAATTAATGGCTCAGATTCACTTGAATGTTTATGTCTTACACATCGAAGTGAATCGCATGCATTCATTAATTTCACTTTCATAAACATTTTCAGAAAAACTTTTCAAGGACCATAGAATTACTGTAAACCGTATGAATTTTGTCAAAGAAATTCACATTTCCTAGGTCATTTGTGTTCAATGATTTACTTATTGCTGGAGAAAATCTTATTTACAAAGCCTCCGTAAATTTTATTTACAGAACTCTATCTTGGCCGCCCAAAAGTATTTTGGACCATCCGGACTAAAAATAATCTATTACTGGTAATAGATATCGGTCAAAGTTTAAAAACAAATCTCAACCATTGATTGTTGAAACGGACATGTATGGTCACCCGCCGCCGTGAATAACCTATTCACAGAGCCTCCATGAGTAAGTCAATCTACTCATTGCAGACCAATCCCCAGGAACCTAGCCTTGCAACCACTTTTGATGGGAAATTTCAAGTCACGCATATTACCCCATCAGTCCCGATTTAATTGTTCCTAATTTTGTTTTAACTGGCTAAAAAATGGGTTACATCTTTGAATCCATAATAAATTTCATATCGAATATGGATCTTGTTTGATAGATCTCGATTAGTTCTATAATACAATATTTTTTAAATCACATAAAATATTATAAATTAAAAGATATAATCGATTGAAAAATGATACGAACTTCAGTACGTACAGATCTCGTGAAAATGGTTTAAAGAGTAGCAGTAGTGATACTGAGGAGAAATTTATTGAGTTCATTTAACATGTTTCGACTTTAGAAGCACCAGTGCGTACAGAATAGATCTCTTGAAAAAAGTTAGGAGATCTTTCTACCAGGAGAGAGAGAGAGAGAGAGAGAGAGAGAGAGAGAGAGAGGTGTTAATGTTTGCACTGGGGGTTAAGCAAGTCACTGGAAGGGGGCATGTTTGTCTCTGGTGAAGCCAGAGTAAGGAGTAAAGAGTGAATGCTAGATATCATTTTCCATTCTATTGGAATACTTGCTACAAAGGTCAAATCACTGTTAAAGTGGGGGGTGGAGGGGGGTATGTTTGTCTCTGCACAGTACTTCCCTTTTGTTTTTTTTTGGGATGAGAAACTGCTTAAGGGACACTTCATTGCATGACTTTCTGGAACCACCCCAAAGACAAGTCCCTGGGCATTTTCCTTTGTCATTTTCACACTCTGTTCAAACTTTTATCATCTTCCTTTGAAACTTCCCCAACCTTCCCTGTATTCCCATCTTGTGTCGATGATTCCATTTCCTTCACCCATTTTCCTCGTGATTCTTGTTTTTATCTCTTGTCTTAAAATTCTTGTTCTTTCTTTCAGTAGATGGCAAGAGGGCAATGCCACTTAACCCGCTCAACTAGCCAGTTGTTGATTAGAGAGGAGCTAGGGGACCCTTTTATTACACGCACAAACCGAAACTTCCCGATATGGGAAGCCAGTCCATAAAACTTGCCCGAAAGCCTCACCCATTCTTCGGACGAGCCTAACGGCATGTAAAACTTGCCCGAAAGCCTCACCCATTCTTCGGACGAGCCTAACGGCATGAAACGACTGACCCCCTTTCTATGGTTGAAGCTGGCCCATTGGCCCAGGAATTGTTTTTTTTAAGTAGTGGGTAACGCTCAACTAGCCAATTATTGACTAGCGAGGGGCAAGAGAATTCTTTTAACACAAACTCAAAAATTTGGTGAAAGAATTATAAAAAGAGTTAAGAATGGAAGGATTAATATACCATTTTTATATGTAACCCCAAACCGCGTCCCGAAAATTCGGTGAAAACCCGCCTTGTTCGGGGTTGGTTTGGGATGGGTCGAACTGCCAAGCCTAGATGATATCGAATACATTTGTGTTCAGATCTGTGCACACGAATTGGACATGGACTTTCTCAATTCCATATATAGCAAACGAGAAATATTAGGCTTATAACAAAATCCTGCAACATAGTTACACAACATCATTACACATTCACACTGGGGCCCAGGAACATCCTTAAACATCCTGAGTTTCTGAGTCCTAATGCTGATGTGTAAGAATGCTTTAACTATGTCATAAGATTTTGTTATGGGCCTAGTATTTTTTATAGCAAAAACCTTTAAGCCTCAGCCATGCATCATGAAAAGATACCGGAGGAAATCTTGTTACTAAAGCCAGTTCAATTATCATTGCTTATTTGTGTAAATTCACAATGCATTTGATTTTCCTGTGAAAAACTTCCAGCAAGTCACGTTGGGTATTCAGTCTGTCAGCTGAGTCTCTCTCTTCCTCTTTCCCTAGAAAACAAAATTGGAAATCGATTCAAACTTCGAAGTGAGAGCAAAGAAAGAATCTCTCAATAATCAGACAAACATTCTACTCCCATCCCTCCTCAGCTTAATAGAAGAGAGAGAGAGAGAGAGAGAGAGAGAGAGAGAGAGAGAGAGAGAGAGTAGGCCGGGGTCCGGTACAGCCATAGGATCCTTGTAGGGGTACGTTTCACTATATTGTTGTATTATCTAGTTTCAATGACTGTATTGATGCCAACTTTCTTGTTCACCGCATTAGAATACCAACAAAAATAAACCAGACAAAAGCATCAGGTTATCAGTGCAATAAAAGAGAGCTCATTACTTGCTCCACCCATCCTCAAAATTATTGAACCGCACATGCACTAATGCTTCCAAAGTTTTCCATCTCTCTTTTTCTCTTTCCTTTTTCCTCTTGGTTAATATCCATATCATGTGTACTACATGCTTACTTTGGGATGGGCATTTGGATTAAGAGGGGTATGGAAATTCGGAAAACAACAATGTTGGTCCCTATATTTTTTTCTCAAGATTTCCCTTTAGTTTCAGTAATTTCAATTTCATCAATTTAGACCCATTAAATTTCCATTACCATTTTTTCAAAGGAGAACACAACACGTACTACTTGTGGATCCCTTTTTAATTTAAAGGTAATTCAGACTTTACGAAAAAGAGTAAACACGAGTGGGTCCTATGCTTTCACTAGTATTTTACTTCTATCGGTTTGATGAGTCTTTTTCCGTTGGAGATATCAAAGGAAAAGAGAGATGCAAGGTTCTCATTAACAGTGGTAGGTGGGAATGTGAATAGTAGTCGTGGTTTTGCGATGGTGGTCTTTTGTAGAGAAGAGTAGGTTGATCATATGTTATATATATATATACACCCTTGACATTCTTTTTTCCTAGCTATTAGTTTATCTACATTTTGAGGACCAAAATGATACTTAGTTGGTACATGGGGTATCAAAAAGGTAAATTAAATAGAAGGCAAAATAACTACAAAGCCCCTGATGTTGACGGAAAAAACAAACGGCGACTATTGGGGGATGACTTTGATGCACATTTTAAGCATTGGGGAATAAATTCGCGACACTGAAAGTTTGGGGACAAAAATGCATGGCAAGTACATTGGGGACCAAAATCACAAATAAACCAAAACTAAGTGTCATATAACTACAGGACCAAGAGTGTAATTTACCTAAAAACAAATTATTTGCTTGGTGTCAACCTTGTGATCAAAAGGTGCAATGCCTTTGCTGTGATAGTGGGGTCAAGCTTTTTGGCAATGTTACCTTCTTTTTTCTAAGATCAGGGAAACTTTATTCCCTCGAAGCTTTTAAATTTCGAAAAGCATATAAAGGATTATTCATGTCGGTGTACATCTATCCTGTTTTTGCAACATTTTTCTTTGTAAAAATTCTCATAAAGTCTACTCCCGCTGCGCTATGGGAGCACTGAAACAGAGCGGTGAGGATAACACCACTGTTTTGCCACTCAAACTTCCGTCACGGCACTTAATTAATTAGAAGCGTATAGAATAAGTCATGCTCTCTCCGAATTACAGCCTCAAGTTATTCTAAATTTTTTACGATAGCTTTTTGAATTTCCTAATCGGTCCTTAAATGTGTCATGCATGATCACCTTAAGCTTGAGATGATTCAAATTTCAATCTCTGGTTACAGACAACCTAACACAGGGCCACACCACATCTTTTCTTAGATGGCTATGGAACATTCTTATGTGGGAGCCCTTATCTGGATTTGCTCCTCTTTATTTCTTAATTTTCATTGTCTCTTTTCCTTCTTTAGATACATTTACATGTCATGGTGTGTTATTGGACTCGTGACCATACTCTACACAACTTTGTATCTAGTTAGTGCTGCGGCATTGCTCATCACATCTTAATGATAGACCAATAACAGAAATAGACTTAAATCCTAAGGGGTTGGTCCGGTGGTCAAGACTTGAAACTTAAGGAATTGCTTTCTCCTAAAGTCTCAGGTTTGAAATTAACCTCCTAAGTGCACATTTTCAACTCATTTGGGGTAGTCCATGCAGAACTTTGCGCTGACTTTAATTGGATTGCCTGCACGTTAGCGGTGGGATTGAGCCTCAGGTTAGTCGAAGTGCGCGTAAGCTGGCCCAAACACCTGATTAATTATCAAAGAGAAATAAGTACACAACATATTTATTTGTTCCAAAGATGAGACTAGCTAGTTCATCAAATTTCTGAGTAAGAGTTAAGTTTTATGGTTTGGTCGAATTCGACGAATTGTGAAGTGAATGACTTTGCAATTAATGAGTTTAATTAAATTAATTGCCACCGCAAAAGGGATTATATTATATGGGTGGCCGCATTAGTGGTAAAAATTGAATTCGGCAATTCGATCATGTGCTTCTACGAACTGCATGCGTTCAGTCTTCTCCCAAGAATCAATTCAATTGGTATTATCGGAAAGACCTTTATTAACCTCAAAGTTAGGTTGCAATTTCCTTCGACATCACTTCCCAGATCCGAGCAGATATTTTCCGATCCGATCCGATTCAGAAAAGAAATGTGGTGGGGTTGGTATTTGCTTCCTCCACAATTTTAACCCACTCCGCCCCACC
This sequence comes from Rhododendron vialii, assembly GCF_030253575.1. Classification (NCBI taxonomy): domain Eukaryota; kingdom Viridiplantae; phylum Streptophyta; class Magnoliopsida; order Ericales; family Ericaceae; genus Rhododendron; species Rhododendron vialii. The sequence continues at coordinate 23,259,614 of NC_080565.1, read as the reverse complement.
CCCAATTATGCTAATATGTAGTTTCGCATGTTTATCTATCTATGTTGATTTCATTTGTTAATTTAAATATAAGAAGAGTAAAATACGAAATACTAATAAATCACAATTTCATTTCTTTTGTTTCTTTGTTTTTATCTTTTTAATTACCTCTCATAACTGGAGTATTTTCTTATCATAAACCTCTCCAGTAACAAAGTCCAAATAGCAATGGTAAAGGTGGACTCGATTATTTCTCGACCTGAACACCTCTCCCATTTTCTCCACTTTGACTCCACTTTAATAAGGGGCAGTGACAAAAGACTATAAATCCAACTCCAATCTGTCCCATCCTATTATCATCCCTACTCATGGGATTGACCTAATAGTTAAGGCTTGAAACTTAGATATTTTGTCCTTCTAGGTCTCATGTTCTAAGCTTTTTTTTAGTTTTATCAATTCTTTAGTGGTTAGTTCATACCAATTTTAATCGATCTCTTTGTGTTTAGTGAATAGACCTTTGGCTATGCTCACCTATATATTGGGCTCAGATTAGTGTATTAAAAATTACAGTTTTCAAAGAATAATATGATCTTATATTGATTGATGTAATAGTGAATACTAATTTTGAGGTGCGAGTAATGTAGTCGGGATATCAAGTTATAAAAAAATAGTAAATGCTAATATTTAAATAATGTTAATTAAGGACACAACACTTAACTATAACACCAACTGCATGCACCCACCTAAAGTTATATTGTTAATATTATAGAGCCAAACCCCTTCATGAGAAAGCGATAAATATTCCTCCATGAGATCACAAGTTTCATTTTTACGGAGGTCAAATATTTCAAATTTTGGGGCCACTATATAGGTGTTATGTCCAATTTAGGGCCTCGGAATAATTCGAGGTGCGTGTAACGTAGCCCGGACATCCGGTTATTTGGGAAAAAAAATAGTGCCAAACCATAACATATACTACTCCATATACAGTCGAGAATAAAAAAAAACATGGCCGGCCGGGGGATTGGAATCTCGCGGATGGACTTCCCCCCCAACCTTTAAGGTAAGTGAGGTTTGAATGATGTTGTTAGCATGTGATAAAAGGAGAAAAAGGAGACACCGGGCTGGTTCCAGTTTCAGACAAAAGCTGCTAAATTAATTTGAATTTTTCTAATGCTTGCTTGGACTTTTGAGTAAAGTCAAAAAACAAACAAAGGTTTTAAGGAAAGGGTTTTTTGCCAGCCGGGTAAGCTAAATGTACTTTAAACAACTAATTAATAATATTTTACAGTAAATGATTAAGATTCGAATGGGAGTTGGATTGGGGGTGGAGATAATTGTCCGTTAGCTACGTCCATTGATCACTTTAAGCATGTGTTGAGAATCCAAATTCCATCATTCCCCCCATGCTTGTCAATCTTTATAATATACTATTAATTAACTTATACAATACAAAAAAACAAAGCTCTCTCTCTCTCTCTCTCTCTCTCTCTCTCTCTCTCTCTCTCTCTCTCTCTCTCTCTCTCTCTCCTATGTTTTATGGGACATATATTATTATTATATATAAAGTCTAAGTACCAACAAAAACTCTCTCTCTCTCTCTCTTGCTATAAAGGCATATATTCCAACCAATTATTAATTCAAACCTTAAGCCAAGTATGATCGATGTATATATGAATCATGACAAAGGACAATTCTTTCTTTGCTAAACTGGTCGACCATATATACATTAGCGCAATGCTAGAAGATGCTCTCAAGCTAAAGAAGGAAAATTATACCTAGGATCCAAACGCAGCAACAACTGATCGTAAAATTATTATGCCAGGTGTCAGAACATTGAATCTTTTATTTTGTTCTAAGAAAAGGTTCGAGAAAGAAAAAGAGATAATAGGAAAAGAAAATAGAGCGATAAAAACTGTATTAATTTTCCATTAATTGATTTTGTTCGGTTGTCCTAGCTAGGAATATTGTGGGGAAGAAAATGAAGAGTTATTTCTACGTAGTACTCCATGTTTGTTTGTTTTGATTTCTAGGCTGGCTGGCGTACGTATCAGGAAAATTAATTTCTACCCAATCCTCTTTCTGCCAAAAGGTACCATAAACAAGGTCACGCTCACCTCAAAAAGCTTTCCGAAAGAGTTAAAGAGTTTCAAATGTTGGTTACAAAAATACACACAAATCCCTTTATACTTTGTACTACTACTAGTATATATTCACCTTTTTGTTTTCTTTTCTGCAAAAAACAAGTGCGGATTTATTACCTCTGAATGGGCCAAAGAAACCCAGTATGGGTCCAATTAAGAATCAGAAATTAATGCCCAGTTGGCAATGAGGATAGGGCCGATCCTGGACAATTTGAGACCTAAACCAGGATATTTACATGGTTTCTCGTTTAGTTATTATTATTTTTTTATTGGCATTTTTATCGCGATTTTAAGTGGGCCCAAGTTGTGGGCGATTGGATTGGTTCCCTAGCTAGCGATTAGTTGGTATCCGTAAGAGTTGTTATTTAGTTATTAGAAAATACAAGATTTCTAAATTGAATTATTGTATCATCTTTTTTAGATAAATCCGGCCGGTTGTACTCACTTTGTTTATGAAAATTTATGATTTCTTTTTTTGAGTTGTAGTCGATCTATAAAGGTGACGATTGGATTGGTTCCTAGCAATTAGTTTGTGTCTGTAAATTGTCCCGGACACAATAAGTTGTTATTTAGTTTTAAGAAAACACAAGATTTCTAAATTGAATTATTGTATCATCATTTTTAGATAAAGCCGGTTGTACTCCCTCTGCTTATGAAAATTTACGATTTCTTTTTTTTGCGTTGAAGTCAATTTATAAAGGTGGCTTTAGAATTGCACTTTTACAATCATATGACAATCTACCAAATTACAAATGGCTTTTATAATGGAAAATTGCGATCAGACCTGTTTTCAAGGCATGTTTTTTGCATAAGAAAAATATTCACAGAGATATCGTTTTTTCAGAAGGATTGAGAAATTGGTAAATAAAATTATATATAGTTTCCCGCAAAATGAATTTTTCACATTTATGTTTAGTGACAAATTTTTATGTGAGATTTTTTGCAGTATAAACTAATTGCATATGAACTCCAAGGGGTTGCTTAGTGATCAAGTCTGGAACGTATTTAGTAGTTTGGTTCTTTTTAAGATATCAAGTTGGAAACCGCATAGGTATGATTAACTTTTGTGGGTATAGATTCTTAAATTAGTACTTAGAAAGATACGACTATAATTATGGATTTTTTTTTGTTTGTTTTAAACTCATATATGGCGGCAACTCCTAACCACCGAGTTGAGTTTTGTTCACCCTTCTCAAAAGAGAATGAACATTATCCTCCTTCCTATTGGTTGAAATGATGTGGATCCCACCAAAAAATGATGTTATCCTTACTAAAAAGTGTATTGCAGGGTTGAGCATGATATCACTTGTAATGGGATCCGTACCATTTGAACCAATAAAATGAAATGTAATGTTCACCCTTTTTTAAAGAGGGTGAACAAAATTCCAATACTCCTAACCACCGCTGCTTGTCTTCTTTATGGCATGTAATTGAAACATGGCCTCATGAAAAGTAAAATTGTTCAAATCTCAAGTTTATGGAGCAATTATGGTAAAACAAAGTTTTTTTTTTTTTTTTATACAAGTAATTATGGTTAATGAAGGGATGTGAATAATTAACAAGCTAAAACTTACATCATGAGGAAAGTATCCCTTTTAAATGATTTTCGCTCTCTTTGAATTTTAGCTCTAGAGAATTTCGACTAGGAACCCAACGAGGATTGTCTCCTCTAGTTAGGGGGTTTGTTCCCATTCTAGAAGCGTGAGTTCGACTTTCAAGATAGGCCAACCGGTTGAAAGGTGAAAGTTCATATGGTTAGGTTCATAGGCGAGTCCAATGATCCCCTCCTAGTTACTTCTAACCGTTTTTCCATGGGTGAGCTACTTCTTAATATTTTGCATAGTTGCGATTGGTCCTAGGTGAAATAGTCTCATAATATTATTTGAGTGTGGTGTGGGATACCTCCTCTACATGTGTGAAAAACAAATTCGTGTAGAAAAGTCCTCATTAAGACAACCGATCGATCGAACCAAAACAATTGTGCTTCTTCTTTTTTTTTTTTTCTCTCTCATAATGAAATGAAATAAAAGGAAACTTCATCATTAAGCCGTCAATGTTTGGAAACTAGATCGCTTTTCCATTAGGTATTATCTACATGAAACCACAGCATGTGCCCAAGCGTCTTTTCCTGCTTTGTTTCGACTTTTATGTCTTTTTCGATTTGGCAAAGAAAGTTAAACTTTATATTAACAATAATAAAAAACATTCCATGTGATCAGAGTACTCTGAGAGAGAGAGAGAGAGAGAGAGAGAGAGAGAGAGAAAAGAGTGCAAAAACATTCATATATTCCATACTTGCTAGTTAAGTTTATTTTCTCCTATTCTGGTCAGCTTGCTGGGTCATTGCTGTACAAAAAGCATCAGATTAAAAAGTTCTAGTACTGTTCATAAGCTTATCTCTTTAGTACACAGTGATGTATGAGGGCCTTCCAATCATATATTCTAAACCAATATTCAAATTAATTTTATGTCATGTTCATTATAATGATTTTAGCATATTCACATGGGCTTTATCATTTGCGCTCAGAGTTGGCCTAAGATTTTCGGAGCCTGGCCCACGCAAAATTGTACAAGGGCCCTTACGTAATTTTGTTCAAAACAATTCAATAAATTTTATGCACCAGTTTTTTGTTGCTCGATCAAGGCATTATTCATCAAAGCAGTTGCCCTTTTACACTTCTTCAAAACAGCGCTGCTAACAACACATTAGGAACAGAAAACTCTCTTCTGTTTAAGGAAGCTCATGAGACTATGGATTTACGTGCTAGGCTGGGCGTGAACTTCAAAGGGGGGAGAAATTTTATCTTAAAGACTTGTGTTGAAATACAAGAAGCCGAATTAGCAGAAAGGATTAACGCTCTTGATGATTTGGAAATTGATGTTGATTTGGAGGATGATGACGACTTCGAGGAGGGTGCCTCCCTTTCTTTGGATTTTTAATTGTGTGGTTTTGCTGCTTTGGTTCTCTCTGGGGTTTCGGTTTTGGTCTTTTGGCTTTTTCTCTTGTGGCTCGAGTGTGGGTGGCAGTGTTTGGTCGTGTGTGTTTTCAGGTGTGGGTGTAGGCTTTGATTCTTCTCTTTGGTTTTTTATAGTTTGTCTTTGCTTGCAGTCCTTTGTGGTGTTTAGGATTTGGTGTTTTTGTTGTGTGGGCTTGCCCCTTGTGGGGTTTTCATGGTTTCAAGGTTTTTTTTTTTGATTCGGTTGGTTTCTTGTCATCCTTTGATATTGGTTCTGAGTTGGCCTTTTGCCGGTGTGCTTAAGATCCGTTTAATCTTTGTTATCTTTTTCAAAGATTAATAAAATCTTTTTGCTTAGCAAAAAAACCACATAGACAATCAATGTACATATTTTATTGTGGGACCCATTATGGGTCCCACACAAATGATTAATGGGTCCCACACAAATGATTTGAGCCGTTCATTAAATGTAAAATCTTTTTTCAAGGGTCCCCTCAAAAGATCAGCTCAATCCGATACCTATAGGTGCTCGATCCAATCATCTGATTTTCATTCATATTTCTGCATAATAAAAAGTTAGATGATTAGATCATACACCTATAGATATTGGATTGAACTGATTTTTCGTGGGGATCCTTGAAAAAATATTTTACATTTAATAAACGGCTTGGATCGTTTGTGTGGGACCCGTGATGAACTCCACAACAAAATCTGTGCACACCATTGAAAAAATAGTTTACATTTAATAAACAGCTTGGATCGTTTGTGTGGGATCCGTGATAAACTCCACAACAAAATCTATGCACAATCTGTATACAATATGTCTGTGTGGACAGACTTATTGTCTTCAAAATGAGATAGTCAAAAGGAAATACAAAGATATTGTAGAGCACCATCAATCTTCCATTCCTCTTTCGTATTGGTTTGAAGCCATTGTTACTAGCCTACTTCATCTCATCAATCATAAGCCTAGTACTAGTCTGCATCCCCTTGGTCTTTGCAAAAACTCTAGTTCATCATTCTCTTGGCTAATCCTTTCTCAAAGTATTTGGCTACCAAGAAGTTCTAGTTTTCTCTCAAAAAGGAGATGTGAAAGCCATATCAACAACTTATTTTACGGGTACTTTGATGAAATCTTATTTGCCAGCTCACTTAATGTTACTCATTACTATAACCTAAAATTGTTATGAAAAGATTGATAACTGGTCATCTAAGCTTCAAAATTTAAATACAAAATCACATTAAGATCAATGTCCAAATTCAAAAACACTATGGGTTTGTTGATCAAGATTGGTTAACTAGCTATCCTAAGCCTCTTGGTTCAGCAATTGGGTTCGCCTAGCCCTTTGCCTGAACTGCACAAACAACTCATGACTAAGGGCCAGACCAGTCGGAGACTGAAAAGGCTCTCTAACGGTTTAGTCAAAAAGTGTAGGAGAAAGATGAAAGCACAAGAATTTAGAGAGGTGAAGAGTGCGTACCATTGTAGGGTTTCATGCATCTTTGCCTTTATATAGATCTCCTTGGCATGCTCCCCAAGCTAGTGCGTGCCAAGCACGCTTGGTAATCGCTTTCGACCCTACGTCACACCTGACGTTTTGGATAGGGTACTTATCAGGCATGTGCGCAAGTTGTCACCTATGCATGTGCACTCGTGCCCAACTCGTTCCATAACTATTTCGCTTGACCTCACACGCGATGTATTGGATAAGGTAGTTAAACACACGTGGGTTAGCAAGCACATATGAGTTGGCCGCCTAACCACCGTGTCCAAACCACTAGGCCAAACCACGGAGAGGAGCGTCAACCTCAGTATGAGTTAGCCGAACCATAATGTCCAAACCAAATAGAGATTCAACCCTTAGAATGAGTTGGCTGTTCAGATTTGCTTGTCCTAACACTGTTTGTGCCGAACCGAGCTCGGTCTATCACGCACTAGATTTTTAACATAAATATTGATAACTTTTCATAAAGAAAACCCTCACATTATATTCATAAATGTTTCCCAAAAGAGTTTCTTTCCAATCTTCTCATAACGTAGTTCCCAAATATTACATCATAAGGCACCATGACTCAATAATTCGTAAACATATGAGTTTGAAAGGTAATAAGAGTTTACATTACACCTTCAAAATGTGAATGAAGTAAACTAAATACCTCCACTTGCTCTGCTTTCAAAAGAATGCATTCTATGCATGCACGTCACTCCATGCTACTTCTCCAGATTTGCACCTGAAAGTGAAGAGTTGAGCTACACTAGTCAGGTAGAGAAATCTACACAATTCTTATATAAAAATGGGATAACAGGTAGAATGCATAACAGAGAGAGTACGATATCTCAAGTGACAAACAGAACGTGAATGATGTATGTCCCACCATCGATTATGGAAGTAAAGCTCAATGTCTACACTCCATGATTTACGTCTACCCCGAAGATCTATTTTCAATATGATTTACTCACGACTTCCAATGCCTTTCAACCTATTCCGAATAACCTATCTGCTATCTTGACTTCGTAATAAACATAACAACCCACATTTAAAGGAAACAAGTATAACTCTACAATTTCGTGCTCGGACAACCAACTGTTCCTTTCATGGATTCATTCCACTAATCCCTTTATCTGTTTCCATATCACTGTTGCAAACCAACGTCACATGTCATGAGCGAATGCTCTTTCTGGGCTATTTATGGAGTCCCGTTACTCCCTACAAGTACCTCTCACACAGATGGAACTGATTCAATTCACACAATATAGGTCATTGTACCACCATTTCCTTAGTAAACTTCATAACTCTAGTATTCATCTCAATCACATATAATGAATTCATAAACAAGACTCGTTCATATAGAAATTTTAAGGATAATCCCATTGTATTTGACTCGCAACTATAACACTATCAGTTTTCCGTACCTTCATACAAGTATTCTCATATCTCATTTCAATCACATTCATTCACCACAAGTTCGTAGTTTCTTGTTTTTAGCCCATTTAACCTTACAAGCTACACTAGCGATATGTTACACCTTAAACACAACGAAATGTCCCTCATAACCAAACCTAGCATTATCAAGTTCAAAGGAATGTCCTACGTATCTGCTTCTCGTATCGTATGCCGATCGACACATATCACTTCTGTCAACCCTCATTCATTACGTTTTTTAGGTTCTCTTTTCGGTATTATTAAACTCCTATGGGACCCGACAATCATCACCAAATCTAAATCTTACTCCCTCCGTCCCAAATTTTTTGTCTGGTCCGCAAAATGAAGTGTTAAAAATAATGCAATTTTTTCAAGAAAAAATTTAAACTTTTTTCACAAATAAAAAATACTCATTGATATCTAGTAGGTTGTTGAAAATTTTTTGATTTTTTCTTGCAAAAATTGTATTATTTTTTACACTACGTTTTGTGAACCGGACAAAAAATTTGAGATAGAGGGAATACAACATAGTCCCCATGCTTTAGGGCACACTAAATTAACCCTTCACTATGTTCTCACTAATGTCTACAAAATGTTGGAAAAAGGGGTAATCAAAATGTGCAAAATCATGGGTAGAACAAAGGGGCAAAATCTGCCAGAGACAAGCAGCTGTATTGATACCCCATCAATCAGTATCGATACCTGGTCACTAGATTTCCAGATTCAACATGGGGTCTCGATACCCCACTCATAGGTATCGATACCTGGGCCTCAAACAACGATTTTTCAGCTTTTCACGGAGTTCAATAGTAAGACTTGAAGGGGATGATCAAACACAAATTCAAGCACCCAATCAATTCATCAACACATAAAAGAAGTGAGAAATCCATACCTCAAGCTTCCAAAGCCGAAACCCGAGATCTACAAGCAAGCCCTAACTTCCAAACTTGAAATCCACCACGAAACTCCTTCTTCGAGCTTTACCCACGTAATCCACTAGACAAGAACACTTCTATACGGTGGATGGGAGGTGGATCTTCAAGCATTCAAGGTGTATTGGAAGATTCTTGAGGAGCGAGAGATAAATCGAGAGAGAAAGAGAGTCAGATGGAGAGAGGCGTGGAGATGGGGGAGAGAGGTTGAGGTGTGTTGTGTGGTTTTCCACCACACACTACACACAATTACACTTGCACCCCTCCACTAACAATCTCGTCTCTTAAACCCCAAAACACATAACCATTACACCTTTCACATTAACTCAATATTCTAACTTTTATTTAAACTTCAAAACTATCAAAATTTAATACTGACCTACACGACCAAACCTAGCAACCCGGTCAATGCCTCGATCAAATCAAATAGAATCGAAAGGTTTAACCCGGTCTTTAGCCTACAAACACTATGACTGATACCATAGTTAATGTGGAATTAGAAGAAATTCAAGGTCCAAACAAGTGTTGATAGGTTCGAAGTTGGAAACTGATATTACCATACAAATCTTTAATCTACGAATATGAATTTGGAGTAGGTTCTAATGGGTTTATCAATTAAGATTGATAAAACTTTGCAAAAATTTCTAATGAGCAGGGCGGGTTGCTACATTGGTGTAGTTTGTGTGACGAAATCTCTGGGATCATAAAAGATAATCGGGATCACTTCCCTAACAACTTTCGGAGACACTATGCAGGTTCGATCAATAACTCTTTCACTGGTGTATATTGGTATGTGTAATTACAGTATTTGTAGGTATTTACAGTTTAGTATGGAGTAATATATTATGCTTCTATTATACTTCTAGAGTTAGGTTTCGGTGAGGGATCCCTTATTTTATTAAAATGAGGGACTCCCCTTTCCGATTGAATTTCGATGATCCGAGCCGCTCAAAGTGATCAGAACGTGATTTTAAGGGTCCCCGTGAGAAATCAGCAAAAAAAATGACCGGGAAGGGCTTCATCCGAGCAGTTTTCATTGAACGGTTCAAAAAAAACTGCTCGGATGACGCCCTTCCCGGTCATTTTTTTATTGATTTCTTGCGGGGCCCCTTAAAATTACGTTCTGCACACATTGAACGGTTCGGATTTTCAAAATTTGATCGGGAAATGAAAGTCCCTCATTTTAACAAAATGAGGAATCCCTCACTTGAAAATTCCTCTATACTTCTAATAGGAACTTTTTTAAATAGCTGATATTTTAATATCGTCTGCTGGAAAAAAAAAAAAAAACTGTTCAATCTAAATTCATGATAAATATAGAAATTGCTATAATTTTTTTTATCGAAAATGATATGAGTATCGACGCCTAGGGAAATCGTACCGACGGCCACGCAGGGCTGTCTCCGGCCACCGACGATCGATCTGAGCCGTCCAAAAATTCTAAAAAAAAAAAATAAGGGGGCTCACGCAGGAATCAATGGCATCTGATGTGTCTAGGGTGTTTAATCTAAACACCCTATTTTTCGTGTATATATGTACACGAAAAATAGGGTATTTAGATCAAGCATCCTAGACACATCGGATGTCATTGATTCTCACGTAAGTCCCCTCATTTTTGTTTTTTTGAATTTTTAGACAGCTCAAATAGGCCGTCCTGTGGTACCTATAGAACTACTCTTTTTTTATTACTTACTTATACGTGAATTTTTCCAAAGAAGAAAAGAAGCAGTGGGAATGATAACATTTTCCCCCCCTCCGAAGTGAATAACCATGCTTCAATTCACTTCCACCTTTTGGAAAGCTGCCTCAAAAACATTAATCATGTTTCACTTTGTTTGTCTAAAAGGGCATTTCGGTCAAAGTAAACTCATATTTTAACCCTGGCTCCCTTTCCTTTTTACTTTTTGGGGATGAGGGTCACGTGAGGGAGACGGGGAGGTCACGTGTATTCGAAGTCTGCCTGGGACCCTGCATATATATATATATATATATATATATATCATTCATTCATGCAAATTAACAGCGTGTGATGAAATTATTACTGTTTGTTTCCTTATGGGTTTTGTTCTTTATATATATATATATATATATATATATATATATATATATATATATATATGGGGCCGGTTCTAGGGACAATACATTTGACAACACTTTTGACAACACATTTTTCAAAATTCCACGTGGGACCTTCATACAATTGATCGGAGCCATTCAATATATTTAAAACATGTTTTTAAGGGGTTCCATAAAAAATCAACTCATTTGGATATCGGTAAGGGCTTGATCGGCTCATTTAATTGATTTTTATCAAATTTGACAGGATAAAATTAAATGAGCCGATCAAGCCCTTGTCGATATCTAAATGAGTTGATTTTTTATGAGAACCTTTAAAAACATGTTTTAAACAAATTGAACGGCTCCGATTATTCACGTGGAGCTCTGAAAAATGTGTTGTCAAAAGTGTTGTCAAATGTATTGTCCCTAGAACCGGCCCCTATATATATATATATATATATATATATATATATATATATATATATATATATATATATATATATCATTCATTCATGCAAATTAACAGCGTGTGATGAAATTATTACTGTTTGTTTCCTTATGGGTTTTGTTCTTTCTTCTTTGGGGAAATTACATAACAGTGGAGAAAGGGGTAAATAATGCCCAAGTGATGTAGGGGTTTTTCAAAATTCCATAAATATGGAACGGAGGAAAAATAATTCCCCATACATGAAACGGAGGAAAAATAATTTTCCATACATGGAGTCCGAATCTGGATCTCCTAAGTTGCCCTTTCCATGAATTTAAGTTGCCCCTTTTATGTACCTAAGTTGCCCATTCTATGAACCTAAGTTGCTCCTTCTATAAATTTCTTGGGTATTCAATTTTTTGAGTATTTCTTCCATTTCCTTACCATTTCTATTATTTTTTGAGAAATTTGAAATTTGGGTTACTTGTAGATTTGCATGAAACGGATCAACTGAAATTCTCTATGCATGAAACGGAGGAAAAAAATTCCCAAAACAAAAAGTCGGTTTGTAGTCAAATCTGGAAGGAAAAAAATTCCCAAAACAAGAAGTCGATTTGTAGTCAAATCTGAGTTTGAACCTAAGTTGCCCATTCTATGAATTTAAATTGCCCCTTCTATACACCTAAGTTGCCCTTTCTATGAACTTAAGTTGCCCCTTAATTAGCTAGTAGCATAACTTCTTCACATTTTCAAGTAAAACCAAACGAGAAATTTTAAGTGGCAATTCCTAAAATCTAAAAGCAAAAATATAAAGTGGATGCTAGAAAACATATATCTTATTTTCTCTATCATTTCTCTTTCTAAAAAATTAGCCAAAATACACTAATCTCAAAATACTTTAAAAACTCAAATCTACAAGTAACTCAGATCTCAAATTTCTCAGAAAATAATAGAAATGGTAACGAGATTGAAGAAATGCTCAAAAAATTGAATATTTAAGAAGTTCATAGAAGAGACAATTTAGGTTCGTAGAAGGGACAACTTAGGTCCATATAAGGAGCAACTTAAATTCATAGAAGAGGCAACTTAGGTTCAAACTCAGATTTCACTACAAACCTAATTCATGTTTTAGGAATTTTTTTTCCTCTGTTTCATGTATGGAGAATTTCAATTGGTCCGTTTCATGCAAATCTGCAAGTAACCCAGATCCCAAATTTTTCAAAAACTAATAGAAATGGTAAGGAAATGGAAGAAATACTCAAGAAATTGAATACCCAGGAAATTCATAGAAGGAGCAACTTAGGTTCATAGAAAGGGTAACTTAGGTACATAAAAAGGGCAACTTAAATTCGTGGAAAGGGCAACTTAGGAGATCCAGATTCGGACTCCATGTATGGAGAATTATTTTTCCTCCATTTCATGTATGGGGAATTATTTTTCCTCCGTTCCATATTCATGGAATTTTGAAAAAACCTCTCCATCACTTGGGCATTATTTACCCATTTCTCCACTGTTATGTAATTTCCCCTTCTTTGTTTCTCTCGGGCTAAAAGTTTCACGCGAATGGGAAAATTATCAGCTACTCTGTTTAGCATGCTCCAGCCGTCTCTCTTCCTTTCATTTTTATTTTTCTTATAACTCAGGATTTCCGGGCAAGTAAAACTTACATAGCTCGACTAATTCTGGAAACTCAATCTTACCGTTCACTTACGTCAACAACTGAATGAAACAAGAAAATATCCCTTCCATTTCATTTTTGTTTTGGAACTATCTTGTACGTATTTTTTTTTGGCTTCTAGTGTTGATTTATATTCGTGTACCTTTTATGACATTCAATGGGCTTGGTGTCCTTGTGTGGATTAAGGCATTGTTTACGTCTCTATACTTGGTGTGCTTGTCTTTTTTTTCTTTTTTTCTTTTTTTGTCTTTATTTAATTTTTTTATATTTGTTAGTTTCGTGTCAAATTTTTATAAATTATTGATTCATATAGACGAGAAGAATCAAAAAATAAAAAATTATAGTCTAAATTTAAATCTTTTGAGCAAAGACAAAAATCAGTCAAAAAGCCAAATTTTTCGACTTTATTCAAATGAAATTGAGTTTGGATCACAATTTTTTTTTTACTTTTCCTTTTTCCTTTCGTCGGGGCAAATCAATAATCCATAAAAATTTAACGTGAAACTAATAAAAGCAAAATTTTATTTCAATGAAGACAAAAAAATAAGCAAAATGGCTACAAGTGGCTTATTTAGCCAAAATATTGCTCTCCTTTTTTTTTTAATCTTGGTTTCCTTTTTGCATGTTTTTTTTTTTTTTTTTAAGATTTTGGTAGAGTAGAAGTCTAGGTTTCTTGTTTCGTCTTAAATAGGTGAAAAACTACGATATCTTATAACAAATAAAATGAAGCAAAAAAATAACATATTTTCATTCTTTTATTTTGACTTTTGTAAATGCACTTCGAATTGTTTTCATTTTCTAATTACCTAGTGATTGAGATGATGTTCAAGTAAATTTTCCATCAACAAAAATAGGACACCTGATTATAAATTTAGAAACTTTTTCATACTTAATGGCTCAGATTCGAAACTTTTCAGGTATCTTGCTCCGTTTAATTGGACTCCTTACAAGTGGACGGTAGCCGATTGGATTAGATCCTCAAAATAAGTCGATGTACATATAAGCTGGACCCAAGAACACCTGATTACTTCCTCATTATCACCCAAATAATCTTCGGCCAAGATTTTGTCGATAGACCGAGCAGCCTTTGCATCATCAAGGTGAAACCTGTTAGTGTCTTCGGAAAAAGCAGATAAAGCCGCAGCAGCAATCGCAGATCTAAACACAAAGCTTTTTTGCTTCTTTTTTCCGTCTGTCTTCTTGGATTTGTGATTCTTACTTGCACCCCTCTTCCTGGGTTTTGGAATGCCCAAAATATTGTCTACTGACTTCTGTTCCCATTTTTCTTTCCCTAAATTCTTAGCCTCCTCAACTGGGTTGAGGTCAACAAAAAGATGGATGCCCTCAACTTCTTGGGTTTTGGAATGTCCAAAAAGATTGATCATTAGTCATCTCAGGGGCAGATGGTTGGGTCTTGGGTGTATTTTGTCTCTTCTTTGGGTTTTTGGTCCGGGCTGGCTTCTTGCCATCCATGGGTGGTTATTTTACCTTCTGATTCCTAGCGGCATGGCATATGATTGTCAGAGTTCTCTTTGCTCTATTTGTCAGAGTTCTCTTTGCTCTATTTGATGCCTCCTGCTTCGGATTCTTTTAATCTTTGTAATTTGTTTTCAAAAATTAATAAATTTTTTTTGTTGTTAAAAAAAAAAAGAACACCTGATTACAAACGATATAATCAAAAAAGAATGTCTAAACTTTTTAAACGCGCCCCCATAAGGAGATAAATGCATTGAATTCACCAAACACTAGTCTACTGCCACCAAAGATTGTTTGGCATAGACAGTGAGGACTCAGGAGCACCGGATAATTATTCTGAAGCAATGTGATTGGGTCAGAGTCTCTCTCTCTCTCTCTCTCTCTCTCTCTCTCTCTCTCTCTCTCTCATGCCACTACTGTTTTAGAAGCTTTATGTATAGAAGGAGACTAGCCTCAACCTTACCTGCTCAAGGTGGGGGTGGGGTGGTGGTGAGGGGTCATTGAAAACCAAAGCAAGAAAGTTCTTAGGAAAAAAAAAGCCTAAAAGAACCCAGCCCCCCTCCCCTCCCCTCCCCTCCCTCTAAAAGCTTAAAGAAAGCTGATCTCTCAAAAGCAACTGCTTTCCCCCTCTCTCTCTTCGAGTTCTTCTACTATGAGTAAAGCTGCTGAGAGATAAACAGCACCCACTTCAACAGCAAACACCACAGGGTTCAGGATCCACTATCTCTCATAGCCATCCATCCTAGGGACGGCTTATATTTTCCACCCCCACCCCCCCCAAAAAAAAAAAAAAAAAAAATTACTAAAGTACCAGAATCCACTCATGTTCGACAACACCACCACTACTGCTGCCTCATTTGGTCCTTCCTCTTCGTCTGATGCCTTCACTTCCTCAGAAAATGGAATTTCCAACAAACGCAAAAGACGCCCCGCTGGTACCCCTGGTACCCCCATCCCTCCCATCTCTCTCTCTCTCTCTCTCTCTCTCTCTCTCTCTCTATATATATATATATATATATATATATATACACATATATACATATATATTCAATTTTATTACTTGGGTTTTTTCTCAAATTTTGATTATCCTATGGATCACAGCATCTGAGCTGTATCAAACATTCTTAGTAGTGGGTTATATCGGAATTTCAACATCCTTCTTTACAAATTCTATAGTAATTGACATTTGGTTGAATTCATTTTTGATCGGCGGATAAAATTTCATTCTTGATCAAGGATTAAAAAAAAAAATGAAATCGGGTACGACAGGGAAATTCACGGTGTTACTATACGATTTTGCAGATCCGGATGCGGAGGTGGTTTCTCTCTCCCCGAAAACGCTACTAGAATCGGACCGGTACGTGTGCGAGATCTGCAACCAAGGGTTCCAGCGGGACCAGAACCTCCAGATGCACCGGCGGCGGCACAAAGTGCCGTGGAAGCTCCTGAAGCGGGAGTCGCCCGAGGTGAGGAAACGGGTTTTCGTCTGCCCCGAGCCCAGTTGCCTGCACCACGACCCGACCCACGCGCTCGGGGATCTGGTCGGGATCAAGAAGCATTTCAGGAGGAAACACAGCAATAACAAGCAGTGGGTGTGCGAGAAGTGCGCAAAGGGCTACGCCGTTCAGTCCGATTACAAGGCCCATCTTAAAACCTGTGGTACCCGCGGCCATTCTTGTGACTGCGGCCGTGTTTTTTCCAGGTTCCTCCCTCTCTCTCTCTCTCTCTCTCTCTCTCTCTCCTTCTAATTCTTCTCACTCTATATCTATTCGTTTGATAGAAGGATGAAACTGTTTTATGAAACGAATAGATACTTTTTTTCTCGGAATGCTTTCTGGTTGTTGACTTGTAACTCAATATCGCAGCTGTTTACGGAATTTGAAAAGTGGATTTTTCATCGTAATTATTTGCGATAGGAAAAAGCGTTTGTCGGATTTCTTGGGGCTGATAAAATATCAGGAATAAGGAACCCTAAAAATTACCCAATAAACATGGAAGAAATGAGAGATAACTACTTTAATTATTGAGCTTTTTTCTTTTCGTTTGGCTTCATTATGGTTTTCCTTGTGCTTTCATGATTCTTGTGAGGGTATTTAGATACATGTTTATTATATCATTAATGTAATAGTACGTTGTAAATTTCTTTAATTTCAAATCTGTCTGATCTGATTCTGACCTCAACCTCAATGGGAGTGTGTAAGGCCAAGGCTTGAACGGGGATGGCGTTGTGCGCGTGGTGCACACAGCGCATGGTGCACAGTACGGTATTGTGCACCATCCGAGCCGGGCTTGTAATATTCACAATTCCCTGCAACAGTTAAATTTAAACTCAAAAGTCGGCATGAACACAAACAATTAATTAATATATATAGCAATACTATTATTAAACGAAGTCACAATCTATTGATAAAGCCGAATGATCTATTTTTTATTGCTTGTTAGCTGGTAACCCTACATGTAGAAAGCCTTGTTTTCTTAGTTCCAAATTCTTTTATAATAATATTGTTGTGGATTATGTACATCAAAATCAAGCCACCAGATTTAATATAACTAAACCACTTTCTTTCGGCCCCATTTGCATTCGATCGTTCTATGTTTTGTGCTTTCAGAGTTGAGAGTTTCATCGAACACCAAGACGCTTGCAACGTCCGGCGGGTCCGGCCGGAAGTACTACAGGCGCTGCAACCGGTGTGCTCCTCGCGGTCGGCGTCGAGCACAAGTCCGTCGAGCGACAATAATTTCGGCACTGTGCCGTTGCAAAGAATTTCAGTCCCGCCCAATACTTCCGAAGCCATGTTTCTAGGCCCCGAGCGCTACAGTTGTTCGAGTACCAATGATCACCACCATAACTTGGAACTCCAGCTCTTGCCCTCGTCGAATCACGTGTCGCGTAGTTGTGATCAGAATCATGCGACGAATTTGAAACTATCGATCGGGTCGCCCAATCAAGGTAAAGATATATATACTACCAAAAAAACATGCAATCTTCCATAGCTTTTGTCCTACTAGCCGTTCGGCGGTTCCTGTTACTTTACTAGAAGTGGTAGTGATATTTTTAAATAGACGGTCATCAATCCCTTTGTATGAAATATACAACACGATTAATTTAATTGTCACACCATTTTGTGCATTATTTTTCTTCATTCTGAATTGCTTCAAATCTACGTACACCTACTACTATTTGGATGAACGTTTTTTACTATTTGTATATCGGTACTCAAACGTCTAATCTGACAGAGAGGAATGGTACAGAAGCACAAGCAGCAATGGAAGCATCAAGAGTGAAGGAAGGAGCGAGTGAGCAGCTGAAGCTGGCGATGGCCGAGAAGGCCTACGCGGAAGAAGCTAGAAGACAAGCGAAGAAGCAAATCGAGCTGGCCGAGTTGGAGTTTGCCAATGCCAAGAGAATCAGACAACAAGCACAAGCCGAAGTCGAAAAGGCTCAAGTTTTGAAAGAACAAGCTTCTAAGAAAATCAGCTCCACCATTTTGCAAATAACATGCCACTCTTGCAAACAACAGTTCCAAGCAACAACCGGTGTCACTGCTGCAGCACCGGTTGATGAAATTTCCCTAGCTGCAGCTAGTTATATGTCATCGGCCATTACAGAAGGAGAAGGATAATAAAAATAGTAACAGTATAAAACCCTCTCTCTCTCTCTCTCTCTCTCTCTATGAGATCAACTGTTGTATTAATGTGTTAGTTGTATATCGTTTGTTTGTATTTTCTCATGTGGGGGGTGTCAGAGTCTGGTCATCTAATTAAGTGTGTAGAAGTTCATTCAATTGAGTGTTGTAATCTTTTTTGTCTTGGTGTTGAGTATTTCTTCATTTGTTTTCTAGAACGAAACCCAAAAAAGGGATTGTTATCATGAGTGTTTGGTTTTGTAATGGCACTGCTACTGATTATTTAGATACCTTTTGTTTTGCATTCTTGCTATTACATTCCAACCGAGAGAGAGAGAGAGAGAGAGAGAGAGAGAGCAATGAAGTGGTGTTAATATTTACACTCGGCTGTAAATATTTATTTTTTTTAAATCAAGTATATTGTGCCCCATCATTTTATTTGTCCATACTATGACAAGTTTTTTTTTAACCGCAAAGAAAATAATATTTCATTAATAGTAACAATATTACAAGAGGAGGAAAGTAGATGAAACAACTGAAGAAAATTCAAATTGTAGTCGGCAAGGTATCAAACAACATACAATATCTCTCATAAAATTTCTCCTGCTAAATCTACCGTTACACCCCAAATATCAAATTTTTCATGCGAAGACTCTCGCATCTTCTTTGCACTCTAAAAAGATCCATACTAGAAGATCATGCTGATGATTTTTAATTTTTTTTTGGTTTACAAGCATTGACCATCGATATATGATTGTACGAGAGGTGAATGTAGAAAATTGAACTAAAGATCTAGATAAAGTTAGGACAAAATTAAGTACACTCAATCACCTGGGCTAACGTGTCAATTTTGAAAAGCATCGTGCGACTTTAGAATATGCTTTTTTTAAAATATTTTATTTTACTTTCACCGATTTGTAAAGAAAAATAGCAAAAGAGGAAAATATATTTCCCTATAGTAGTGATGCTACAAACAGAAAATACGTACGTATCAATTATACAAACATAAAATAGCTATATGATTATGTATACTGCATGCATACAGAATGTGCAATAAGATCATTTTAAGTGGGAACAATATTTCTCCTACTGTACTCGTTACCAAAAATAAAATTTGATCTTATTGAATTCAGAGGACCAATGGGCTTGTAGTCCGACAGCACTTCCTCATCTCTTCCACATGGAAAGTGAGGATTCGATTCTCGCTGAAAGCGCGAGTGTTTGGTGCGGTGGTTGATGCTTTTCGGGCTTGCTCCACCCGTATACCACTTAGCGGTAGTACAGTACCCCTTCCACATCCCCTTAGGAGTAGGTTAGACATCTATCGAGTGGGGAAAAAAAACTGTATCATTGAGGGCAATTAATCCATCAAGCTAGCTACAAAAAAGGCTACTGCATGCTCCCTATTATCATCGGGGTAAATAATTCTCAATAAAAATTACCGGAGACTATTATTTTCCGTTTAATTATCATTGCTGTAAATATGAATAATTTACATCTTGCTTGGGAGTCAGTTTTGAGATAACAAAAAATTTATTGGCTGGTTTACGTAATTTTTTGTTTTTATTCAATTTTTTTTATATATTATAACAATTTTTTTTACTTTTCAAATAGAAGTACATGACATACACATTCAAAAAGTAAAAATCAGGTTTAAAAAATTGGGTAAAAAAACAGTAAAGATCGACGAAAAAATGCGGATGAGTTTGGAAAGAAAATTGATGAGAGGAGAAGCTAGCGTAGAGTTTCAGATCAGTGGGGGCAGTGTTAACTGTTACGGAGTATATCTATTCCATGCACTGTGGTTTGAGAGGGGTAATCAGGTCCTTACCTGACAAATCATGAAAAGCAGTTCAATATCCCAGACATAGCTTAGCTATTACCTGTGATACCAGGATGGGTCTGTGTGATGGATGGAACACTAAATAAAAACAAACAACCCCCCAAAAAACGACACTCGATCGTATCATACATTAGAAATAATGTGATCCAAGGTTTTAAACAGCTGTATCAGTATAGTAGTGGCGAGGTATCGAATGATATGTAGTAGAAATAGGATGTAACAATCATGAATTAAAAAAAAAAAGAAGGCATTTGAGCACCTGTAGTGGTAAAAAAAAAAACAAACACAAGACAAGAAGTATTGGAAATTGATTGATACAATTGTGTGCATGTTTTGGGTAACAGCAATAAACGAGGGAGTAGTGATATCGGAGTATCGAAAAGCTGCTACGTAGCGGCTGATACGCTACATAGCAACCATTACTTAAAACTATGATGTCATCCTAGTTGCATTTGTTTCGTTGAAAATTTACTTGTTATAATTTATTAGTGAGTTAAATTATTTCCAGTAATCCAATGTTTTCGCAGGTATATATTCCAACCACAAATTTTACCTTAGCTTTCAATTGATTGATAAAACTAATTGGGCTAAGTTCAAAATCCCCACCGATGGGGTATCGACAGACACGCGATGTCCACTTTGGGTCCTGCATGGATGATCTGAGCCGTTCAATAATTTTTAAAAAAAAAAAGTGAGTGAGCTTGTAAAAAAGTGATGGGGTACCGACAGACACGCGAGATCCACTCTTTGGGTCCTGCATAGATGATCTGAGCCGTTCAATAATTTAAAAAAAAAAAGTGAGTGGGCTTGTAAAATATTAGCTTAATCCGATTTGTATAGGTACTCAATCCAATCTTTTATTTTTTTATTTAGATTTTAGGATCCTGTAATCTGAATGAAAAATGAAATATTGGATCAAACATCTACACATGTTGGATTGACCTGATTTTTCACAAGCACACTTGATATTTCTTTTAAAAATTAGTGAACAGCTCGGATCATCCGTGTGGGATCCGGAGTGGACCCCACATGCCCTTCGGTATCCCATCAGTAAGGAATCCATTAATACCAATAGCAGGTCTCGAATGAATCTAATCGTTGCAAACTATAAGTTCAAAATCCCTTATCTGTTCTGGTCTAGTTTGGCATCAAGTGGCGGAGAATCTTTGGAAGAAATCAGCACTCACAACGTGCTGACTGCTGACCTAATTCTGCGACACCTATGTTTCAAGCAATATAAATTGCATTATTGGATGAGAGAGGAAAAGATAAAGAGGGTGGGAGGGAGGGAACCACTACGCATACAGATCTCAAGTGCTCAACGGATCAATCGAACCGCACAAATTATCCGCGAATCCACCTTAGATATGATATGGATGAATAATGATCTGAATATATGAATCTTGAAGGATTGAATTCGGGCCATTTTATAAACCGCACAAACCGTAACCAAATTGACGGAACCTAACAATGCTCACGAACGAGTGCGAATGGAAAAATGACAAACTGCAACGCCGATTCAAACCGCAAAAAACGTCTGTCGGCCAGCTCTAAAGTTAGCTGATCTTTACTTACACTTAAAAATTATTTTAAAATTCATAAATAATACGTACTATTATATTTGTGTGAAACTTCAAAGTAAATCACACACAACCAAATATGCACTTGACATCCGTATGCGTAGTTTAAACGGAGGGAGAGGGAGAGAGAGAAAAAGAAAGAAAGTCGTTTTCACCATAATGTACCTTATAAATGCTTATAAAGCACCATGTTTTTCAGTGCCACAGTTGAAATGGTTGAAAGACAGTCACTCGTCCCTCTCACAAAACAAAATACAAGTCACAAACACATATGCTCCTCTCTCTCTCTCTCTCTCTCTCTCTCTAACTTTTATCAGGATCAGTCTAGCAGCCTGCAGGTGCCACAGTCACCTTTTTTCTAATTTATTTCTCCATTTCATTTTTCAAACTTTTTCATCCATTTAGAAAGACCACTTACGAAACCCTTTTCCAAATTAACTAGGTGTGGACATTTTGGTTTTTCATTTCAAATCGGATGCAAGTGTACTTCTGGAAGGGACTAACTCATGCAGACTATCGTCCCGGTTTATTTCAACTCTTTCTCAGTGAACGGAGAAATTAGTTCTTCAAGAGTTACTCGTAAGGCACGTAAATTGATCCGGACAAGCTTAATTTAAAAAAATAAAAAAGGGGAAGAAACAGATGACCATGGGGTGGTGTACGTATGAGGGGTTTCTATTTTGAACTGGGTTATTTGTATTGTTATTCAGGGACCACGTGCACAGCTTTTGAAACCCTTTTAATGCAGGGGGCCCTTATTTGGGTGTAGTACCAGTAGTGCTAAGGGGCAATAGCTTTATGGGGTGGCAGTAGTAGCCACAAGGTAAAGCTATATAGGGTTTTGCTGAATTGGATTTACTATAGATTTGGGCCTCTCTCTCTTCCCTTTATGATGATGATGAATTTTGGAACCTAGGTGTGAGAGAAAGAGAGAGAGTCTAGTTTTGTAAGGACGCTAGCTAGACCTACCATACAGCAGCAGCAATTTAGTCACACTCGAGACCCCGTCACAGATATACACTACACGTGGATACTCTTACAATGGTAGATGGATGAAAAATATGCAAGAGTAATACTCCTAAAAAATATACACGTGGATACCCTTACAATGGAGTACTAAATTAATTTCTTCGTCTTTTAATTTATTTTTTTTGGAAGGTATATTTTTTTATTAATCAATAAAATTGTTACAAAAGCTAATATGATAAGGAGAACGATATCATATTTCTAACAAAGCTAAGAATAAACATTTGTCCAGTTGGAGACCCAATTCTCGATTGACAAGGAATCAACACCCAAAAGATTAAAACTCACACCAAAGGGCCAAAGCCCGAACCCCTAAAGGGTCAAGACCAAACCCAAACATAACAAAGAAACCCTAAACCTATCAATACAGCTGCTGCCACCATTGGAGCAAAGTGCTACCACTGACGACCCACCGGACCGACCATAGCAAACGCTCGCACGCTGACGCCCCAACTAGGGCGGCGAAGAAAAGAGAGACGCCATCGTCACCCAATAAAAAACGAACAACCCATCAACCTCAATTGTCAAACCACCGCCACAGATCAACAACCGCCGAAAGCTAGAACAGAGCCAACCAGACACAACCCAATATACTTGCAAGAAAAACTCCACAAACATAAAAGTTAGATTTGGGATCCAACAAATGGCTACGATGTCACAACCGGCGCCAGTTGATTTGCTTAACTCTTAGTCTAACAACATGGCTCAAAAAGTTAACATCAAATTATACAATAGCTAGTCGGAATCACTTATAAACTATTTCTATTTTCCTAGTACAGGCGATCTGGGACTTGTCCATCATGGGCTCTTACATACGGCAAGGCCATATCGGAGCCGACAAACTTCTGATCGTGGAAACCCACCACTATACGCTGCGGCACCCCCAATCACCGTTAGGCAAATCCGTTACCTTCCAACAAAAAAAAAAAAAAACCGGTTGGGGTCTAGCGACGTACTCTCAGATCAACACGCCGTTAAGCCCAAAGTCGTCGCACCCAAGGTGCTGACGAGGCGAATCCAAAGCAGAGGAAGATAGAGGGAAAAATGGGAGGGAAGGGTAGGAGAAAGGATCAGAAAAGAAGATGAAAGAGAGGAGAGAAGATAGGGCTCGCGTTGGTGTAAATAACTTTGAGGAGTCCTTAGCTACCGACGGTGGCATTACCGATTCTGCACCGACGGTCATGCAAGACCTAGAGTAGGTCTTACACGGAAAATTCGAGCCGTTTGATTCCTGAAATCTGAATGAAAAATGAAAAATTGGATCGTACTTACACATATCTAACTGAACTGAATTTTCACAGGACCACTCAGATTTTTTTTAAAAAAAATCATTGAACGACTTGGACTTTCCGTGCAGAATACGGAGTGAGCTCCGCGTGGCCGTCAATGCAGAATCGGTAAGGCCACCGTCGCGCGGTGACCGTAGCTTTTTTGAACTTTGAGCAAGCTAGGGTGGCGAATTTTTCTAAAACATATTCTATATTTTGTTTTTTTTTTCAAAAAGGCAAATAAATTAACTAGATTACAGAATAATAAATCTGGGGTATTAACTCTACAATATCTTCTTGCAATTGAAATAATAGTGCAACAGTAAACTAATTAAAACCTAACGACTGAGTAAGAGAGCTGCCTTGGTTAATAGGCATTTTTTTGCCTGTCGAAAATCATGGCTACTCTTAATTCCCCCAATGTAAATATCTCCAACAGGTATCTGCAATCACAAATAAAATTACCCAATTAAGGATGCAAATTAAGCTGTACATGTTTTGCATGTGTTAAACAATCTTACTGAACTTATTAATTAGAGAGATACCGCGGGAGATGGCCGGCGTCCACAGTACGTACTGATTTCAATATACTGGCGGGTTAGTTGTGATCTTTGGCCGGCCAGTACTGTATGTAAGGCCATCCATCATCTCTCAAGTAGTACTACTCTTAAATTAACCCCACAACTCTGCCGCTAAAATTGAGCCAATTAAGCACCTACGTACGTACGTTTCGTTGGAATCTCGCGCGCCAGAAGGTTAGTGGTAGTGGAGTGGTCTCTGATCTGATGAGGCCACTTGCGTCGCACGCGGTCCCATTTTATCAACTGCTCTATCGTCCGTATATATTGATTTTAACTACTGATCATCGATCCCAATCCCATATATGGAGGTGCTAATTCTCAGCCAATCAACTTTTCAATTGACCCTCTAGGACTACTGTTTCCATTATGGACAGTGAAGAAGAACCATTCCATTTGCCCTCGCTATGTTGGGCCCCGGCCCATCGAATCCCCTGAATTTTAAAATTTTATTTTTTATATACTTGATTTTGAATATTCTACTTATAATGTTAATAAGTTTGGTTTGATTTGATAAAAAATCAAATATTTTAAATTCTCATTTTTTAAAAATGTAATGTATTGGAAATAAAAACTTTATGATATAGTTACAAGTATACAGTCAGGTTCCGGTGAGGGATCCCTTATTTTTTTAAAATGCGGGACTTTCCTTCCCGATTGAATTTCGATGATCCGAGCCGCTCAAAGTGATCAGAACGTGATTTTAAGGGTCCCCGTGAGAAATCAGCAAAAAAAATGACCGGGAAGGGCTTCATCCGAGCAGTTTTCATTGAACGGTTCAAAAAAAACTGCTCGGATGAAGCCCTTCCCGGTCATTTTTTTTGCTGATTTCTCGCGGGGACCCATAAAATCACGTTCTGCACACATTGAACGGTTCGGATTTTCAAAATTTGATCGGAAAATGAAAGTCCCGCATTTTAACAAATTGAGGGATCCCTCACTTGATAATTTGTGTACAAGTATATGTTTCAATAAAAAATACATGTCTATTAAGCAGGATACCATCGGATCAAAATCCTGGCGATTTTCTCAAGAGCCCAAACTCCCCCGTCCCACAGATTACTTCGACATGCTTAGTAGTTTGATTTTATTATAGTTGTCCTTAAATTATATTCGCTGTGTATTTTTCTCAAGGAAAATCTCACACAAACGTGCACCAACAATTATTTTATGCACAACAAGAATTATGGGTTGATTGCATTAATATTTGTGGGGTATACATAGAAATAAACAGAGCATCTGCAACCATACTTCAAATCTTCTAACTCAATATTCTTCAAATTAATCTTGAAAATGATCAAGAATGTGACTCCTCCAACCATGGTTCAATTTGATTATGAAGGATTAAATGAGAAATGAAGAACATTGTTCAAAATTCATTTTGCACTTTAAATTAAAATACATATAACTTGTGATTTTATAATTTACAACTTTTACGAAATTACTACTGTTACAAACTTATTAACAATTTCTTCAAAAAGTAAAAACATAATATTTGGAGGAAAAGTTGAATTATGAATGAATTTTTGAAAAGTTAGAGATAAAAATGAACTGTGGTTGGAGTGTGTGAATGATTTCTCTCTCTCTCTCTCTCTCTCTCTCTCTCTCTCTCTCTCTCTCTCTCTCTCTCTCTCTCTCTCTCTCTCTCTCTCTCTCTCTCTACATATGCAGTATTTGAGTAAGATGGTCTCATTTATGCATGGTTTGTATGGAGGCCCCTACCAAGTGTGAGAAGAAAAATAGCCCGGTACCCCCCCCCACCCCCCATGTTATAATAATCTCCATTGCTAGCCTGAACCTGAACCTGATGGGGTGTTATCTGTGCAAGAAGAAGAAACACAGCAGATGGTGTGACCACTCTAGTCTCTACCCCACCGGAGGTAATGAAACTGTAAGCTGTAAGTACTTTTACTCACTGCTGAAAGTGGCATCTTCTTAATACTACTGTCGGGAATCCACGCCAAAAAAAAAGATCAAAACATTTACTGTAAATTTTATTTTTGAAAAAGATCGAGATGCACAAAATTAACTCTTTTTTTTTTTTGGTAATATACGGTGTCGCGGGCCAGTTTGAGTGCACTTCGGACTAATCCTTACAAGTTAAAATCCCTTGCATAGTCTTTTCACACTCGCTTACATGTGAGGGTAAAGTTGCCTCGAGAGTTGCTAGCAAGGAAAATTGAGTATGAAACCTTTAAAGGGAGCAAACTTCTAAACCTCAGGCAAAAACGCTAGGCCAACACACCTTGGGGCTAACATTACCGTGCTCCAAAACCAAAAACATCATCGGAATCAACTAAACGCCTTATAGATGTCACGTACGAATGTTACGTAATGCGCAACATCAAAAATATGAAAGTAATATATGTCCTTTTTACTTCGTTAATACTAAAAGTTTTTGAATATGATACCAAACAGTATTGAGTAAGAACATCTGCATAGCTTCAGAAAATTTGGAATGGATAAAAAATGAAAACTCAATGTTGAGGGAGATTCAATTTACCAAAGCAAAAAGAAAGAGAAGAAGGTACGTACAATACATGCATGGGTGGTAGTTGGGCTTTCTTTCAACAAAAGCCCAAGAGAAGAACATAGCCTAGCTCGTAAGGAAAGACTCTCATTACTCTGAGGGGTTTCTGGGCCCTTTACCTTGTTTGCCCAAACACGATCCTATTTTTTTAGTATGGCCCATTTGGCTTCGCGTTTAGTAGTAGGAGTAGTTTCTTTCTTTTAAGCCCACATTAATATTGGGGTTTTTTTACACGTACGGGAAATAATTTTCACTCATCTTTTATCCATTTGTACTGCTTTCTTTGTCTTCATTCACGTAATCAAAATGGCCTTCACGTGTAAAAAGAGAATGTAGAAGTAAAGTTAGTTTAGTACGGAGTAATTCATGTGAGTAACGACGACGACGACAACAACAACAACAAAAAAAAGAAAAAGAAGTGCATGAGGATAAATGAGGAGGTGTCAATCATTTCCGCTATCTGCATGTGCATTTCATTTTTCCTACATAAAAAGGGACGACTTTCAATTTGGGTACCCAGGGAATGTATTTAGCTATATGGTTGTGGGTCTTAAGTGTTTACTGCAGTAATCTGAACCGTTTATTTTGTAGGACTCGCACAGTTGTATGTCTACGTGAAAAATTAGTTTGATCGGACATCAATAGCTATATCAAAAATTAAATTTTGATTTATAAAATAGCCAGTCATGGACAGTTTAACTTAAAAAAAAAAACCTAGTGATAGAATCAGGTCGTCTGTTTTATAATCCAAATTTTAATTTTTGATATAGCTATTAATGTTCGATCAAGCCGATTTTTAATGTGAACATAATAATTTGCAGGTTCTATTAGATGAACCATTCAGATTACTACAATGAACGCTTGATAGGACTCACAATGAGCGGTGGCAGAAAGCATGGGTTTTCACTTCATCCTACAGAACACATTCTCTAATTTCATACTTTTTTTTTTTTGGAATCTGATCACTAGTATCTGTGACATTAGTTGCATAATTTTTCAAAATGCCTTAGCTCTCATTGTGGCCTCATTCTGTGCTTATACTCTTAATCCTCGCACTCACTTATTTAAGTTGTTTAAGAGATTTTTGAAAAATATTTTCACGCTCGTGCACTCACACCCACCCGCGACATAAGTGATTCATAGTTCGAAAACATGTCAAATCTGATATTGGGCCCCACTAGATGCCTTCAGATAGACTGGTCCAGCAGTTCATATATCACTATCAAAGCTTGTTGTGGTTGTCTCATAGGGCAACAAGAAGAAGCAACAGCAATGACAACAAAAAAAATCATCTTCCCGATGAAATAATTTTTTTGTTTTGTTTAATTATTGATAACCGGCACCAGAAATGTGTGCACCTAAAAATGTACGTCGAAAATTAGCGAAGAACTAATTATTGCTATACATAGATTTTAATTTGGTTGTGAGTCATACCCAGAATGAATCGAATTCGGGAATTTTGTAGGACTCCTTATAGTGCATCTTGCATGGCAGATTCGTACCGTTCATTTTAATAATCAATGATTTAGATATGTTTGACTTTGATTGGTAAAAATTAACAAACATATTTGAACCATTGATTGTCAATATGAACGATCTGGTATGCCTTGCAGGGTGCACTAAAATGGAGTGCACTGCAAGATTTCTAATTCTCTCTCACGCCATATTCCACCACACATTCTTGCGACATCCATATATTCATTATTGCACCCCACAAAAAAAAACGTGCAGAAAAAGAATTTCGATGACACGAGACCACTAAATATTTTTTCACATTATTGACAAGTGCTGGCCACTTAAAGCGGCTGCTCAAGAGAATTTGCGCGCGGGCCAACTTGCTACTCCCAAGTAGTTTACCAAACTCAGTTCCAAAGGTAAACCTTGAACCCTAATTAATTGCCAAATAGTGTTCCTACTGATGAGTGATGATTTACCTCTAGGATTGTCATGTCAGGCTGTTAGCAATTGAATCATAAATCATTGAATAGATGCTCATTTCCTTTTAGTAACTGCGTCACAGAATTCAATCTTACTACTCCTATTTTCTTGTACGCCACATGTTTGATAGAATGTCTCTGAAAGATGCGCTGCCACATGTTTGATAGAATGTCTCTGAAAGATGCGCTCGACTAAATTACTTAAATTTTTTGAACTTTCTTATCACTTTTACAGAGCCCACTGCAACACTTCGTATATTTTGATATGAAACCCATATTCAATATTTGTTGTTCCATCTTTAAATATGCTCATTCAGGGTCAGGTAATAGCCATTGCAATCGGAAGAAAGAAGAGGGGAGAAAGTAATTACAAACAGCTATTAGAAGCTTAATAAGCAACAAGAAATCTTACAAACCCACATCCTTTTACAATAAACAAAATCAATAAACAATAACACTCCGGGGTTCAACCGCTGTTGCTTCCGTTACCAGTCCCTGGCATAAGTTCTCTCAACATGGCAACCACTTGCAACATATTAGGCCTCTTTGATGGGAAATCATCAACACACTGTAGGTTTATCTCCAAATACCTCACCATCTCCTTCACTTCCTCTGCTTCAGCTTCATCGGTTCCTTTAGTCACCGAAAGCAACTCCGGGTCAATCACTTCCATCCCTTTCCCTTCCCTCACCTTCATTTTCACCCACCCGACCAAGTTTGTGTCCCCAAAGTCGTCCTTATCGGTTGGCCTTTTCCCTGTCAAGAGTTCCAAGAGTACAACACCGAACGAATAAACATCGCCCTTTGCAGTGCACCGGAAGCTTTGATAGTACTCCGGCGGAACATACCCCGGTGTCCCTGCCAACGTGCTTACACTTAGATGAGTGTCAAGTGCACTTATGAGCCTGGCCATTCCAAAGTCAGAAACCCTAGCTTCCATTTCATGGTCAAGCAACACATTGCTTGACTTCATGTCTCTGTGTATGATGTGAGGAATACAATTGTGGTGTAGGAAACAAAGCCCTTTTGCTGCACCTCTTGCGATTTTCTTCCTCTCCTCCCACGTCAAAATCCTTCTATCTCTTGTCTTTGTTCTACCGTGAAGCATTTCTTCTAGGCTTCCGAATTCCATGAATTCGTACACCAGAAGCCTCTCCTCGCCGATTTTACAGTAACCCAACAGAGGCACAAGATTCCTATGGTTGATTTTCCCCAAAGTTTCCATTTCGGCCATGAATTCTCTGTCACCTTGGCAACTCAACCGTATGAGCTTCTTGATTGCTACGCTTGACCCGTCTTTCAGTGTCGCCCTGAACACTTCTCCAAACCCTCCACACCCAATTAGGCTCGCCGCTGAGAACCCATTTGTCGCCTCAATGAGTTGTGAGAATTTCAGTTTACGAAGGTTTCGTTGGAAAGTCGCCACGTTGATGCTCAAAGGCTCTTTCTCTTTGTCGATCTTCCATGTTGTGGCTGCATGGGATGCTTGCAAGCTCTTAAGCATGTTTAGTTCCACAGCTTCTCTCCGTCGCGCGCGCATTGCAATTGCCCACACAATCAAAATGCAGACAGAGGCAATAGAAATGAGAAGCCCCAAAACAATGCTATTAGCCCATGATGCAGCTCGCGCTTTTCCCTTCTCTTTGCCACCATCCCCACTTGGATTAGTAGCCGGTTGGTTGTTTACACTCTGGCATTCAGCCAATGGGACCCCACAAAGTCCTGGATTGTTTGCATACTGGCTTGCGGGAAGTGTACTAAGTTGCCCCCTTGGTGGAATTTCTCCTGTTAATTCATTGTTGGATAGATCAATCTGCACCAAGAAAGATAGATTTGAGAAGGAGTCTGGGATGTGCCCTTGCAACCTGTTATATGATGCATCGAACACGCCAAGATTCTTTAACTGGCCAAGTGAGGAGGGAATCTCCCCAGATAAGTGGTTATGGGATAACACTAGAACTTGTAAAGCCACCATATCCCCAAATTCATCGGGGATTTTCCCACGAAGCTCGTTGTAAGAAAGATCAAGGTACTCTAGAGTCTGGTACTGGGTGAATAAGCTTAGGACAGCACCAGAATACATCCTTGTGAAATCGCAACTTTTCAAACTCGGAACTTGTAAAAGCCTTTCCGGTCGGATTCCAGCGAATTCCAGTAACCCTCCTACTCCTTTACATGAATTTCCCACGTTCCTAACAAAAACCAAAGTGTTGCCTGAGAGAATCCCACCCAATGCCCTTGATCCAGGCTGCCTTCCAAGATTAGGTGGTATTTCTCCTGTGAGCTGATTGCTGTTCAAGTCTAGCCAAACTAAACTGCTGCAATTTGAAAGCTCTCTTGGGATTTCACCACTCAAGCTATTATTTGCAAGTTGAAGCACAGCTAGCCTCGACAAATGACCGAATTCTTGTGGAATTTCGCCAGTGAGTCCGTTGCTGGTGAGTGATATCCATTCTAGGTTACCACAATTAAACAACTCAACCGGGATCTCTCCACTCAGGTGGTTATTGTTGAGAATTAGATCCTTTAGATTCTTGCATTTTCCCAACTCTGCTGGTATATTCCCGTCCAACCCATTGTACCATGCCATTAGCTGCTCAAGATTCTCCAGTTGTCCGATTTCAGCTGGAATTGATCCGTTGAGGTAGTTTAAGCTGAAATCAATGGTCTTTAGTTGTGTACATAGCGACAATTCAGCTGGGATATTTCCTGTAATGAGGTTGTCAGGGAGCCTCAAGTCCTCAAGAGATGAAGCTCCGGGACACAGATCAGGTGAAATAATGCCAGAAAACTGATTGGAGCTAAAATCCACGACTCGCAATTTCTTGCAATATTGAAGGGACGAAGGGAAGGATCCAGAAATTTTGTTATTGCTCAATATTAAGTTCTCTAACGATCCAAAGTTCTGAAGTATGGAATCAGGAAACGGACCGGTTAGATTGTTGTTGGACAAATCAAGAAGCTGTAGCCAAGAACATGAGGAAAACGAGTCTGGAATTGCGCCGGTCAGATTGTTATAAGAGAGCTGTAGTTCTAAGAGTGAGTCACATGTATTACCCCACTCTGAAGGGATCCAACCGGTGAGATGGTTATGAGAAAGATCCAATCTTTGTAGGTTTTTGAGATCTCCAAAAGATTGTGGGATGTTCCCGGTGAACAAGTTATAAGAGAAATCGACACTTTTCAGATTGGTGCAGTTTGAAAGGGAGTAAGGAAGGGAATCGAAAATATTGTTTCCAGACATATCAAGTTGCGACAAGGAATTGCAGGTCTGAATATTCATATTCGCAATTGATCCAGTGAAATTGTTGAAAGAAAGATCAAGGATTTCTAGTTTATCCGAATACAAGAGAAGATTTTGAGGCAGAAAACCGGTGAGATTGTTGAAAGAAAGATCGACATAAACAAGGTTAGGATACTTGGTGAAGAGATTCTCTGGAATAAGGCCTACTAAACCTGATGAAGACAGTTCAAGCTGTTTCAACCCATATGGGAGTTGAAGCAGAGAAGTTGAATTCAGAGTAAAGGAATTAGAAGAGAGATTCAGTGAAGTT
Source organism: Rhododendron vialii (assembly GCF_030253575.1). Lineage (NCBI taxonomy): Eukaryota > Viridiplantae > Streptophyta > Magnoliopsida > Ericales > Ericaceae > Rhododendron > Rhododendron vialii. Next base: position 23,227,097 of record NC_080565.1, on the reverse strand, counting down.
AACATGTCAAGAGCATCAAAAGCAGAGAAAGAGATTGTGCCAATGAGATTGCAGTTGCTAAGATCAAGTTGAGTTACTCTTCCAAGATTGCATGTAACCCCATACCAATTGCAGGGATTCCTATTGGGTCGCCATTTCGACAAGACTCCCTTCGGATCCTTATCTACAGCCTTCTTGAACAGAAGAAGAGCCTCAGTATCAGTTTTCGTGGACAAAATCCCGCTTTGTCCGGCTTCAAAAATTGAAGCAAACGACAAGAGGATCAGTGCTAGAGGAAGATGGAGGAAAAGCTGTAATGGGTTTTTCCCCATTGGAGAAACAAATTGCAGTAACACTGGGTAGAGAGAGATGGATTGGGAGGGAGAGTATGTTTGTTTACAGAAAGAGAGAGGGAGTGACAAGTATGATGAGAATTCCGAAGGTGCAAAGTGGGAGGGTGGAGAGCTTTAGAAAAAGTAGTTCCTTTTCTCTTATTGTTGTATAAAATGAAAAAGGAGGGAACGTGGGAAGGAATTAAAAAAAATTAGGGAATTGGATTGAACACTGGTGGGTACGTACTTAATTTGCAACTTATACGGCTTATTTGATTTTGTGTACTATGTTGATATATGCAGTGGAAGGGATTAAATGAGGTGGATGGATTTGAGGTTTGGTCAAAAGGGTTGGGACCCACAGACAAGCTGTATCTGAGATTGTCTCTTTATGGAGAAAAAAATAGTGAAGCTTGTTTGATCCAAGGGGCTTCTGCCTGTCAGTAAGCGTGAGAATGTCTCCACATTAGATATGTGACTGAAAATCTTGGTGTAAAGTGAGTCTGTAGAACAGAATTCGTGTGCATCAATCTTGTCCGTCCAATGCGTTGCCGTACACTATAGATCACTTTGGTGAAGTAAAACTGCTGTTTTGGGGCATTTGTTCCCAATTATCTCTTGCCATTTATGAAAATTGGCAGGATTTTTGGAGGCCTGTCAGTAAGTGTGAGAATGTCTCCACATTAGATATGTGACTGAAAATCTTGGTGTAAAGTGAGTCTGTAGAGCAGAATTCGTGTGCGTCAATCTTGTCTGTCCAATGCGTTACCGTACACTATAGATCACTTTGGTGAAGTAATACTGCTGTTTTGGGGCATTTGTTCCCAATTATCTCTTGCTATTTATGAAAATTGGCAGGATTTTTGGAACCCATGCATTTGTAGGTAGTGTGGCCTATACAAAATATTGGACTTTTGGTACGCTTACAGGGTGGAGCTTACATGGCTGCTACATACAAGTATAGGGTAGTGCCCCCTGCAAAATATCCTTCCAGCTCTCAAGGGTATATGCCAAAAGCAAGGAAACTGTTACAGACTTTTCCAAATATGGGAGGTGAGTGTAGTTTCTGACTCTACGTGTGTGTATTTTGGTATTCCAACAAACTATAGGGTTGGTTTCTGTAATTCACCCTTATTATATACTCCTACCAGAAGACTGGTTAAAGGTTTACTGATGAAATAAAAGAACGTTAAAACTTGAAAGGGGTGATGTAGGGCCATGTGCTGAAACGTTGAGAGGGAATGAGTTTTGGTTAGATGGTGCATAATAAGTTGTTATCTTGCCCACTCAAGAATATACACAGTACGTACTATATGACACAAATCCGTAATATATACATATATACATGTAAGGAGGTGGATGGTGGCCCACATAGGAACGCATCAATGAGCTCTTGTGATGAATGGAAAATGGAGGTGATGATGCTCCCACTTGGTCTAATTTTCTTGCCATTTTTTTTCTTGCAATCTCTATTCTTTCCCAACCTTTACCTGATGCAAACAATTTTAATCACCTTATCTTAAGCTCTAGGTTCACCTTTTTAGCTGGTTTTGGACCCACCCTTCTTTGTGTCTAAATCTTACAGATACAATGCACGTAAAATTCTTAAAAATTGGCATGTTAGGATAATTGTTGACCGTCGGATTAGTATAGTCTTTCCTCATACCTTTTTGTTGGGATTAGATATATATGCTAATTTTCATATGACATATAGTATTCAAAATGCATCATCAAAAAGAAGGTACTCATCTTTCTCTTCTCTTACTTTATTATATAGTTTTGGTTTATTTCTTGTCTGAAAAGGGTGTGGAAACTCATCATTCATGTGCGTGTCTACATCTCTTTTCTTTTGTATAAAGTTTTGTGAACACTTCACTCGCACCCCCAATGGTTTGGCCTATGTGTGGATACACCCCCTAACGTTCAATCTGTAAGCACATAACTACCCTGTGCTTTGTGGACTCTTGTGCACAGTTATGTCTTCCATTCATATTAATAGAGTTTTCAGTTAAGGATAGTAGGCCCTATTGTACGCTTAATATGGGTTTCATTCCGATCCAAAAGTTTGATGCGAACCGTTCATAGTGCAGAGCTTGACAAATACTACGTCCATACCGAAATTCAAGTTGATCGGACAATGGTGCAATTAATTATGAAGGAAAATTTTTGAAGAGTAAATTTGCCATTCATTTTAATAAGAGTATTGTTCAGAGATGATCTACCCTTTGATTAATACATTATTAATGGCTCGGATTAAATTTTTAATAGTATCAGTTAGATTCAAGGAACAAAATGAGGACATAAATGTCAAATAGTCATTTGTTTTGAATTTGGGGAAGGGGACATCAAGTCCAGTAGTCCACCACAGTACATGCTAAGGAGGTAATGGCGTGCCTCAGCAAGTTCATCAATTATGGATGATAATGCTTAAATAATTTCTTCAAATATTCATCTATGTTTCCCCTTGTGAGCTTTGTTTTATAGTTTTAACCAGAGGTATGAGGATACATTAACACAACCAACTCAAAATTAATTGACAATCAATGCAGATTGAGGGCCTATACACACTGACTAGTTTTGGAGGGAATAAGTAAGTGATGCTGAAGAAAGCTTTGCACTTTAATTCCTCGACTCCTGCTTCTCACTTCGAGAGGTAATAATGGATCCATAGCGTCGGAATCATAGGGAAACAAAGGTGCAAGTTATGTGGGATTAGTTGTCAAGCAGATGTGTAATTCTGCTATTAATTGTTGTATTCAAATAATCTTTCCATGCTTTTCTTGTTTTGTTTTTGTTAGATTTTGTTTTGTTATTTTTGTTGTATTTTGTTTGGTTATTCTAGTTATACTTTAATTTCGTATTAATATAGCTAGAATCATCTTGTTTGTGAAAAAAAATAATCTTGCCAGTTGAATGTAAATTTATGCCTATATATACCTCTGTATGTATGTTGAAGTTCCCAAGGTTGGGTCACTGTTGATGAATGTGCCATATTGGGCTCACAGCAATCAATCATAAGGTTAATGATATTGTCTTAATCCTTAGATTATCAAGGCCTGCCGATCGAGGTGGATGACCAAGGTCAATTTTCACCATGTCATGAACTTCTCACAAGAAAGGGGAATAACTTATTCACGGAGAAGTCGTGAATATATAAGTTATTCATGGAGGCGGCAAATCTCATCCATTTATTTCGACAATCAATGACCCGGATTTTAATTTTTCCTTGAAAGAGTTCTTTTAAAATCCGGACCGTCTAAAATACTTTTGGACGCACGCAATTCAGCTCCATAAAAACATATTTATGGAAACCTCTGTAAATAAGTTTTTCTGCTAGAAAGGTCCACTTCTTTAACATCAGAGTAAAAACCTTCACAAATGATATCCCAAACAGCACTACTACAGACACAACTTCTGATACACATTATCACAATGTTGAGTTTCATACGTATTTCACTATTGGAATAACTCCTTGTGAGAAGTGTGTGTTTAAAATTATGTCTATTAGGTATACACTAGTCTTTTCTCCACTCAAAAATGGGAGGGCAAAAGGTGAGAAGATCATATGACTTCACAATCCCAAAACCCATGCCTTATTATCTTCCAAATTTGTTCAATTAAAACATTCTACATTTTTTCTTTAGATGAATTTTTAGAATCAACTAATCCTTGGGGATAAATTTTGTAGGCTACTAGTTGAGTCTCCGATTAAAGTTGAGATAAAGTTTTGTATAGATTGACCCAATAAGAGTTGAAAATAAATCAAATTCCTTGAACTCCGGTCTTGATCGCTAAAGCAACTGCTTGGTTTTTTCTTAATCATAAAAGGAAATAAACAAGAACTAGGCCCTTAATATGGAGTGAGCACTCTGAAGGAGAAATCTAGTCACTCACAAAGTAGAGTGACCTCCTCTTGTGATAATGGCGGTTGGATTACATTTTGACCTTATAAAAGGTGTTTCGCAAATGATATTATTACCTTAACTTATTGTAAGAGATAAATTTAGTGGACCCCATTTTCAAAATCATGTAGGTGAGAGAAATTACTGATCGAGTTGATAAGTGGTTGCAGAGCACATCTCCAAATTCTAATTTGCTGAAGGCTTTGACCTATGTGAATCTCTGGTTTCCCACTCTTTCAAGGCTATACAACGCTTGTATCTTGGAATTTGGATTATGGATAAGTGAACAAAATATAAGAGAAAATCTGGAAAACTTACCCAGTCAAGAAAGTCACCTTCTTCATTTTTTCCCCCCACCAAATTATGACTTAAAAAAATCTTACTCGCTAGAATATAACACCTTAATTTGTCCCGTAAAATCTAGGAATTCGTTGTAATTTACGGAGAGAAAATGGTATTCACATTCTATTTTAAACCTCTTATATAATTTTTATCATGCATAAATAACACTCATTCACAACATCAGCAGTCTCATTTATACATATGCTTGTACCGAATCCTACAATTTCTAGAAAGAGCAACGTATCAATCTTCATCTCCTTTGCCATAAGTTATTATAAATCTATTTGGAATGTGTATAAGAAAGAAAATGGTGCCGAACGCCAACTAATTTTTTTTTATTTTAAATATGATTTATTGCCTATATTCAACCCAAACCTTTAAGAATATTGCGAAACCGCCCCAATTGGGATGTAAATTGACGTCCCTATAAATACTAACAAATTAACCTCGAGTGGAAAATCAAAAGAAATGAAAACAAATCGGAAAATGATCAAATCATAGAGTGGTGTACTTGTAAATGGTTCAACGGTATCATTTTCCTTGGGAGATCGGAGTATATATATTTTCCTTGATTTCGGGTGGAGGGAAAATTAAATAAATAATTGGGGGTGGGACTTTTTATGCAAATTGGGGGGGTGGGGTTAGAAAAATAGAGAAGTAGTAGTAACTTACAGCACCAGAAAATGTCGTCAATGGCACGCCAAGAGACAGTCCATATCATATCCCACTATGGCCGATTTCTTTGTTTTTAACGGAATCCAAATGATTTGTGATGACCCCAAAAACCACCACCATCCCTTTTGTCTCTCTCTCTCTCTCTGAAATATGTAAGGACCAATTATTTGTTACCAATGATGAAAGATTTAACCTTGGCGTGCAAGCTTTTTTTGGGTGTGGCTAAGGTGTTAGTGAGTTGATAAGATGGGGATCATGGGCTTATGTGCAGTTGATATGGACACTTGATGCCATTCAGATCTAATTTCGTCAAAAACCACAAAGTGAATAAGCTATTTGCTTTTCGGGTTAACTTTAGAGAATGGGAAGATATATATATATATATATATATATATATATATATATATATATATATATATATATATATATATAGTTGACATGGACACTTGATGCCATTCAGATCTAATTTCGTCAAAAACCACAAAGTGAATAAGCTATTTGCTTTTCAGGTTAACTTTAGAGAATGGGAAGATATATATATATATATATATATATATATATATATATATAGAGAGAGAGAGAGAGAGAGAGAGAGAGAGAGAGAGAGAGAGAGAGAGAAATTTTCAAGTGAGGGATTCCTCATTTTGTTAAAATGAGGGACTTTCATTTCCCGATCAAATTTTGAAAATCCGAACCGTTCAATGTGTGCAGAACGTAATTTTAAGGGTCCTCGCGAGAAATCAGCAAAAAAAAATGATCGGGAAGGGCGTCATCCGAGCAGTTTTTTTGAACCGTTCAATGAAAACTGCTCGGATGAAGCCCTTTCCGGTCATTTTTTTTGCTGATTTCTCACGGGGACCCTTAAAATCATGTTCTGATCACTTTGAGCGGCTCGGATCATCGAAATTCAATCGGGAAGGGGAGTCCCGCATTTTAATAAAATGAGGGATCCCTTACCGGAACCTAACTCTATATATATATATACACACACAGTCCGGATCTCCTAAGGGATCCCGCACGGTCTTACCGTGCGGGACTCCCCTTTTCCGATCGAATTGCAACGATCCGAGCCGCTCAAAGTGATCAGAACGTCATTTTAAGGGTACCCGCAAGAAATCAGCAAAAAAAATGATCGGGAATGGCTTGATCCGAACAGTTTTTTATTGAACGGTTCAGTAAAAAACTGCTCGGATCAAGCCCTTCCCGATCATTTTTTTTGCTGATTTCTCGCGGATACCCATAAAATCACGTTCTGCACACTTTGAGCGGCTCGGATCGTCGCAATTTGATCGGAAAAGGGGAGTCCCGCACGGTAAGACCGTATGGGATCCCTAATTGGATCCTAAGTGTGTGTGTGTGTGTGTGTGTGTATATATATATATATATATATATATATATATATATATATATATATATTTCAAATAATAAATACTTATTTTTTGAATTAAAAGTGATATATAATGAAAGAATGACTTACCTCGTAAAGCGAAAAATAAGTACTTAAAAATAAGAACTTTTGCGGAACTAGGCCTAAGAATAGATGTAGTCTTTTATCTAGATAAATGAAAATAATTTTCACTAGCTCATTGAATGAACTGTTCGAGTAATTGGGCCCACCACAGGTTTCACTTCGATAAGGCTAACAATTTACATATAAGACTTTCTGAGTAGATCATTTATAAATAATTTTTTTTTAAAGATTCAATTTAAGTGATATCTAAGAGTGCCGGTCGATTCCTAATACAAACATAATGGACAACAACATTTTTTACTAATGTTTTTCAAGATGTATGTGACTGGACCAAATAGGCAAACTAATTACTCCACTAATAAGTTTTGATAAAAGTTACAGTATGTTTTTTCATAGGTAATTTCTATATTGTGATCCACATAATGAAAGACACACGATCACCACTACAGGACTCGAGCGGTTAAATCCACGAGATGAGCCATTTACTTTCTTTTCCGTAATAATTTCAACATTCAAATTTGGCATTGTATTTGTTATGCCAAATTTAACCTTGTTTAATATAGGTCTGGGGGAGAGGAGTTAATCCACACTCGACTTTTTCCATCATTTAAGAAAATATCAATAATAGGATCCAAATAGTTTCTTTTTAAGAAAAATCTTTATTAATTATGTGAAAACCTCATATTTTGATAAAGTTTAAAATCTATATGGTCTTTGCTCTTTCTTTACCAAAAGTGGTCAATGACCTATCTCATTAAGTAACTTAAGTGGGCATGTAAGTTTACAAATACGTCCTTATTTTCTCGATGGTTGACCAAATGAAGTTGATAGCTAGTTATTATACATGAAACGGAAAAAGAGTTCATCTTCATGAACAGTTTCTTTTTGAGCCAAAGGGCATGTTGGAAACACCTTTGCTACAGTAGGAGTTGTGAAGTAGTAGTGAGGGAGATGGTGAAAAACTTAATGATGGACTTTACACATGCCATACCCCATGGCAATGGCCGGCCCCCTATCCAAAGCTGAAAAGGATAATTATTTCTATGCTTTAATTAGTACCAAAGTCTAACACTTTTTCTTCTGTGACCTGTGAAATACTAAAAATTAGGGCACCCACATGAGAAACAGCCAGAGCTAGCTAGCCGCGCTTCACCAAAAATGATGAATGTTTGATTTAATTTGTACCAAATGCATCTCCCCATTAACCATAGTCCATTTGCAACAAAAACAGAAAGTACACCATAGTCTCATAAATAAATAAATAAATAAATAAGGATGAGGCCATAAATTTGGGAGAGATTATATCAAGAAGAAGAAAATCATAAGGGGAAAAAAAAAGAAAAAGGAATTTGTCATCTTTCGCATCATTTCTTTTCTGCGCGTGAGTGTCTAAAATCCAAAAATGTTAACCTTAATCTTGCGTGAGGAGAATCATCAAAATTTTCATAAGGGTTCATTTAAGTAGAGTATAGTTAAAACAGAGAAAGAGAAGGAAAAAAAAAAAAACACCCTTCCAGCATTTTATTGACATAGAAATAAGGGAAATTTATCTAAATGGTCCTCTTAGTTTTATTCAAGTCTTATTTTTGTCCTCCAAGTATCAATTACTTCGTACAACACTTTTGACCTTCAAGTTTGGTTTTTGTACCAAATTGGTCCAATTGATAACTTCTGTCAGACAAACTTGACGGAAAAAATCAGATTAATGGCAATTTGGACATTGCAATTCGTACCGAATTGGTCCAATTGATAACGTCTGCCTTCAATCTGATTTTTTCCGTCTAGTATGGCTAACAAACATTATTAATTGGACCAACTTGGTATGAAAATCAAACTTGAAAGTCAAAAGAATTGCAATTGATACTTGGAGGACAAAAATGAAACTCGAGTGAAACTAAGAGGACCATTTCTATAATTTTTTCTAAAAATAATAGGAAGTGCTGGGAAGTGAATTTTTCTGTACAACCCATTTAACAATAGTTACATAGCTGTCATTTTCTTTCTAAAGACATGCGAGATTTTTATCTTTATCCAAACTTATCAATTGTGGGTCTCCCCATCATGCCGATAGTTTACACTGAATGTCCTACAATAAACCGTATTGTATGTTAAGCGTATGTATAGTATCTGTGAATACTTTCTTACAATTTTGTCCAAAACTTTTCATTTTAACAAAGCGAATAGGAAAAAATAAATTAACCTTTTAACTTTCTTTTCTTTCGCCTCACTTTCACTTTCCATCGTAATTCTCTTTGTAATCAAACGGACACTATCCTCTCCCCCCATTCAACAGAAAGTATCAGAATCTCCCAATGGTCCAACATAATCCTCGGCCCATATGAGTTGGGTTATGTTGATATATAGGCCCTGCTTTGTTTGGCTGAAATCCCCAAAACAACCAGGGATTTATTGCTCAAGGGCTGCGAATACAACTTCCAAAACATTTGAACGCTCAAAGCGTCCAACCAACAATCTATCTCTATCTATAAAAAACTATATGCCAATGTAAAAAGTTTTTTTTTTTTAAATTAAGAGAGACAAGGGGAGAGCTAAGTGGAGAGAGAGAGAGAGAGAGAGAGAGAGAGAGAGAGAGAGAGAGAGAGAGAGAGAGAGAGCATAAAACAGAGAAGAAGAAACCAAATACTCCGTATTTCTCACAAAAATCAATTAATCTTCTCGTGCCTCGCGCTGGTACAACGTTTGTTTTTGTTTACATGACTGTAGGAAACCTGATATGAAAATTAAATCTCACCATCCCAGAGCTCCTCAACAGAGATAGAAGGGCCATCTTCTGATGTGTAATCACGTCCAACACATCCTCTTTCCTGCGGAATTTGTTCTATCCTTTCACATTCTTCAGGGCTTAGCTTCCAATCAAATATGCATATATTTTCCTTCATTCTCTCCTTATTAAAGCTCTTCACAACAAGGCTCACCCCTTGCTCATAAACCCATCTCAGGCAAACCTTTTCACGTATGTAGCCGCATTTCAATAATCACACCAATGTACAAGATACACATATTCAGCATAAAAATCAGTTCTTCATAGCCATATGAACGAACAAAAGGAGTACTATCTGTTCTTTCTTCAATTTGAAATCACGGTGCGAGGCCTGTGTGCACAAATACGTGACAAGATCACAAGTCAAGAAATCATTTTTTTGCCCTACCACTGAATAATTTTTTTCCAGTACCAACTTCATACGACAAGATCACAGATACCCATTACCCCATTCTCCACCTCAATTGTTGAGCTGTAACGAAATTATCTCAACGCTTTCAATCCAAGTCTCTAAGCTTGGAGAGTTTCAAATATCAAATTCTAAACGTCTATGGTTTCTCTCTATTTCTGATTTCTGTCCTCTTAAACTATTCAACCCGAAGGATTACAGAGGCAGGTCCCTTAATCTTAATATAATTTCTATTTTCTATTCACCTTTTCCTTCTCTAATCACCCAATCCAAACTGATTCTGATACAAAGTGGTCCTTTATACTTGCTTCCAATTAACCTAGTTGCGACTTGCGAGCAACACTGAATGAAGTTCATAAAGAGCACGGATGAAAGGGAAGAAAAAAAAATTGATGATTATAAAGAAAGAATGTTACCTGAGCAACTGTCTTTCCCTGAGCCTCAGCAAGCTCCTTTAGTACCTCACAATCAAGGACTTGGTTTGTTCCCCAGACTGTACCTCTTGTCCCTAAGTGAGAATGCAGTAATATGTATGCCCTTTTTATGACAAAAATCCCTCAGCTTTGCTTGCTGCCAAAGTGAGCTCATCTCCACCTTTTAATCCAGCCATAATGCAATAAGTCTTAATAATTTTCACAATAAATCACAAGAATAGACTTAAAAGTTTAGATTAATTTGGTTTAGAAGCAGGGGAATCAATCTAAGGATTTTCGAGTGAGAATAAAGAATTGATGGTAATCAAGGAAAAAAAACAAAATACCATCAAAAACTAAGTACCAGCTCTTTACAAATTATAATCATTCAAAAGATCACTTGGACTAATCAATAATTTGAATATATTTTGCGTTCTAAATGAGGTGAAGTACTGGACTTCTGGTTAATGGAAGCTGGCTAGCTTGTTAGAGCTGGACTAGACATCAAAGAATCAAGAATCTTGGCTTTCTGAGTTGTGGAGGCTAAGGATACGGGGAAAGGAAAATGGAAGCAGAAGTCAATAGAAGAAATGCCGGGCATTCCTAATCCCAAGGAGAGGGGTGGAAGACAGAAGCAAAAATGCGTTCTGTTCAGATCTGCTGTTGCAGCTGCCACATTATTCTCTTCTTCTGATGGAATTAACAGGATTCACCTCAATGAGTCTGAGGCTGTTTGGTCTTTAAATAAGATCAGGGGCATCGGTTATAAGGGTGATGATAAAGAAGTTATAAGTAGAATTATGATTATGGAAGATGAAGATAAAGAAAGGGCCAAGGTACAGGCTACCCAGCAGGATAATTGATTCTTAGGTGTTTTTTGGGTGGTGTTTGCTTTGGTTGGGTTTTGGGAGGGGTGCTTCTTTTGGGGTTTCTGCCTTGGTTGGCTTCTTGCCAATCTTCGGTTGCTTTTCTTTCCCTTTTGGGTCTTCGCGACATGTGATTGTCGGATTGAGGAGGTGTCTTTCTTGTGGGTTGCTCTTCCTCTGATTTGATGCCTTGTTCTTGAATCGTTTTAATCTTTAAATTTTATTTTCAAAAGTTAATAAAATTCTTTTTCGCTGTTCAGAAAAAAAGAATCAAGAATCTTCAAAACCGAGTGATGATCCCTTTTAAACATTCTCTTAAATGATAAAGGACTATATATAGAATTTTCATAATTTTTCACCTGTAGGATGCTAAAATAAAGATGGGAGATCAGGGTTTTTAAATATCGTTAGCTGGATCCGAATCAATGTCGGTGATATGGCCAGATATCGACAAATATATATAGGTATATTCGCGTATCTAAATTCCAAAAGTGTCCTATTTATTACTACCAACTAGATAATTTTAGTTGTTCAGGGAATCTGCTAGAGGTCCTCTCTCTATGTCCCAATACCTCGGGGAAAAATTCAGAAGTCAACATCCAAAGCATCTAAACATTGCCCAAAACTTTTGATGCAAGTTTTGGGCATTCCAGCTTCTGGTTTTTTCTGCTGCTTCGTATGGGTTGGTATGGTTTTCTTTGCAGCTGAAGGGGTTTTGATTGGGTTCTGTGGTTTATTTTTTTGCAGAAGTATTGGCGACTAGTTTGAGCTTTTTAGTTCCTATGATTTTTTATGGTAATTTTCCTTTCGTCCTTATTGTTCTTGGTTGGTGTCTTGCCTTCTTTGGATCTTGGGTGATATACGCTGTCGTGGCCTTGGTTTTTATAATATATTTCAACTATTAGCAAATTTCTTTGCCGAGGAAAAAAAAACATGACCCCAGGGACGGACCAAAGCGGGGGCACGTGCCCCCACTAGAATGCGTGCCCCTGCTCAAAATTAAAATTATTTTTTTGTATAAATTAACATAATTATAAAAGTGTGCTAATATATAAACATACACACATGCATATATCTCAAAAAAACACATACAAAATTAGTTTTATGTTTGAATTTCATCATATGGTGTATTTTATACTTGTTACTTTACGAGTCGTTTGTCTATTTGGAGCTATTCTTTCTTGATTCTCTTTATTTTTAACCGTTTGAGAGAAATATTGTAAAATAAAGTCATTAACAAAACTAGCTCGAACATTCTAAAACTTGTCGATGTTCATTTAAAACATATTTTAAAAATTTTGTATGAGATTTTGTGCTCATTTTTACCTAATTTAACTTAAAATATGCGGTATAAACTTTTGTAATTAGTAATACACACCTTAATTTTGTACGATCTTATTGTGGTTGACTATATAAAAATAAATTTTTACCATTATGATTAACAAGTGCCCCCACTACACTACATTCCTGAATCCGTCCCTGCATGGCCCAATTCAAAGCTTTAGCACATGAATGATGGAGTACATCCGACATATGTCGATAGCCACCCTTTTACATTCTATCGGATGGGGAACACTATTCTTTTGAGTTTTGATGGTTCGATCGCATATTGGATCGCTAGCACCTGAGCACATTTACAAACACAAAAACTATATGACCATGCAAATTACCAGAAACACACAATGCATGTCCATAACTATCTTTTGATCATAGTTTCATAGTTGCAGAATATTAAAAACGTTAATAATTAGATCTATTGATGTAACACACGTGGAGGCCCAATTCCATGATCAGCTGGACCGAGCCAAGCCCCAGAAGCCCAAACGGTATTTAGTTTCAGATTACCCAATTTAGCAAAATTCAGACGAGCTCGGCATAGGCCCAATGTAGATTCCCCAATTTGACCTAACGATTATTTCAAGTCCCACCTTGAGGACCATCCCGATAATGATATGGATATAGTGATTGCTGATTGACTTCTCGTGAACCTGTGGACTTATGGTGAGTACTTTTAGCCACTCAGAGGACCCAATCCAGAGCCATATAGCCTTTCAGACATAAATACAGTATCCTAGAAAAATCCATCTTTCGGTCGTAACATCGATCTCACGGCCTCAACATCATTTCTTCACCTGTGAAACTTGTTGCTTGAAAATCTCCCTGAGAGATTGATCTTTCAGCTGCCAGGTTCATCCTTCGGCCACTTAATCATTTCCTCAGCCGCCAGATCTATTGCTCGGCCGTCAAATCGTCTATTTTCCAGATTCTGGAATGTTCTGTCAATCGTTTGATCCGTTCACAAATCCCTAACAGCCAAATCCCGACGCATTCGAGCTACGTAAGGAGATTACCATGAGGAGTTTGTGTTGCATTATAACTCCAATTCAATCGATCGATTTTGATTGGTTGAGGTGTGTCATCCCTATGTCTATATAAAGGACCCTTAGGGTTTCGAAAATATAACGAATTGATATACCAACACACCCTCTCAAGCCATGAAATTTTGTCAATATACACTCTCAAATCTCCTTTGTAAAAGCCCCAATCTCCCGAAGGCCACCGCTAATCCGACATCAAACTCTGAAGTTCAAACCCTGACCCTAGGGTTTTCAAGAAGCAAATCAGTCTATCCCATCTAATCCGAAGCAATCAAGCCATTGAGGGTTCAAGGTGTTAAGGCCCATGGGTCTTTGGTTCGTTTTACTTTCAGTATATGCATGCTAATCATAGGATTTTGATTATCTGTTAATGGTTTAGTTTGGTGTAAGAAAGAACATCGGCTTGATCTTTGATCCATCGGCCGGTATATCAAACCAGGAGGATCTCTCGGCCGTGACATCCATTCACCGGCCGCAAGATCCATCTTCCTGGAACAGTTTGTTTTATCTGCTTTCTGATGCATGATTTGCTTATCGTACTGGCTCATCATTAACCGTTTAAAGGCTAATAAACAGACTATGTGTTGAAATTAAATAGTGCATGTATTAACCTTATGTCGAGTAACTATGGGTCAGTCTCATGATTGGGCAGAAAAGGGTGTCTAACACCTTCCCCTCATTGTACCTTTGGCTCCCATACCCAGAATCTCTATCTATATTTCCTAGTTTTTATAAACTAGGTGGCGACTGTTTTGATGATAACCGTTATCGTGAGGCAATGTTCCTAGCCATAGGAATATCCACGATCTTGGTTTATGAAGCAAGCAACCAAACAAACAAACAATGATCAATCTGTATGGCAATGCCCCGCTTTGGGAGGTGTCTACACCCAAACTTGGTGGGCTGACTCATTTTCGCACTCCGATCAATACACATCAACCCTAGGTTGATGCTCAATGGTGCTTTTCAGCCTAATTTCTTCGTTTAGGCCTTCAATTACGTTATTTTGCCATTTTAGGAAAGATTTATTTCATTAATAACTCTTAGACCGTAATTCCTTTTAAGTTTATTCTTTTTGGAAAAGTTTTGTTTTTCTTTCCTGTTTTCAATTTCAGGAAAAGCCCCAAATTCTGGGACCTTTTATTTTTCAGGTTTATTTTTAAGATTTCTAGGGTTTTGGCCTATATAAGGGTTTGTAACCTAGAGTTTATAAAGCTTTTTATCAATAATATTGCAAAGATTCTCGCTTTCTTTCTTGTGCGCAAGATTTGCTCGTTGCGACAAGTTATTTATCTCGTTTGGACTCGTACGCTAACTAGTCTCTTGTGAATTCCGTTGCGTCAAGTAGTATTAGAGCACGGCTTTGCCTGGTTCGATGGCACCAAACACAAAAGAAGACACACCCACTGACGTTGGTCATGGGCTTATTGACCTAAGGAGGATGGTGGAGGATCAACAAGCACATTTGACCGAGATCCGTCAGGATACCCACACTCAGTTCATTAAGATCCATGAGATGCGGCAGGGATTGATTCTACAAATCTGCCAAAAGCCAGAAAGGGTTGAGGAGGATCACGCGTTAGGATTTGCCCATCGCCAACCTCGTAACCAGGATCGGAATCGTGCCAGGGGATTTGCCCAAGGCACAACCGGTCGTCGTCAGATGGTAATAGGTTTAATCATGCTGAGAGTGAATAATCCGAACCTGAGGAACATGAAGAACAAGAAGACTGTCCCATTGGGCGACAACAACATTGGTTCGATGATTACCACATGAAGGTGGACCTTCCCACGTTCAACGGTAATTTGCAGATGGAGGAGTTTCTTGACTGGATTTCAGAGGTTGAGAGATACCTTACTATGATGGAGGTTCCCGAGTCGAAGCAAGTAAAGATGGTCGCTTATAAACTAAAGGGCGGCGCTGCAGTTTGGTGGGACCAATTGCAGACGAGACAATAGAGGCAAGGAAAGGAGTCTGTGGCTACATGGCGCAGAATGAAACAGCTTATGATGGAGAGGTTCTTACCGTCTGACTATGACCAACATCTGTTCCAGTCATACCAGAACTGTTCGCAGGGATCCAGGTCTGTTTTTTACTACACAACTGAATTCAATCGACTCTCAAATCGTAATAATCTAAGTGAGACTGAAGGTCAGCGGGTAACGAGGTACATGAATGGGTTGAAACCCTCAATTCAAGAGAGGATAGGATTGCAGCCAGTCTGGGAAGTTGACGAAGCTCTTAACTTGGTGATTAAGGCCGAACAGATGGAGCGTAAACGAGCCAATTCAAGATACTGTCGAGAGTCATTTGTTCCTGCTACTGATAAAGGGAAAGATAAAGAGCCAGCAGTGCCTGCGTTTCAACCTAAGGTTGCAGTTGGTGGTGGTTCTAAATTTGGAGGAGCTAATCAGGCAGATAGCTCCAATAACAGAAACGTGGCCAAAGCCCTTAATCCTTATGCCAAGCCCTTTGGGGATAAATGCTTCCAGTGTGGCAAGCCCGGACACCGCTCCAATGAGTGTCCAGATTGGATGGTGGGCCTGGTAGAAGAGGATGGCGGAGAAGATCGGCCTGATGAGGATTGGCCAGAAGAAAATTCTTATGATGTAGATTATGCAGAGGAGGATGGGGAACGAGTGAATTGTGTGGTGCAACAGGTGGTGTTCGCACCGAGAGCAAAAAATTCCAGTCAGCGTCATAACATCTTTCAGTCAAGTTGTTCCATCAGTCAGAAAGTATGTGACTTGATCGTGGACATTGAGAGTTGTGAGAATTTTGTGGCAAAAAGACTAGTGAACCATTTGAAGTTGCCAACCGAACATCATCCCTCTCCATATAGCATTGGTTGGATAAAGAAAGGCCCTACAATGAAGGCAACTGAAATCTGTATACTTCCCCTTTTAATTAGGAAAATTTGTAGATCTAAAGTTATTTGTGATGTAATTGAGACGGATGCTAGTCATGTACTGTTAGGTAGACCCTGGCAATTTAATGTTGATATTGTTTATAAGGATCATGACAATACTTATAGTTTTAATTGGGAGTCACATAACTCCTTCTAGTCATAAGGAGCCTATCAAACCACCTAAAACAAAGGGGCCTTTGTTTCTAACAATTGCTAGTTCTAAAGCTAAGTTTATGACAGATTTCAAGGAGTCAGAACAGGTTTATGCTATGGTGGTGAAGTCACTGGTAATGGAGGAGAGGGACAAAGCAAAGATTCTGATAGTTCCTGTACCTAAAAAGATACAGCCATTATTGGAGGAATTTGAGGAGCTTGTTATTGAAGATGTGCCTAATGAGCTCCCTCCAATGAGAGATATTCAACATGCTATTGATTTGGTGTTTGGGGCAAGTCCGCCCCACCTACCACATTATCGGATGAGTCCAAAGGAGAATGAGATTCTGAGGGAGAAAGTAGAGGAGTTGCTGTAGAAGGGGCACATTCAGGAGAGTCTGAGTCTATGTGTTGTTCCAGCCTTGTTGACACCAAAGAACGATGGGAGTTGGCGTATGTGCATGGACAGTCGGACCATCAACAAAATAACCATCAAGTATTGATTTCCACTTCCTCGCTTGGATGATACGCTTGATATGTTGGATGGGTCGAAGTGGTTTTCGAAGATTGATTTGCGGAGTGGGTACCATCAGATTCGTATCCGACCTGGGGACGAATGGATGATGACCTTCAAAACTGAGGATGGCCTGTACGAATGGTTGGTTATGCCATTCGGCCTTTCTAATGCGCCGAGTACTTTTATGAGGGTGATGAATTAAGTTCCACAGCCTTTCAATGGAAAGTTTGTCGTCGTTTATTTCGACGACATACTAATCTATAACAAGTCCGAGGAGAAGCATGTGGGGCATGTGCGCCAAGTGCTGATGGTGCTACAAGAAAATAAGCTGTATATTCAACTCAAGAAGTGCAGTTTCTTGACTCGCAGCTTATTATTCTTGGGCTATGTGGTGAGTTCTAAAGGTATTCACGTAGATGAAGAGAAGGTTCGAGCTATTCGTGATTGGCCAACGCCTAAATCTATTACAGAAGTGAGACATTTCCATGGATTGGCCACTTTCTATAGGCGATTCATTTGAAATTTCAGTACTATCATAGCACGAATCACTGAGTGCTTGAAAAAGGCACGTTTCTGTGGCGAGGTCAAGCGGAGCAAAGTTTCGCGCTGGTTAAAGAACAGCTTTGTACTGCACTGGTATTAGCTCTGCCTAGTTTTGAGAAGATTTTTGAAGTTGAGTGCGATGCTAGTGGAGTTGGTATTAGGGCTGTTTTGTCCCAAGAGAAGAGACCAGTGGCTTTCTTTAGTGAAAAGCTTAGTGGAGCTAAACAAAAGTGGAGCACTTATGATTAGGAGTTCTATTCTGTGATTCGCGCTCTCAAACATTGGGATCATTATCTGATTCAGATGGAGTTTTTGTTGTACACTGATTATCAAGCGCTGAAGTTCATCAATAGCCAAAAGAAGTTGGACAGTATGCATGTGCGCTGGGCTACGCTCTTGCAGAAATTTCTGTTCACTATTCGACACAGGTCTCGGGTGTCAAATCGGGTGGCTAATGCATTGAGTTGTCGAGCTGATTTGTTGGTGACTTTGGCCCATGAAGTTGTGGACTTTGAGTTCTTAAAGGAGCTGTATCCAGAGGATGAGGACTTTAAAGAAATTTGGGCAATATGTGTTTAGAACAAGCCTGTTAGTGACTTTCATGTTATTGATGGGTACTTGTTTCATGGCAATCGTCTTTGCATTCCTCAATCTTCTTTAAGGGAAATCTTAATCTGAGACCTTCATGGTGGAGGGTTAGGTGGACACTTAGGGAGGGACAAGACTATTGCGAGTAGAGGTGTCAAATGGGCCGTGCCATGCTGGCCCGTTTACTTTATTTACTTAAATCGTGTCGTGTCGTGCCGTGCCGTTTGTCAATCGTGCCGTGTCGTGCCGGCCCGTTTACTTAAATCGTGTCGTGCCGTGCCGGCCCATTTACTTAAATCATGTCGTGCCGTGCTGGCCCGTTTGCCCATCGTGTCGTGCCGTGCCAGCCCGTTTCTGAAATCGTGTCGTGTCGTGCCGGCCCATTTTCTTAAATCGTGTCGTGTCGTGTCGTGCCGGTCCGTTTTCTTAAATCGTGTCGTGCCGGCCCGTGTTCTTAAATCATGTCGTGCCGTGCCGTTTTCAATCGTGTCAAGATGTGCCGGCCCATTTACTTAATTGTGTCGTGTCGGATCGGGCCGGGCCGAGCCATTTTAAGTCATGTCGTTTTAGTCTGCCCTAACATGTGTGGGTTGACTTAAGGCATAACTAATCTTGCATCAGACATGCAACCATTGTATACATTTGGTTTTTTGGCATATTGGAAACTCAGCGACATTGGGCAAGGATAGAGAAATCCTTGCATTCACTACATCCTCATAAAAAACAAGGGATGAGTATGTGTGTTTGAGAGAGAGAGTGAGTGAAGTTGCTATTCAACTTCGGTTGCCCCTTCTTTTTTCCTTCTTTTTCTTTGAACGTCTCTTTTTCCTCTCTTTTCCAGCTTCCTACTTAATAAATCTTAGATAACTTTTAGGTTAGTATACAAGCGAGTTTGGTAAATGGCTCAATCAATTTGCAGTTGCGCTTTCAATTCTTATTGTCGCACATTTGAATAGTTTGAAGTGTTTTCTTAAAAAAGCTTTTACCGTTTTACGCTCTTGTTGGTGCACGAGAATTATGTTAGGCCAAAGGTTCACACTCGATCTCAGAATATCATAATCACTCTGTAACTTGCAGAAGAGAAAAATGAGAGGACAATTCACAATGAAAGGAGAAAAATAACAATGGACGCTGCATTTTTATATACCATGGCACGCCAAAAAAGTTTAACTAAAAAAATAACATATTACAACCCCTAATTAAAAAGAAATTCTTGGTCTTAATGAAGTAAAATTTAACAATTAAAAAAATAACATATTACAAATGGTCCTTGATGCAGAACAGAAAAATGAATAATATAAATTAATTACGAATTATTTTGAGTTTATTATTTTGTTAGGAAATTCCGTTTTAGTTGCCTCTTGTTTTGGCAACCTTATATTTCTTTCTAGTATTTGATTTCCTAGTTAAAGTAGAAATTTTGCTTTTGGTAATTTTTGTTAATTAATTGATTCTGCTTCCTTTTCGAACGAATCAATTAGGGTTAGATTTTTTTCCTATATAGGGTTAGATTTTCGGGCTGAGGGAGTTGTTTTTTTGAATTAAAGAAAAATTGAGAGTTTCTCATTATTGTATGTTCAAAGAGGGAGTACCTCTAGTTCATACATATTTGTGTTTATGTTTTAAAGAGAGAATCTTTAACATAAGCAAGTTCGTGATCTCTTCTTGCAAATAGTTTCGTAAAAGGAGACTGCGCTGCATCAGTTGGTATCAGAGCCTGCGCTCGATTCTGGATCATGGCGCGACAAGGAGTTCGTTATGGTCGTTATGCTGTTGCTGAAGATGTGTATAATCGAAGTAAAGCTGCACGAGAAGCACGAATGGAGGAGAGGTTCCAACAACTTGAGCAGCATGTGATGGATGCGATTGGCATCCTAACCAATCAGATGGCTGCCATGGCTGTTGGGGGGAACCCACCTCGCCATCGTCCGGTTCAACCTCGGTTTCCGAAAGAAGAGGAGGTGTCGGATGGTATTTCTATCACCAAACCTTTGGCTGGTAACCATCAGTCGAAGGGGAGGACAAAAATGGATGAAGCTACCATCGAGTGGCCATTCACATCAAATATTATTCCAGATCCAGTAGTGGATTGGAATAAGCCACCAGTTTTTGATGAAAATCCAGTGAAGGAAATTCCAAAAAAAGAAAATCAGAAAATAATACAAAAAGAAGTTGTTACCATGCTTGAAGATGGTGAAGTTGACTAGCGTAATAAATTTGTTGACCCATTTTGGAATTTTATTGAAGGTACTATAAAGAAGAATTGTTGGATTGCGTACTTAGAACAAGTTGTGACAAACAATTTTGCTTTTATTTTTCAAGACTCATCTCCACAGTTTGGGGTCGAAAAAATTAATTTGAAGAACAAGCTTGATGCAGACAGGTTTCGCTGTATTCAACTGTATAAACTCGAGGATGAGTTTCTTCAAGACGGGGAGAATGATGCAGAACAGAAAAATGAATAATATAAATTAATTACGCATTATTTTGAGTTTATTATTTTGTTAGGAAATTCCGTTTTAGTTGCCTCTTGTTTTGGCAACCTTATATTTCTTTCTAGTATTTGATTTCCTAGTTCAAGTAGAAATTTTGCTTTTGGTAATTTTTGTTAATTAATTGATTCTGCTTCCTTTTCGGATGAATCAATTAGGGTTAGGGCTTTTTCCTATATAATAAGTTGTAAGCCTTCGGGCTGAGAGAGTTGTTTTTTATGAATTGATTAATGAAAATTGAGATTATTTCTCATTATTGTGTGTTCGTAGAGGGAGTACCTCTAGTTCATACTTGTTCGTGATTGTCCTTGTTGCGCGTCCTTCTATTTTGACACGCCTCCCTGCATCAGTTGGTATCAAAGCTTGCGTTCGATTCCGGATCATGGCGCGACAAGGAGTTCGTTATGGTCGTTATGCTGTTGCCGAAGATGTGTATGATCGAAGTAAAGCTGCACGAGAAGCACGAATGGTGGCGCGGTTCCAACAACTTGAGCAGCGTGTGATGGATGCGATTGGCATCCTAACCAATCAGGTGGCTGCCATGGCTGTTGGGGGGAATCCACCTCGCCGTCGTCCGGTTCAACCTCGGTTTCCGAAAGAGGAGGAGGTGTCGGATGATATTTCTATCACCAAACCTTTGGCTGGTAACTATCAGTCGAAGGGGAGGACAAAAGTGGATGAAGCTACCATCGAGTGGCCATTCACATCAAATATTATTCCAGATCCAGTAGTGGATTGGAATAAGTCACCAGTTTTTGATGAAAAACCAGTGAAGAAAATTCCAAAAAAAAAAAATCAGAAAATAATACAAAAAGAAGTTGTTACCGTGCTTGAAGATGGTGAAGTTGACTGGCGTAATAAATTTGTTGATCCGTTTTGGAATTTTATTGAAGGTACTATAAAGAAGAATTGTTGGATTGCGTACTTAGAACAAGTTGTGACAAACAATTTTGCTTTTATTTTTCAAGACTCATCTCCACAGTTTGGGGTCGAAAAAATTAATTTGAAGAACAAGCTTGATGCAGACAGGTTTCGGCGTATTCAACTGTATAAACTCGAGGACGAGTTTCTTCAAGACAGGGAGAATGATGCAGAACAGAAAAATGAATAATATAAATTAATTACGAATTATTTTGAGTTTATTATTTTGTTAGGAAATTCCGTTTTAGTTGCCTCTTGTTTTGGCAACCTTATATTTCTTTCTAGTATTTGATTTCCTAGTTAAAGTAGAAATTTTGCTTTTGGTAATTTTTGTTAATTAATTGATTCTGCTTCCTTTTCGAACGAATCAATTAGGGTTAGATTTTTTTTCCTATATAATAAGTTGTAAGCCTTATGGCAAAGGAGTTGTTTTTTATGAATTGATTAATGAAAATTGAGATTATTTCTCATTATTGTGTGTTCGTAGAGGGAGTACCTCTAGTTCATACTTGTTCGTGATTGTCCTTGTTACGCGTACTTCTATTTCGACACGCCTCCCTGCATCAGTCCTATTGTCCTAGTCCAGGCTGTACAGCTAACCCTTATTTATATATATTTTTCCCTTATTTCTACTATGTATTTTTTTTATTTTTTGTTTGACACTTTTTTTTTTATTTCTTGTTAGATTTGGGGTAAATAATATATATGACTTTTGGACGTTTCCGTTCATATTAAATTACTCTTGCACCATAAATATTTTGATAAGTTTTTTTAATTTTACTTGTTATCTTGTATTGTAATGTTAAATTTGCAAACCAAATGTCCAAAGCCTATTTAATTTTACTAACAAAAACAAAACAAAAATTTTTACCGAATAAAATTTGATAGTTTTTTAAAAGTGAAAAAATAATTTTTTAAAAACATGATTTTTTAATAAATTGTTTTTTTTAAAAAATTAAATATCTTAGTTGTTTACCTTTAAAAAAATGTAAACAAATATTTTTTACCGAATACAAATTGTTTAATTTTTTTAAAATTTAAAAAAAAGAAGCCATTTGGCTTATTTAATTTTTTTTCCTGTGCCTCGTGCCGTGCTCTTTCGTGCCCATGTCGTGCCGGGTCGTGCCTACGCCCATGCCCGTGCCTTGCTAGAACCGTGTCGTGCCGTGCCGTTCCTGTCCACTTTTCGTGCCCGTGCCCGTGTCGTGCCCATCTACGACTGTGTCGTGCCGTGCCGTGCCAGGCCAACTTTCATGCCGTGCCCGTGCTGTGCCGCCCACTTTTGTGCCCGTGCCGTGCCTCGGGCCCACTACAATCGTGCTGTGTCGTGCCGTGTCAGGCCAATACCGTGACTGTGACGTGTCGTGCCGTGCCGGCACGGCCCATTTGACACCTCTAATTGCAAGTTTGGAGGAGCGCTATTTCTGGCCACAACTAAAGAATGATGATGGAAATTTTGTGCAGAGGTGCTACACTTGTCAGGTATCTAAGGGTCAGTCTTAAAATATTGGTCTTTATACTCCTTTGCCTATGCCTAATAATATTTAGGAGGATCTGTCTATGGATTTTGTATTGGGACTGCCTCGTACCCAACGAGGTGTAGATTCTGTATTTGTGGTGATTGACAAGTTTTCTAAGATGGTGCACTTTATTGCTTGTCGAAAGACATCAGATGCCTCACATGTGGCTCGGTTGTTCTTTCGAGAAGTAGTTCGGTTGCATGGGGTGCCACAGTCCATTACCTCTGATCGGGATGTGAAGTTCCTTAACCATTTTTTGGTGACTCTGTGGAGAATGTTTGGAACTTCGTTGAAGAGGAGTTCTAATGCACATCCGCAAACTAACGGAAAAACTAAGGTGACTAATCGGAGTTTGGGAAATTTGATTCGCAGTAGCTGTGGTGACAAGCCGAAGCAATGGGATCACGCTTTGCCGCAGGCTGAGTTTGCTTTCAATAGTGCAGTTCACAGTGCCATGGGGAAAATCACTTTTTTCCTTAGTATATGTGACATCTCCAAAGCATACAGTGGATTTGGTTCATCTCTCATGGGGTCCCGGGGTTAGTGTTGCAGCTAAGGCAATGGCTAAGCAAGCTCAAGAGGTGCATGAGCAAGTAAAACAGAAGCTAGCTGAGACTAATGCGAAATACAAGAGGGTTGCAAACAAGCGCAAGCGTGAGAAATTGTTCAAGGGGATTTTGTGATGTTCTTACGCAATGAACGGTTTCCAGTGGGGACCTATAACAAGCTAAAGCCCAGGAAGTATGGTCCGTATGAAGTTTTGAAGAAGATTGGTGACAATGCTTATGTGATTGATCTTTCTGATTCCATGAAAATTTCAAAGGTTTTCAATGTTGTTGATTTATCTGAGTATCATGCTGAGGAGCCACTATATCCAGACTTGAACTCGAGGTCGAGTTCTTTCGAAGAAGAGGGAAATGATGTAGAACACGTGGAGGCCCAATTCCATGATCAGCTGGACCGAGCCAAGCCCCAGAAGCCCAAACGGTGTTTAATTTCAGATTACACAATTTAGCAAAATTGGAACTGCTCAGAATAGGCCCAAACTTGGTGGGCTGACTTATTTTCGCGCTCCGGTCAAAACTCATCAACCTAGAGTTTAGGCCTTCAATTACGTTATTTTGCCGTTTTAGGAAAGATTTGTTTCGTTAATAACTCTTAGACCGTAATTCCTTTTAAGTTGATTCATTTTGGGAAAATTTTGTTTTTTTTTCCCGTTTTTAGTTTCAGGAAAAGCCCCAAATTCTGGGACTTTTTATTTTTCAAATTTATTTTTAGGGTTTCTAGGGTTTCGGCCTATATAAAGGTTTGTAACCTAGAGTTTATAAAGCTTTTTATCAATAATATTGCAGAGATTCTCTCTTTCTTTCTTGTGCGCAAGATTTGCTCGTTGCGACAAGTTGTTTATCTCGTTTTGACTATAACGCTAACTAGTCTCTTGTAAATTCTGCTGCGTCATCTATGGTAGCACAAGTATCTGATTGTTAACAGAGCACTCACCTGATTTACAGCTGGAGGGATCTCCGATGTAAGGAGTTACTGTTCCAACTTCTTGCAAGAGAAGTTGCTTACGCCTATATTTCTTGAGAGGCCAAGACTGTGTCACTCCTCCATGGCTTCCCAAACAGACTTGACATCCATGGAAACAAGGTCCTTTCTAACTGAAAGGCAAATCATACCCTACTTGTTAGAATCCTTACATATAATAAATAATATTGTGATATCGAGATTGAGATTTGATTGTAATTGATTACGATTTCATTATAATTGGGATGATTCCCTTCCATAGTTAGGCTCATTCCTCTTGTATAAATAAAGGCCTCATTATACGGTTTCATAATCGAAGTCAATAAAATATCTCTTCTTCTCTTATATTTTAACACTACTGATTTCAAGCTCACCAGCAAATGAAGGAGATATAGATCAAGATAGTCCAATCCAAGTCTCCTAAACAACAAAATACCCATTGAGTTGGCATTTGGAATAGCAACAAATCCAAATCCAAGATAGACCTTGGATGACAACAATCTTGAGAAGAATGAAGATGGAAACGTACTATGTTCGCTTTAGGTTTCTAGACTCAACCCTTCTCTTTGCGCACGGTTTTTAATAAGTTTCTATCCAATTACTACTCTCATTTCTTTGGAATCGGGGACACAGCCAAGCTTTCCCTGCCTAGCAACCTGCCAAGCGGGCAAAACGGAGTCGTTTGACCATGCAAGTAGTTGCCAGTTGACAAACGGCGTCGTTACCATGCAAGCATTACTTGTTTCGTTGGCAGAACAAAGTGTTATTCATTTTCTAATTTTGTGGGGTTAATTACGGGTTCAACAAAGATAATTCAAACCACAAGTTATTTTTAAAATATTTTTATAGGTTCTTAAAAAAAAATCAGCTCAATGTGATATCGGTAAGTGCCGTTTAGAATTCGTAGGATGCCCTACGAATTCTGAAACAACTCTTATCGATATAGAATTGTAATACTCCCTCCGTCCCTAAATAAGTGTCCGGCGCGCAAAACTAGGCCTTAAAAAAGATGCATTTGTTTCGTTAAAAAAATTAATTTTTTTTCACAAATCAATAGATAGTAATGAGTTCTATTAGATTGTGAAAAAATATTAAATTTTTTAATAGAAAATATGCATGTTTTGTAAAGCCTAGTTTTGCGCACCGGACACTTATTTAGAGACAGATGGAGTATTTTTTTTCAAGAAATAAAAAAATATAGTAAGAATAAACTTGCAGTTTGAATCGTCTTTGTAGAACCTGTAATGGGTCTCACAAAAAATGGGTCTCACAAAAATTAAAATATTGTAAATTATTTTCAAAATGTTTTTTTATGGGTTCCTGAAAAAACTTAGCACAATCCTATATCGGTAAGAATTGTTTCAAAATTCATAGGATATTTCAGAATTCGTAGGGCACCCTACGAATTCTAAAGCAGCACTTAGCGATATCACATTGAGCTGATTTTTTTTTCAAGAACCCATAAAAAAATATTTTAAGAATAACTTGTGATTTGAATCATCGGGCGCCCTACGAATTCGAAAACAGCACTTACCGATATCACATTGAGCTGATTTTTTTTTTCAAGAACCCATAAAAAATATTTTAAGAATAACTTGTGATTTGAATCATCTTTGTTGAACCCATAATTAACCCCACAAAATTAGAAAATGAATAACACTTTGTTCTGCCTATGAAACAAGTAATGCTTGCATGGTAACGCCGCCGTTTGTCAACTGGCAACTGCTTGCATGGTCAAACGACTCCGTTTTGCCCGCTTGGCAGGTTGCTAGGCAAGGGAAAGCTTGGCTGTGTCCCCGGTTCCCATTTCTTTATCTATCTCTTTCCACACAATCACCCCAAAAACCTCCCTCAAAATCCAAATTAACAAAGTAACATTCTCATAATTCCAACATTTGAAACAGACTCGCATATGAAACAGCCCAAATTATGCTCTTCAGCTCATTGCCTTTCAGCGGGTTGGGCCCAACACATTATGTGCACTGTGCAGTGCATCCCAAACTACATTCTGCTCTGCCCACTACAGAATCAAATACCCAATGATCCAACATAAGATGTAATCCCGTTCAAATGTTTCCTTGAAATCACTATTGTATCCATGATTGTTCTAAGGAACTCTATAAGATTCCAAAATTTCATTTTTGTAATATCAAGTATATCATAGGCGAAGAGTGGATCAGTTTCTACTTTGCTTGTGCACATTACTCCAGGTTACGTAATCTGCACTATAAATTCATCGCCTGAGAGTGTTTTGCAGCACAGGGAGGACTCGATTCGGGTGGCCATCGGAGCACCAATGCTTCGAAGTGATGAATAGATCTTTACGGGATTTAACGAGACCGAGGTGCAGAGCTTGGGCAATGGCTTCCCCAAGACACTGCTTCGACTGGTAAATGGTGGCTGAGTCGAAGTGCCTGTAGCCGAATTCGATTGCTTGGAGGACTGATTGTTTCATGGTTTCTGATCCTCCGAGTGGCCACGAAGCTGTTCCGAATCCAATCACCAGAATCGTTGCGTTGCTTGAACCCAGTGGAGCCTCTGGAATGATTCCCATCCCTTCTCTCTCTCTCTCTCGCTCACCAATTTCCCTAGGTGGAGTAGTAGAGATAAGCAGTAGAAAGAATCAAACAAATCAATGGAGGCATGAAAAAAGACAAATGGAAGTTTTTCTTTTTTTTGATCCGCAGACAAAATGGAAGTTGGTCCCCTTCCCTTGCCTTCTCTGTTTGGTTTAGATTGGTGGCCTACTTTGTACTACTTTCTTTTAGGCTCTGTTTTTTTTGAAAATGTTTTAGGCTCTGTTTAGAACTTGAGGAAAAGAGAGGAAAAGAAAGGAAAATTAGAAATTTTTCACTCCTATTGTTTGGTGGGAAGAGAAAGAGAGAAGAAAATAATAATTTTAAGTTTTGTGAATAATTTTCCTTCCTATTTTCCTCCCATTTTATTTTCTTTTCCTTTCCTTTCTTTTCTTTAGGTTCCAAACAGAGCCTTAGTATATATGGAGATTTAATGATAGGTCCACTATAGACATTTTATAAGTCTATAAGCCCACCTAATAATTTTGTAAAGTCACAAGTCTACACAACCTAAACCTTAGGGTACCCTATGAAAGTGTCTAAAACCCTATAATAGGAAAGTGCACTCTAAAACTCTATAAAAATACCTAAACCCTAGGGTATCCTATCCTATAATAAAAAAGTGCACCCTAAAATCTTATGAAAGTGCCTAAACCTTAGGGTATTCTAAAATGGACTTGAGACCTTAAAAACTTAATAGGTGGAATTGTGGGCTTGTGAAGTTTGCATAATTGACCTAAGACTATTTTTCTATATATAAGCCTACGCTTTACTTAAACAAGAAAGGTAAGTTTTGTCTTTCTTTCAATCCAAAACGAGAACAAATTATGAAACCACTCAAAAATGATAGTTAGATAAAGAAGTTTCAGTAAGAACTAGCACTAGACTTCTTCCCCTGATTTTTGTTTCTTTCCATCTTCTTCGCAACATCCCAAAACAATGGGGCAGGCAAAGAAAGAGAAAGTTGTTAGGAAAATCAATCTGAATTTATTGAACATGCACGAGTGGAAAATCCCACCAAAAGTACATAATACAATGGCATAGAAAGTTTATGGAACTTCACTAATCAGAGAGTGTTAAGCCCATCGGGCCCAGGGGCCTTCCAATGCTTAAAGGTTAACACAGATTTCAGCTCCCCAGCTTGAGGACACAAGCTAGGTGCATGCTTTCAATACGAGTCCAGTTGTTGTGTTGCCACTAAGACCAATGTTATTGAGGTAGTACATGAGAGCCAAAACTCCTCCTCAAGACGAAGGATATGGTCAAACTCCGCCATGAGCTTCTGTTCAAAGCTCGAGCAAGAAACGGTAAGCGCTAGCGTCCAACGCTTTTTGAGAACTAGCAAGCAATACGGGCCAGAACACTTATTTTTCCCACACAGTGACTTTTCCGGTTAAGTAGCGGCACTTTATTGGAAAGAAGAGGTAGGTTTATGCCAACGATCACTAACAACCAAGGTTGTGAATACCGTTTTTACCGGCCGGTACGTATTGGTTTGGTGAGAAAACGGTACCCTAGCCCTACAACACCGTTCCAGCCTCAATACCCGCTTTTACCGGTCGTCTTGGACAATACCGAACCAGAACAGATATGAAAGTGGAAGGGAGGAGAGAGAGATAAAAACAAAAGCAAAATCCAAACCTAGATCCAAACACATGTTGATTTAGGGTAAGGAGAGACATGCCCGTGCGAGAGAAATTGATCGCCTTGCTGTTCTACACTGCTGTGATGGAGGTCGAAGAGATCGTCACTTTGCAGCTGGCTTCGCCGTGCTCTATCAGCGGTGGTTCAATGGGTGACGGTGCTCTGCTTGCAATCGTGGGTGTAGAGAGACAGAGAGAGAGAGATAAAAAGGCATTGGAAGGCTTCCCAAAGTTCTGTTTTTTTTATACTCTATTTACTTATTAAGGCTTCGTTCCAGAAACCTTCTTAAAAAATAAGCAGTTTATTTCACATTTTTAAATTCAAAAATAATGTATATGAAAAATAAATTTTTAATTTTTTTTGCATCATATAAAAGATCTCGATGAGATCTTTCAAATAAGATCCATATTGTATATTTTTAGATTTTAATAAATCCATAATTTTTTAGCTTGAAATTGTCTTTTTAAAAAATAAGGGTTCTTTTCTCATTGCGGAACGGGGCCTAAGTCCCTTTTGTCAACTTTGTGTATGTTTTCTAGTTAGTTTATGTGAACTTTATTGTCTTATGAATATTTATTTTATGATGAATTGTATAATATGGGAAATTTTTTTGAGTTATAATTATATATAATTGTAATTGCGGTAAATCCGAAGCGGTACCCGGTACCTGATCAGTACCAGTACGTACCGTACCAGTGGGAAAACCGGTATCCTCACCGGTATGGTATTCAGAACCTTGCTAACAACAGAATAAATTGAAGGGTCAGAGAACCAAATGGATTCAAAACGGAAAGGACGCAAAGATGGAAGGAACTCTGTGTTAGGATTTTAGGGCACTGGGGTCAAATTTTAAAGTAAACATAAAGAATACAAATAGCTCATAATATAATGCACATAACTCAACTACTATGTGTACTTATTATGGAACGACAACCGATTTTAGGCTACGCCAAGGATGCAGTCACATTCGAAGCCCAATTTTATCTAAATTTGAGGGCTCCTAATTTTTCAAACTTTTACATATACTATGCCTATACATAAAATTAGTAAGAGAGCTTAATACTGCTTTTTTAAAATACAGAATTGTGATATTTCAGTAATACTTTTAATTATATTTTTAAATACTTGTAATCATCCCGCATCCAATCGGGTCTTAAGAGAAAAACTTACCGATTATGCAAAATTTAGTTTGGCTTTGTTAATGCACAAACCATTCAACATTCAAGTTTACTGAGCTATATATAATTCCTAAAACTAACCCCCAAAATTCAAGTTTATATTTGTTGTTCAAAACAAAAATTCAAGTTTATAGCTTCCAAATTGGAGCTCAAGAATTAAATTTTACTAGATAATGATAATGGTGTTGCTTTGCCTTCCTCAAAATGAGAGAGTACAAAGTGTGAGTGAGTTTGTACTTGGAACTGGACTAGAGTCTTTGGGTAAGCTTTATGGGTCAGCTTTATTTATTCACAGGCATGGCCCATGGGGCAAGCATAGGTTGGGGCAAGGACTGTAATATTCTTGAGATACTTGGGCAAAGTATGACTTCTCTTGGGGTAAGATTACCAAAATATACAAACTACTTATAGCCATCTCAGCATAATTTCCAACCCAATGGGGTCACCTGACCCCTCTTGACCTAGTGTAGGTCCGCCCCTGCTAACACCTATCAGTTCTTTCTCGAATAAGACCACTTGTGTTGCACAGATTAGTTCACACGTACTTCGAGCCAAAGAAACCCAAGTCCATCAAATCGCAATGGTTAAGACAGTCATGAAACAACCCTGCTCCATATAATGATTGATAGAAGTTCCACCCTACTTATCAATGCCATTGAGAGCAGTGTTTTCAAATCAGGATACGTATTGTGTATTGTTTATTTCATTTTATGAATCATATCGAGATACGTATCGCGTATCGTAACATACATTAACATAAGCTAATATACAATAAAATAATAGTTATACTTAGTTATAATCCAAAAATCTGGTGTATATTTGAAAAAAAAAAGTGTTTTATTTATGGAAAAATACTTGTAGGATGAAAAAAATCCAAGTCTATCAGGTAGGTTCTATCGCATTGAGGCTTCTGGTGCTTGAGTTAAGGGAAGAGAAAAAGAGCCCTTATCTGATTCACACAAAACATGATCGAAATACGTTCTTTCTTTTATTCAAGCTTTGAGTTTGGGTTTTCTTTGAATGATTTGGATACGACCATAATTAGATGAAAAGATCAGAACATGTTCAGTGTTCCACTTTTTAAAATATGGTATGATTTGTTCTCTATAAGTAATCGTAGGATACACCACTGTATTGTAGGCTATGAAGCACCGACACTCCAAAAGGGCGCCGTATTTAGGTATTGGACACGGGGACACAGGGTTCGGGAATAATTGTGGATACTTCTCCCTTACTTCGTCTTCCCTTTCCCATGTCGACTCTTCCTTTCCGAGATTACTCCAAAGAACTCGGACCAACGGAATAGTCTTACCCCTCAAAACTTGGTCACGCGAATCTAGGATACGTATCAGCTCTTCTCCGTAAGATGCATCGGCTTCTAACTCTAATTCGGACCACTTTAGAACATGTGATGGATCCGGCTCGTACTTCCGTAACATCGATACATGGAATACATCATGAACGCCCGATAACTTCAATGGTAAGGCCAATCGATACGTGACTTCCCCAATCTTCTCGATAATATCAAACGGTCCAATAAAACGCAGTGAAAGCTTGCCCCTTTGCCCAAAACGAGATAATCCCTGACGCAGTGACACCTTAAGGAACACATGATCCCCCACTTCAAACGACAATGGTCGGCGACGACGATCGGCATAAATTTTTTGTCTACTTTGCGCGGTTAAAATCGTGACGAATTACTTTGACTTGCTCGGTGGTTCTCTTTTATGCTTCAAGAAGACATTGGTGAATAGCTCTCATGCTCTTGGAGGTTTCTTTCATCAAATCCGGCCCCAACCAATGTAGCCTTGCCCAACTCGGTCCAGCAAACGGGTGATCGACAAGGTTTCCCATACAAAGTTTCATACGACGCCATCTCAATACTAGATTGGTAACTATTGTTATACACGAATTCGACTAATGGTAGGTGATCTTCCCAACTACCCCAGAAGTCCATAACACAAGCCCAAAGCATGTCTTCTAAAATTTGAATCGTTCTCTCAGATTGCCCGTCCGTTTGAGGATGTTACGAGGTGCTAAACAAAAGATTGGTGCCAAGAGCAGCCTGCAAACTTTGCCAAAAATGAGCGGTAAACCTCGGATCTCGATTGGATACGATAGAAACAGGAATCCCATGAAGACGGATAATCTCGCGAATATATAATCGACTAAGCGGATCAATCGAATCCGAAACCTGAATAGGCAAGAAATGCGCTGACTTGGTCAATCGATCAACTATCACCCAAATGGTATCGTGCCCCTTCGGCGATCTTAGTAAACCAGTAATGAAATCCATAGTCACGTTCTTCCACTTCCATTTGGCCATTGGCAATGGTTGTAACTCTCCCGCGGGTCGTTGATGTTCGACTTTCACTTGTTGGCATGTAAGGCATTTGAGCATGAAAATAACGATATCCTTCTTCATTCCGGGCCACCAAAATTGTCTACGCAAGTTATGATACATCTTCGTTCGCCCCGGATGGACGGCTAAAGGTGAATGGTGAAATTCTCTCAAAATTTCCTCCCGACACGAAATGGGTACGAACAATTTTCCTTGGTATCGCAAGCTTTGATCGACATGAATCATCCACCCCTCTCGAGTATTTCCACTAAGGAATTTATTGTGAAACTCTCTCGCTTCTTCATCTTGTTGTTAGGCCTCAACTACTCGAGTTGACAAAGTTGATTGCACGGTCAAATTACACAAAGTGACTCCATTCCGAATTTCCTCGAAATGCAACACATAAGAGCCTAAATCGTTCATCGTTTTTCACTCGTGGATGGCTAAACTCTCAGGATATGTCGATTTTCTACTTAACGCGTCTGCTACCATGTTCGCCTTTTCCGGGTGATATTGCAACTCAAAATCGTAGTCTTCTAAGTGTTCCATCCAACGTCGTTGTCGCAAATTAAGCTCCTTTTGAAAGAACAAGTATTTTAGATTCTTATGATCAGAAAAGACTTCGAACCTTTCTCCGTAAAGATAATGACGCCAATTCTTCAAAGCAAAGAGACGACCGCAAGTTCTAAGTCATGGGTAGGGAAATTTCGCTCGTGAGTTTTTAGCTGCTGCGATCCATACGCCACTACTCGCCCCAATTGCATTAAAACGCACCCTAACCCCTCTTCGAAGCATCACAATACACGGAGTAACTGACTCCCCGTTCAGACACAACCAAAACCGGTGCAGTAGTCAACCTTTTCTTTAATTCTTCAAAGGCCATCTCACACGCATCACTCCAAACAAAACGAGTCCCTTTTCGAGTCAACCTAGTCATCGGAGCCGCTAAACGAGAGAAATCAAGTATGAAATGACGATAGTAATCGGCCAAACCCAATAAACTACGAATTTCAAATACACTCTTCGATCGTTGCCAATTCATTACGGACTCTATCTTCCCTGGATCAACGGACACCTCATCCTTTGACACAACATGACCCAAAAACTTGACTCCGGACAACCAAAATTCGCACTTACTAAGTTTGGCATACAAACAGTGCTCTCTCAAGAGTTCAATAATGATAGAAAGGTGTGATTGGTGTTCCTCCTCCGAAGCCGAGTAAATAAGGATATCGTTCACGAAAATAATCACAAAACGATCAAGATAGGCCCGAAAGATGCAGTTCATTAAGTCCATGAAAGTTGTCGGTGCGTTCGTCAATCCAAAGGGCATAACAACAAATTCGTAATGGCCATAACGAGTATGAAAAGAGGTTTTAGGAATGTCTTCCCTCTGAATTCTCAACTGATGGTAACCAGACCTCAAGTCAATCTTAGAAAAACAAGTTGTGCCTCGAAGTTGGTCAAACAAATTGTCAATTCTAGGCATTGGGTACTTATTGTTAACGGTGACATAGTTCAACTTTCGATAATCGATACATAGATGAATCGACTCATCTTTCTTTTGAGCAAACAAAGCCGGTGCTCCCCACGGTGACGTACTCGGACAGATAAACCCCAAACCTTCCAATTCTTGTAATTGAGTCTTCAACTCCCTCAATTCGGCAAGCGCGAAACGATAAGGAGGTACAAAAATAGGAGCGGTACCAGGAGGTAAATCAATAGTGAATTCAATTTCTCTCTTGGGTGGTAAACCGGGTAACTCTTTCGAAAACACGTCCGGAAAGTTGCAAACGACAAGAGGTAACTCCCCACACGCAGATACGTCCTCGTCTAAGGCCAAACTTACTAATAACTCATACATTGACTCCTGCTCTCAAGACCTACATAAATACGGTTCCCGATGTTCTCCGAAGAACTCAAAATAAGCACCCCCAGGTGGACAAATACGAACTGGACACTTGAAGCAATCTATGGTAACGTGAAACATAGACAACTAATCCATTCCCAAAATAAGGTCGAACCCTGACATATTCAACATGATGAAGTCAAAGGTAAAACGACAATCTCGAATGACAAACTCACAATCCCGAAAAATATGATCTAACGGCGACCTACCCCCTATGGGTGTCTCAACGAACAACGGAGGATCAATACTTTAGATTTCCAATTCCAAAGCACAAGCAAAAGATGCAGCAATGAATGAATGTGATGCTCCAGAATCAAAGAGTACTCTAGCAAATGAGTTAAACAATAGAAATGTACCCCTCACAACCGAAGTTTCTGGGGTCTGAGATGTAACATGAGGTGGTGGAGGCAGAATAGTAGAGGTGATAGCAAAAGCCCTACCTGAGTCATCTGACTCTGAACATGTCCACCTCGTTGACCGGAACCCTGAGTAGGTGTCGAAGAACTCGCTCCTCTCTCAATCTGTGATCCTTGAATTGAAGTGGTCTGACGGAAGTGAGGTTGCTGCTGCCTTTGAGTACCCCGAAACGACTGCCGACTAGAAACCTAACCACCCCTCAGCTATTGCACCGAACTAGACTCACTCTGTGTCCCTTCCCAATGCGGACAGTTCCTAGCAAAATGACCGGCCTTCCCACAAGTAAAGCACATACCCAAAAGCCGCGAACACTGAGTGCGAATGTGCCCCGCTTGACCACACTCGTGACACACAATCAGAGGCCTATTCGAAACTCCACAAGTCCCAAAAGAAGAAGATGTAGGCCTAAAGTTCGACAGACCCTGCAAAGCTGAAAAATTGATCTCGTTGTCTTTTCCTTCCTTGACTCTCAAAACTCCCCGAAGAAGAGCTCTTAGTACCTACCAGTTGCCTCGGTTCCCAAGCTTTAGGATTTCATGGTGCCTCATTAGGTATCTCAATGCTCCTTGCACACTCGACAACATCAGCAAACCTCCCCTTACGTTGTGCCATCACCATTCTCTTTACGGTGTCATGCAATCCCCTTTCAAACTGCCTACACTTCCTTTCCTCGGTAGCCACCAACTCTGCTACGAAACAGGACAAAGATTGAAATTTTAAAGCATACTCTGACACAGTCATATTCCCTTGCTCTAGCTTCTCGAACTCTTCTCTCAATAGGTTACGACACGTTTTCGGAAAGTACTGCTCCTTGAAGAGCACCTCAAATTTGGCCCAAGTCAAGTTCTCTACTTTTGGCTCATTCGCTTGAGCCGCGGTCCTTACCGCCCTTCTCACATCCTCCCTTGATTCAAACACAGATTCCCACCACTCATTAGCTTCTCCGGTAAGTTGAATGGCCACAATATTGACTCGTAAGTCATCCTCCATAATCTTAAGAGCCTTGAAAAGTTTGCGGATTTAGGCTAGCCAATGATCGACCACAAAAGGGTCACTGCTCGACCCATCGAAAGTTGGTGGATTCCTATGACTAAACTCCCTCATTGTCGATAAGACATAACTGTCTGCACTCTCCTTAGGAGCTGGTTTAAAAGATTTGCAGCCGCAAGAGCCGCAACAAAATCCCTAGCGAAGGATTTTGAATGATCGGTACTTCCTTTCCCTGACCATGACCGGTCCCTTCCCCCGGATTCCCATTCGGATTCTCCCCATGATGGCTAACTTCATCCTCAACCGGTGCCCCTCGGCCATGACCACGACCACCCCGACTCTTTGCCTCACCTGCTCTAGCACGCGTTCGTGGAGGCATCTTACTACAAGTTATAAGAAAGTAAGGTTCATCAATAATAACAACATTTCATGAGGTTTAAGCCCCCAATATCTGAACACGGGTCAGAAAACCCTACACCACTCTACTATATTGAAATGTAATGTCACATAACCCAAGTAATGTCAATTTACACAAGCACACATATGACATGTAAGAAGACGTGACATTTTGAGCCCATAAGATTTGAAGTCTCCCCTATAGTCTCAAAGTATTCAAACCTAGACACTTTGATACCAATTTGTCACGCCCATGATTTTCAACATAATTAAATAATTCTTTTCGGAAATAAGACATCGCATTAAATAAATAATACCCAAAAGAGAGTTCTCAAATGTTTAATTTACAATTCAAGTCCCCAAGTTGAGAGATTTACAACATTGGCACTACAGTCCAAATTGACTTAAATACAAATACGAATACGTTTAAAATGTTACAAACGTTTTAGTCAAAAGGAAATCTAGAAGGATTAATTACAAATGCATCTTTATCCAGAAGAAAGTCATTACAAAGATAAGTAAGTAACTAAATAAAGTTAACTTCCAAAAAGTCTTCTACATCCAAGCACAAAATGCATGCAAGCTATGATCCAACATTTAAACCTGAAAAGATTGATAGGTTGAGCTACACTAGCCTAGTAGGAAAGTCTCTACAGAATCTATATATAAATGAGATGATAAGCATGAATACAATGAATCAAGCTAAATGGCAAATCCAAAAATAACACATGCCAACACCATTTACTAGTATCAAAGCACTCACAGACACACACACACTCCTTCCAATGAATTTCCACCTCTTGCAATTCTGTATTTCCACCCCTTGCGTTACAGTAAACTCCATACTTAAACTTCACTACAACAACCACAATATCATCACAATCAACATCGAAAACATTCATTCATTCCACACATTCTAAAATTAAACTAACACGTCACAAATAACTCATGGGTCACAACAATCAAGACAACAATATAGTTTTCATGAGAATATGCAATCATCAAGCCATAAGGTGTTCCACCCGAACCATGTATAACAATCAAACTCTAATATCACACGAATTCACCACATAACATGTAGAGAAAGAGATAAATCCCTACCAAAGTGGGTTTTGAGTAAAACCCTAAAAGAATCAAGTAGGTGAAGCCCTAATCTTCCAAGAAAAGCTCCTCTCAAGCTTTGGTACAAGATCTAGAGTAGATATAACCTAAAAACAAGATAAACAAGCATGGATCAACAGAGATTGAGAGGAGAGAGGGAAAAACGTGATTGAGAGTCAAGGAGTGAGAGCAATAACACAAAACTTACACATTGTTCACCAAATGCGAGAATCAAGTGAGTTTGAGGAAGAAATCACTTGGATCTTAAAGATTTGAGGTAGAAATTAAGAGATTGGAGTGACGTAGATGAGAGGGGGTGTTTCTAAGGTTATTTCGTGGGTTTGGGTGTATAAAATGGTTAAAAGGGGGGGGGGGTGTGTGTGTGTGTTTATAGAAGTATGAAATGTGTGCTACATTTTCAGAAATTTCACAGCGTATACCGGTACTGGGCGATTTCCAGTTCCGAGAGCCCCAAAATGCCAAAATAACTCATCTTCTGAACAACGGGTACCGGACTGGGAAAAATGCAGTACCAGTACTGATTGGAGGAAAAAATGAATTTTTTTGCCAACGGTCATTAAATCGAACCCTGCTTGCTACCAACACCTCAAATCATCATTACAACATCAAAATACGATCTTCCACATATTTAAACGATTAAAGAAAATAGAATAATTTACGGTTTTGACATATTTAAACGATTAAAGAAAATAGAATAATTTACAGGTATCTATAGAGAGTACCTTGTTCATTAAAACCTAACCCTAAACTAGTGAGAAATATCCATATATTCTAGGGAATAAAAATCTAAGAAAGATTGAGAAAATTTAAGTTCTAGATACACTTGTACACTTGATCATTAAAAAAAAAAAAAAAAAAAAACTAACCCTAGCCATAATGTATATCTTCCTTGATTTGGGGAGAGAATCTAAGAAAGATTGGGAGAGATTTGCTGTCACGCCCTCGATTTTCAACATAAATAAATAATCCATTTCAATAAATACTCCTCGCACATCATAGATATTACCCAAAAGAGTTCCCAAGTTGAGGATATACAGCTTTGGCTCTCCGGCCCCAAATAAACTTAAATACAAGTACGAACAAGTTATCAAGTACAATCAGTTTAGTCAAAAGAAAATTGCAGAAGGATTAGCTACAAGCCCATCTTTATCAAAAGAAAGTCTTTACAAAAATGATAGTGTACCACAAGATTCACAATATATCAGTAACTCTAACAATCTCGACACGACTCACTATCACCAATCTCCACCGTCTGTATATCCACCCCTTGCGTTACAGTGTAATACCACGAGAGTTATCGTATTACCACCCCTTGTGTTACGAAAAATCTCAACCATTTGGATTACCGTATTACCACCCCT
Source organism: Rhododendron vialii (assembly GCF_030253575.1). Classification (NCBI taxonomy): domain Eukaryota; kingdom Viridiplantae; phylum Streptophyta; class Magnoliopsida; order Ericales; family Ericaceae; genus Rhododendron; species Rhododendron vialii. The sequence goes on along the minus strand of NC_080565.1, from coordinate 23,188,444 downwards.
TGCGTTACAAGACCCACTTGAGTCTCCGTATTACCACCCTTTGCTTTACGAGACTCTCTATCCCAACTACCGATCCCAAATGACTACTTTTTTTCTCATCATGCGAACTAAGATTTTCTCATGATCACGTTCATACATAAACCATCATACGTCATGCCAACAATGCTAACATTATGCCATAAATACTCTCAAGTAGTCAATCAAAAAATAAGAGAGATTTCAACACGTTTTTTTAACCTAGAAATTCCTTATACGTTCGTCATTAACGGAAGGCTAACAAATTAAGTTGACGTCGATTAATCAAGAGAAGTCAATTGAAAACAAAATCTCAGCCATTTTATTTGGACGGCTGAGATCAAAACACAGCCCTCAACTCACGTGCATCTTTCCCTCTCTCCTTTCTTCCAGTTCTAGACATACACCCCTATCTCTCTCTGGTCATTCTCTAGTCGGCTGGCGACCGACGAACCACCCCTCTCTGACCAACCAACCCTTCACATTCTCCTCCCTCCTCAGATCGATGGGTACGCACGAGTACATCTCTGCTCTCTCTCTCTGTGTTCCAGTTCTTTGGCCGGCCGGCGACCAGAGAAGCCCTCTCTGACCGGCAAGTCCTCCAATTGATTCCGCTATTGGGTCTATTTCCTGGTCGGCGATTTCCAAGCTAGGGTTCAAAAAATTCGATTTGCACATTTTCTAACGAACCCAACAACAAATAACACAACCGCCATGATTAAACCCATCACCTTCTTCATGGCTAAATCTCACGAAAAAGCCAATTTATTAACAACAAATGGGCATGATAAGCCAAATGTGGAAACAATGTTCTGGTTTTAGAGTGAGAATGGGAAGTGGATCTGTGAGAAACTTTGGTAGAAAAGTGGGTTTGGGTGTAGTTTATTGAGGTGTGTGTGTGATAGAGAGAGAGAGAAAGAGAGGGAGAGCAGTATGTTTGGAACTGGAGAGAGAGAGAAAGAGAGAGAGAGAGGTGCACGTGAGTTGAAGGTTGTGTTTTAATCTCAGCCATTCAAATAATGGGCTGAGATTTTGTGTCAATTGTTGTGTTAAATGATGTGTGAGCGGAACCGGCCTCTATATATATGAAAAGTTTCAAATACAGACCTCTTAAAATGCAGACTCCTCTTTTCCGATCGAATTTCGATGATCCGAGTCGCTCAATGTGTTTAGAACATGATTTTAAGGGTACTCGCGAGAAATCGGCAAAAAAATGACTGAGAAGGACTTGATTTTAGCAATTTTCTTTTAATCGTTCAATACAAAACTATTTGGATGAAGCCCTTTCCGGTCATTTTTTTTGCTGATTTCTCGCGAGTACCCTTAAAATCACATTTTGGTCACATTGAGCGACTCGGATCATCGAAACTCGATCGAAAAAAGGGAGAAATAGAGAGGTCCGCATTTTAATTAAAATGAGGTGGTCCTTAGAAGAGAATATATATATATATATATATATATATATATATATATATATATATATACCTAAACTATCGCCTTTTTGCAACATGACCCTCTCATCAAATAAACCCAACAACATGACCTCCTCAACTGTGAAAATCAAACATCATCTCCCATTCTGTCAAAAAATTGCCAAATCTGTTAACTTCTGTCAAATTTTTTGACGGAATAATATTTTGGAGCCCTAAAATATCCTTCCCAAGGGCGGGAATTCAAAACCGAAAACACTTCACTTCTTCTCCTCACTCCCCACACACATTCAATCAACCCATGTCTCTCTCAAATACATTCAACCTAGGTAACTGTAGGGAGGTATTCCCGAACAGGTACAAAACGAGCCCGAGCACGGCCAAGAAAAGGTCAACGCATTATGGACCGGTGATATGAGAAGTCAATGGTCCAGAAAGGTCGTACGATTCTCGGGGCAATAACACGAGACGTTATTGGACCAAATACAAGGAAAATTACAAGAGATGCCATTGTTCAAGAAACTTGTTCGGCAAGAGAAAGCCAAACAGGAGGAGAGCTCCTTAGAAAGGATATGGTTCAAATTGTTTCCTTAGGACCAGTAACACGTGAAGTAACTGGTCCAGGCCGTCTGTTCGGCCATGAGATGGCCGAATAGAGAGAGAAGTCCTATTTGAGGGAACATTCTAGAAGGGTCCAGAATCACTGGTAATCCGTTAAAGGATAAGATCCCGAGAATATAGGATCTGAGGAAGATACCCAACGAGTATGGGATGTTCGGCTTGTTATGGAAAAGAGTCCTAAAAGGATTAAGGTAATGAACTGATAAAGGAAACGAGAATCCTTGATATCCTGGGATTCCTATACGAGTTAGGAATCCTAGGGCAACACGGATGCTTGGCCAGCAAGCATACACAAATCTATAAATAAGAGGTAAACCTAGAGGTAAAAGGTACGCAATACACTGCATTCTTATTGTTTTCCTACTGATAATTAGGGTTTGATTGCTAGTGCGTGATACTAACAAAGGCATCGGAGGGCCTTTGCCACGAGAGGCAAAGGTGCGCTCACTCCTTGTCTGTTTTGCAGGACAAGGGTTTCATTGACAACATTAGGGTTACATTCAAGAGGCACGTGAAGCCGCTGCATTCTAGTGCTTCGGAGCACTACTTGAATTTATCCACCTACAATTGGCGCCGTCTGTGGGAAACGAAAGAGTTCCCTTTGAAATACGACCATGGTGGAAGTAGATCCAGCAACGCCACACGACCCAAAGGATGTATTAGTTGGAGGAGGGGATAAGTCTCCACCCGGGGCTCCGAGAAAGCCCGAAGGAGGACACAAGAGGACCACGAGTAAGGGCCACCCCCTTACTATCCACGGCAACTCCAAAAATAGAGATGGAGAGACGGCATCGAAGTCCATAAGAAGGACTAAATCCCATCGAGGGGATGAATCGATTGCACACTCCAGAAGTGTATACCGTAGCGAAGACGTTCTTGATAAGAAGAGACAAGAAATTGAGGAGTATGCTCGTTTGATTAAAAAACGAGAACATGAAATCAGAGAATTAGAGAGAATCAGAGAACATTCGGAGGACTCTGGACTATCTCGAAGAAATTCTAGAGGTAGTGAATACGCTTTGGTACAGTATCAAAAGGCTCCTTCACGAGGAAGGAGGAGCAGAAGCAGAAGTCTGACCCCGAGGCGACATAAAACTTCTCCACGGAAAGGGAGGAGCAAGATCCGAACACCCGAGCGAAGGAGGGTATCTCCAAGAAAGAGGAGAAGCAGAGGTCGAAGCTCTACCCCCGAGGAAGAAGGGAGTAGAAAACATCATAGGGACAGGTACGAGAGACCTGATTCCGATTGGGAACGAATTAGATCCAAGAAAGGACCAGAGGATGAAGCCATGACTGCACGGGAAGCAGCACGGAAAGCACTTCAGAATATAGCATCCTCCCCTTTTGCAAAAAAGTTACAGGAGGCAAGATTGCCGACCAGGGTAAAACACGGAACATTCATCCTCTACGAGACAGATGCTGATCCCGTGGCCCATATACAGCATTACCAGCAAGCGATGTTTATGCATGAAGGAGATGATGCGATCATGTGCAAAATGTTCCCGTCAAGTTTAAGGAAGGTTGCTTTGTCCTGGTTCCACAGATTGGGCTCACGCTCCATCCGAACATGGGTGCAATTGGCCGAGGAATTCACTGCACAGTTTTTGACGAGCAGGAAAGCTCCCAAAACCTTTGAGAGTCTTTCTTTTATGAAACAAGGAGAGGACGAGCCGATCAGGACTTATGCAAAGAAGTACTGGGAAACCTTCAACGAGATTGAAGGATGTAGTGAGGAATACGCAATAGCCACGTTCAAAACAGGCTTACCTGTTCGGGGGGAACTGCGTAAGTCTCTAAACATGAGTCCCGTGCAGACATTGGCAAAATTGATGGAGAGAATTGAGCAGCACGCCAGGAATGAGGATGACATCCTTCGAGAGGATGGCAAGTTGGCCGCTGAGCAAGTAAAGGGACCTATAAAGAAAGCTGACAAGCCAGAGCCCAAAACTTATCGAGAAAGAAAAGATTATGGGCAGGCAAAGAAAGAGCAGTACAAAGATAAACAAGCCCCGGATCCCAAGTCATTCTTTTCCATAAACACGGTTTGGAAAGAGCCCATTTACAGGATTCTTTATCGAATAAAGAATCAACCTTATTTCAAATGGCCCCCAACTCTTGGTGGGAATAAAGATGCAAAACGTGCTACGAATCAGCACTGCAGTTACCATAAGGATTGGGGTCACATGACTGAGGACTGTGAGATGTTTAAACGGCATCTTGATGATTTGGTTTCACGAGGTTACCTCAAAGAGTTTATCCAAGAAGATTCCAAGGATAAAGACAAGGCAATGGAATTGGATTACGAACAGAATCCAAAAGGGGTAATCCATATGATACATGGATTAGCGGAACCTTATACGAGAAATGAGGTGAGATTGCTTCCGAGACAAGTGAAACATGACCAACATGTAATGCAGTTGGGGAAGAAAAGAGGGCGTAATGAAGGGGCAAGCAACGAGGGCATAGTTTTTACGGATGAAGATCTGGGAGGAGTCCAGGTACCTCACAATGATGCTTTGGTCATAACCCTACGAGTTGAGGAATATGATATGGAAAGAATCCTGGTGGATTCAGGGAGTTGCACCGAAGTGCTATACTATGATGCGTTCAAGAAACTGGGGCTCACACAAGAAGATTTGGTACAATCAGTAACTCCACTGGTCGGATTTGGAGCAGAAGCAGTTTGGCCGTTAGGCAAGGTAACTCTGCCTGTTCGGGCTGGGATAGTGGTGCTACGAACCGACTTCTTAGTGGTGGATGTACCGTCTTCCTATAACGTGATTATAGGGAGAACATGGTTGCACAAGATGAGGGCAGTCTCTTCAACTTTCCATCAGATGGTAAAGTTCCCAAGGTCTAATGGGATTGAGCACATCAAAGGTAACCAAAAGATAGCTCAACAATGTTTGGTATCCATCATAAAAAGAGTCCAAAATGCCCACCATGTTAATACTGTGGAAATTCCGGATCTGCCGACCATTGAGGATATTGGAAAAGACCCAACCGAGAGGGTAGTTGAGGATTTGAAGAAAACACTGATCAACGAGACTGATCCAGATAGGTATTTTCTAATTGGGGAATCACTGCCAGAAGAGGAAGAGAATGAACTGATTAGTTTTTTGAAAACTTATGTCGATGTATTTGCTTGGACACCAGAGGAGATGCCTGGGGTGAATGCAGATGTTATCTGCCATCATTTGAATATAGATCCACAGTATAAACCGGTCATTCAAAAGAAACGAAGGGCAGCCGTACAGCACGTTGACGCTGTAATTGAAGAAGTGGATCATTTGTTGGAAGCCAAGGCAATAAGGGAAGTTTATTATCCAGAATGGCTATCCAATACTGTTGTCGTCAAGAAAAAGAACGGAAAGTGGCGCGTATGTGTTGACTTCACAGATTTAAACAAGGCGTGCCCTAAGGATAGTTTTCCTCTTCCAAGAATTGACCAGTTGGTTGATGCAACAGCGGGATATGGACGGATAAGTTTTCTCGATGCATATCGAGAATACCATCAAATTGCAATGTATGGGCCAGATCAGGAGAAGACATCTTTTATTACACCATGAGGGTTGTACTGTTATAATGTCATGCCTTTTGGATTGAAGAATGCAGGGGCAACGTATCAGAGACTGGCAACCATCATGTTCAGAAAATTGCTCGGCAAAACTATGGAGGTTTACATAGATGACATGGTGGTAAAAAGTAAATCTGGGCAAGGCCATATTGCAGATTTGAGAGAAGCTTTTGAGATTTTGAGGAAATACAAGTTGAAACTCAACGCCGGCTCTGGAAAGTTTCTGGGCCATCTTGTAACTCTAAGGGGAATAGAGGCGAATCCCGACCAAATAAAGGCCTTACAAAATCTGGAAAGTCCTCGAACAATGAAAGAAGTCCAACGATTAACTGGGATGGCAACAGCTCTTAATCGATTTATTAGCCGATCAAGTGACAAGTGCAGACCTTTCTTTCAGCTGTTGAAGAAAAGGGAAGGGTTCGAATGGGGAGCAGAATGTGAACAAGCCTTCCAGGATCTAAAGGGATATTTAGCCTCTCCTCCCCTTCTTTCGACTCCAGAAACAGGTGAGCCTCTAGTTTTATACCTAGCTGTTTCTGAGCATGCTGTGACTGCAGTTCTTTTAAGAAATAAGGGATCCGAGCAAATCCCAGTTTATTATGTGAGCAAAACTTTGTTAGATGCCGAAACAAGGTATTTGCCCCTCGAGAAATTGGTCCTAGCATTAAGGACAGCAACTAGAAAATTGCCACATTATTTCCAGAGCCATAAAGTTGTGGTTTACACTGAGTTCCCATTAAAATCACTGCTCCGAAAGGCAGCTTTCTCGGGAAGGATCTCGACTTGGTCCGTTGAGTTGAGCCAATATGACATCGACTATCAGCCGCGCACAGCAATCAAAGGCCAGGTGTTGGCAGATTTTGTGGCAGAATTCTCACCTGCGGTTGCACCTTTGCCTCCTACGAGAAAGAAGTGTGAAGTAAAGCCTCCTGTAACGAAGGAACATGCATTAGCCGAACAAGATCCCTTAGAATGGAAGCTGTTTGTTGATGGGTCAGCTTGCAACACCGGTTCAGGAATTGGAGCTGTGCTTTTACCCCCTGAAGGGTCAATGTTGGAATTATCTGTTCGGCTAGGGTTCAATGCATCAAATAATGTGGCAGAGTACGAAGCACTCTTAGCTGGTTTGAGAAGTGCAAAAACCCTAAAAGCTGAACGAGTTAGGGTGTATTCTGATTCACAGCTCGTAGTCCATCAACTGTCCGGGCAATATGAAACCCGGAGCGAAAAGATGGCGGCATATGTACAGGTGACCAGAGATCTGCTCGATACCTTCGAAAGGGTGTATATTGAGCAGATAAGTTCTGGGAAGAATACTCATGCAGATTCATTGGCATGGTTAGCCGCAGCTGTACCATCTGAGTTTAAAAGAAAAATAGCCGTGGAGTATCTGACTGAGCCGAGCATTGGGAGAAGTGTGGAGATGGTCTTGGACGTGAACCAAGGACCAAGTTGGATGGACCCAATAGTGGAGTTTTTACGAGATGAAATACTCCCTTTGGACAAAAAGGAGGCACATAAAATCAGGACCAAATCTGCTCGGTTCTGGTTATCCCCAGAGGAAAAACTATATAGGAAGTCTTTTACAGGACCCTACTTGCTTTGTGTGCATCCTGAGATGGTGCAAAAGTTCCTCCACGAAATTCACGAGGGAACATGTGGAAGCCATGCTGGTGGTCGGTCCATAGCCCACTGAGCAATTACCCAAGGGTATTGGTGGCCGTACATGCAAGAAGATGCTAAGGTGTACGTAAAAATTTGTGAGAAGTGTCAGAAATTTTCACCAATGATTCGAACACCAGCCGAGGACCTGGTGCCGCTGACAAGTCCCTGGCCGTTTGCTCAATAGGGAATGGACATAGTGGGTCCACTACACAAGGCAACTGGGAATCGAAAATTCCTACTAGTTGCAACAGATTACTTCACTAAGTGGATTGAGGCTGAGCCATTGGCCAAGATCACTGAACCTATGATAGAAAGGTTCGTGTGGAAAAGCATCATAACTCGCTTTGGGGTACCTTATTCGTTGATTACAGACAATGGGTCACAGTTTCAGAAGAAATTCAAAACTTTCTGTGCCCAGTATGGGATAAGAAATTATTACTCGACTCCAGCCTACCCTCAAAGCAACGGACAAGCAGAGGCTTCAAACAAAACAATCCTTGATGGGATTAAGAAACGTTTGGATAAAGCAAAGGGGAAATGGCCCGACGAATTGCCATTGGTTCTATGGGCATACCGAACAACGCCTAGGAGGTCTACGGGAGAGACCCCCTATTCATTAGCATATGGAACAGAGGCTGTTATTCCATTGGAAATAGGTCTGCCGACCAACAGGACCACTTTGGTTGAAAGTGGAGGAAATGACAGAGCCTTGGAGATTGAGTTAGACTTTGCCGAGGAACGACGAGAGTGGGCCCTGGTGCACTTAGCCTCATACCAAGAGCAGCTCATCAAAAGTTATAACAAGAATGTACACCCACGAGAGTTCGGTGTTGGAGACTTTGTGCTACGAAAAGTGCTCGGCAATACTAAAGTGGCTAATGAGGGAAAGCTAGGGGCGAATTGGGAAGGCCCATATCGAGTTACAGAAATCGCGGGCATTGGGGCTTATCGATTGGCAGACTTGGATGGGAACCCAGTGCCAAGACCTTGGAATGTCCATAATCTGAGAAAGTTTTTTATATGAAAAATTTTTATGCACATCGTGATTGTGTGAAGAGTTACGAATAAAACTCTCTTGTGTTCTAGTTTTGTTATTTTAGCTACAAGGGATACGAGTAATGCCCTCTTGAGTTTTACAGTTTATGAATGAAGTTACTTTTTTAGTATAAACTGCTGTTTTCTTAGTATTTGTTTTAAATACGAATTACGAAATTGGTTTCCCTCATTCGTATTGGGGAGCAGGGTATGGGATATCCATTTAAGTACGTGACACTTGAACACAAGTTCGAAACACTTGTGTAAAATTCAAACATTTAAGTACGTGAAACTTAAAACAAAAGTTTAAGTTTAAGTACGTGACACTTGAATGCAAGTACGAAACACTTGTGAGAACGCAAGTACGAAACACTTGTATAATGTTCTCAGTACGTGAAACTTAACGTGTGAAAACACTTGTTTGGAATTTAAGCCACGAAATATTCAAGTACGAGAAACTTAAACCCTTGCAATGCATACGAATACATGCATACACAGTCCACAGCATACGAGACTATGCACAAACTTGGAAGCATACGAATATATGCATAAGTACGTGAAACTTCAAACGATTAAGTACGGGAAACTTACAAATCAAAGACAAGTACGAAGTACTAAAGGAGTTTTTACGAAACACAATATTCTGACCCACAGGAGGCAAAAACGGATTGTCACAACACATAAACGACTGACTTTATACGTCTTCTGTGAGATCTTGGACAGCTGCAGGAGTAATTGTAGGAGCTACTGGAGCAGCCAGCTCTTCTATGGTATTTTCATCTTCAATAGGACCACCACTGGCTTCCTTCTGGCCAGGGTTGGTCATATCATTCTGTGGCTCCACTTCAGTAACAGGTTGCTCAGATGCATTCACCACCTGCTCTTCAGCCCTCTCCTCTACAATATCTTCCTCCTAGCCAGCAGCAGCACTCGGTAAATCCATATTGGTCCAAAGGGGAGATGATTCAAGAATCTCCGCTTTGGCAAGGCAAGCAGTCCAGGAAGCCACCCAAACTTGGTCCTGAATTCCAGGCATTTGGCTTGTGTAGCTTTCCGTGGCAACCTTGATTCCTTCATTATATCCTTTCTCAAAAGCAGCTTTGGCTTCAGTCTGGGTCGTCTCAAGCTCCTTCAAAGTTTGTGCAAGACTGTCCTCCGCCCCCTTCAGCTGTCCCTTTAAACCATCCGTTGTCCCAATAGCCAGGTTTCTTTCCCTCTCAAGCCTAATAATAGTGCGTTGGAGCTTGGTATTCTCACTGACAAGTTTGGCACGTTGGGGCTCGGATTGGCTGAGTTTTTGAGCCATGGCCACCATTTTTTGCATCACCTGGAACGATCAGAACAGCTATGATTAAACTTAAATATCAAATACTATATACACTACAGTTAGCAAAGAGAAACTTTACCTTGGCATTATGGGACATAAAAGAACTCAGTAGGTTGTCAGGAGACATTGCAACTTCCTTTTGCATGTCCACAGGCAAAAGAAAGGCCTGGGACAATGCAAGTGCAGTCCCTTCAGTCTCAACAGAGTCCCGAGCAGTGATGGCTCGGTTCCCATGAGAGAAAGAGGGAGCCCATGCAGGTGCAGGAGATGAGGAAGAAGGTGGGGGTCTTTCTTGGGATTCCTCCACCCTTTGACGTTTTTCTCTGTGAATGGCTTCGATGTCTTCTAGGGAAAATCCAGGAGGAGCATCAGTCTGAGTTTGGATGCGGCGGCCACGACCTTGACCCCCTTGGCCCCGAATAGTGCCACGACCTCGACCAGGGATGGTGAGAAGGATGCCTAAATCAATTGGTCGGTTCATATCAGGAGGTGAGGAGGTGTTGCCGCTGGAAGAAGAATCAGATGTTGAGCTGGAAGCTTCTTCGGCAAGAGGAATAGGTTCGTCGGAGATTGGAGGTGTCCGAGAATGCCTCTCTTCTTGTTCGGGAACTGGTCTTGAAGGACCAGCTACTGCAGGATTATCGGCTGCTCGGGTTCGCCGATCAATAAACCCACCGTACGAAGCTTTGTAGCTGAGAAGTACTTGAGCTGCTCTTGCTCGGCCTGCAAGGTATGTCCCTTCGCCGTTGAATGCAAGTGCTCGTTTGATATCAGCTACGTGAACTTGTGGGGTTATGATGTTATAACCACGGTTAATATTTGATGCTGAAACAAAGCATAAGCAATTAGAAGCACGAAAAAGCTTTTCCTATGAAAGAGGACAAAACAAATGAAATTAAGGGAGAGCACTAACGTGGGCTCCCGAATATGTGAGGGGCATGAAAACCAATCACTTGGTCGTCCTCGTCTCTGGGTTCGAAGTTGCCCGTAACGATCAGAAAGTCGTCATCATCCCCTCGAGCAGAGTCAGGGAGTTCGAGAACGAGCTTCTTTCTAGAATCCCTACTCTTTAAATAATACGTAAGGGCGTCCCCAGTTCTGGAAATGCTATATAGATGATGGATATCATACAAGCCTAGAGAAGTCCCTAACATTTGGTTTAGGGTATTTATACCCATAACTACTCGGAAGAAATTAGCAGAAACCTGCATTGGCGAAAGCCTGTAATACGCTAAAACTTGGCGGAGTAGAGGGGCTAAGGGGAACCTAACTCCGCCTTCGACGACGGCTACTACTGGAATGTGAAGTGTGTCGAAATCGAAGCTTTCGCGAATGGCATCCTCAGGAGCCAAAACAGTAGCTACGTTGTCAGGAATCCCATATCGAGATCTGAAACTAGCCATGGTTTGAGGAGTATTACAGTGTCTACGGAATCTCCCCATTACCAGAAAAACTTTTGGGGTTCTTTGAAGTATAAAGAAAGAGGACGATAAAACCCTAAAACGAGATTGTAAACAATCCACTAGAGAAAGGGAGTTGTAAGAAGAAGAAGTGATGACTTACGAGAATAGTCGATGGAATCCCTAAAGAGCAGAAAAGAAGAGGCCTTGAGACAATGAACAGAGCTTCAATGGCGGGGAAGAGCTTGAACCATTTGTTTCCTGTAGAAGGAGTCAAAGAGAGAGATTGGGGTTTTTTAAAATGGGACGAAAACCCAAAAATACCCTAAAAGTAGGTGGCGTACGTGAAACGTCACCCCAGACGCCGTTTTAAGCGTTCCATTTTCCAATAAACACGTCTGTTCGTATTTGATGTAAAAGCAATACGATGATCGACACGTGTAAAAGTTAAGGCTAAAAGCCTGTGACGACCACAAGAAAAGATGATCTTTTCTTAGCAACGTGATGAAACATTGCACCAATATATGAAATAGGGTGCAGAAACAAAATAAATTTGTTCGGTAAAAAGCTTTACTCATCATCTGAAGTAAAATATAAACGAGCAAAGCTGGGGAGCAATTATAGGGAGGTATTCCCGAACAGGTACAAAACGAGCCTGAGCACGGCCAAGAAAAGGTCAACGCATTATGGACCGGTGATATGAGAAGTCAATGGTCCAGAAAGGTCGTACGATTCTCGGGGCAATAACACGAGACGTTATTGGACCAAATACAAGGAAAATTACAAGAGATGCCATTGTTCAAGAAACTTGTTCGGCAAGAGAAAGCCGAACAGGAGGAGAGCTCCTTAGAAAGGATATGGTTCAAATTGTTTCCTTAGGACCAGTAACACGTGAAGTAACTGGTCCAGGCCGTCTGTTCAGCCATGAGATGGCCGAACAGAGAGAGAAGTCCTATTTGAGGGAACATTCTAGAAGGGTCCAGAATCACTGGTAATCCGTTAAAGGATAAGATCCCGAGAATATAGGATCTGAGGAAGATACCCAACGAGTATGGGATGTTCGGCTTGTTATGGAAAAGAGTCCTACAAGGATTAAGGTAATGAACTAATAAAGGAAACGAGAATCCTTGATATCCTGGGATTCCTATACGAGTTAGGAATCCTAGGGCAACACGGATGCTTGGCCAGCAAGCATACGCAAATCTATAAATAAGAGGTAAACCTAAAGGTAAAAGGTACGCAATACACTGCATTCTTATTGTTTTCCTACTGATAATTAGGGTTTGATTGCTAGTACGTGATACTAACAAAGGCATCGGAGGGCCTTTGCCACGAGAGGCAAAGGTGCGCTCACTCCTTGTCTGTTTTGCAGGACAAGGGTTTCATTGACAAAATTAGGGTTACATTCAAGAGGCACGTGAAGCCGCTGCATTCTAGTGCTGTTCGGAGCACTACTTGAATTTATCCACCTACAGTAACCTGGTAACCAAACTTCTTCTTCTTCTCTCTCTCCACTATGCCATACTCACATACTAGAAAACTAAACCCAAACCAAACCCAAATTCAACCCAAAAATTGAACCCAGATCCTCTCTCTCTCTCTCTCTCTGAATAACCTAAACCCAGATTCAATAATAAGGAACACCCCCAATCATCCCAGATTTCGGGTTGGAATCCAGATTTTCAAAATCCCCTCATTCATCCCTCTATACACCATGAACAGTACCTTCTGAATTTTTTTCATGCAACAAAACCCCTAATTTTTTAAAGCTGTATTACGTTTTTTAATGCAAGAATAGAACAAAACCCCCAATATTTTAAATCCATAACCCTAACTTTGAGGGAGCACTGATTTTATTTTATTCACAGGAAATAAATAAACGTAATAAAAAATAAAAGCTCTAACATCACGGGAAACAATTCAATTAGATCTGAATTTGTGCGTTTTATCACCATTTTTTAAAAGCCCTAACCCACATACTCTCTCTCTCTCTCTCTCTCTCTCTCTCTCTCTCTCTCTCTCAATAACCTAAACCCAGATTTAACAACCAGGAACACCCCAATCATCCCAGATTTTGGGTTGGAACCCAGATTTTCAAAATCCCTTCATTCCTCCCTCTATACACCATGAATAGTACCTTCTGGATTTTTTTCATGCAACAAAACCCCAAATTTTTTAAAGTTATATTACGTTTTTTAATGCAAGAATAGAACAAAACCCCCAATATTTTAAATCCATAACCCTAACTTTGAGGGAGCACTGATTTTATTTTATTCACAGGAAATAAATAAACATAATAAAAAATAAAAGCTCTAACATAACAGGAAACAATTCAATTGGATCTGAATTTGTGCGTTTTATCACCAGTTTTTAGAAGCCCTAACACACACACACACACACACACACACACACTCTCTCTCTCTCTCTCTCTCTCTCTCTCTCTCTCTATCTCTATCTCTATCTCTCTCTCTCTCTCTCTCTCTCTCTCTCTCTCTCTCTCAATAACCTAAACCCAAATTCAACAACCAGGAACACCCCCAATCATCCCAAATTTCGGGTTGGAACCCAAATTTTCAAAATCCCCTCATTCCTCCCTCTATACACCATGAACAGTACCTTCTGGATTTTTTTCATGCAACAAAATCCCCAATTTTTTAAAGCTTTATTACGTTTTTTAATGCAAGAATAGAACAAAACCCCCAATATTTTAAATCCATAACCCTAACTTTGAGATAACACTGATTTTATTTTATTCACAGGAAATAAATAAACGTAATAAAAAATAAAAGCTCTAACATCACAGGAAACAATTCAATTGGATTTGAATTTGTGCATTTTATCACCATTTTTTAAAAGCCCTAACACACACACACACACACTATCTCTCTCTCTCTCTCTCTCTCTCTCTCTCTCTCTCTCTCTCAATAACCTAAACCCAGATTCAACAACCAGGAACACCCCCAATCATCCCAGATTTTGGGTTGGAACCCAAATTTTCGAAATCCCCTCATTCCTCCCTCTATACACCATGAACAGTATCTTCTGAATTTTTTTCATGCAACAAAAGCCCCAATTTTTTAAAGCTGTATTACATTTTTTAATGCAAGAATAGAACAAAACCCCCAATATTTTAAATCCATAACCCTAACTTTGAGGGAGCACTGATTTTATTTTATTCACAGGAAATAAATAAACGTAATAAAAAATAAAATCTCTAACATCACAGGAAACAATGCAATTGGATCTGAATTTTTGCGTTTTATCACCATTTTTTAAAAGCCCTAACTCACACACACACACACACACACTCTCTCTCTCTCTCTCTCTCTCTCTCTCTCTCTCTCTCTCAATAACCTAAACCCAGATTCAACAACCAGGAACACCCCCAATCATCCCAAATTTCGGGTTGGAACCCATATTTTCAAAATCCCCTCATTCCTCCCTCTATACACCATGAACAGTACCTTCTGAATTTTTTTTCATGCAACAAAACCCCCAATTTTTTAAAGCTATATTACGTTTTTTAATGCAAGTATAGAACAAAACCCCCAATATTTTAAATCCATAACCCTAACTTTGAGGGAGCACTGATTTTATTTTATTCACAGGAAATAAATAAACGTAATAAAAAATAAAAGCTCTAACATCACAGGAAACAATGCAACTGGATCTGATTTTGTGCATTTTATCACCATTTTTTAAAAACCCTAACATCAAAGTCCGTGTATATAAAAAAAATAAACGTAATTTACTGTAAAGATGCACGGTTTTTTAGGGTTTTGTAACTTACCGGCACACAATCAAAACTGTTATAAGTGTGGGCTACCCGCCCAGAGGCTTTCGGACGGCCCGAATAGTGTGTTTGAAAATGAAAGAGTTGCCACCCAGATTTAAGGTTCGCCATCCAAGAAACCGTTTTGGTTGGAAATGATTTTTTAAATTTTGAAAACCAAAGATGTTTTTGGGTTCGGAAGTCAGGTTACGAGAGGGGAAGGATTTTACGGCACCCCTCTCACCCGACACGAGGTTGGTCTCTACTCAATATTTGTAGAATTTTGTCAAAAATATTTTATTTTATGAGAACAGTTAGCATGTATTCATAGTTACAACAACTAACAGTGTATGCATGTGCAATGTGTACAATATGTGATAATGAGGCGATACAAGATGAACGACAACAGAAAATTAAAACTAATACTATTTAAATCACTCTTGGGCACCTAAGACTGAGCTCAGGCACAAATTTTACATTATGCACTAATATGCAAGGTACAAACAATGAATAGTTTCCTTAAGTATTTGTCATGACTCATGTCAGCTAACCTGCTTAATTCTTAGCCTAACCACGTGGCTTAAAAAGTTAACCTCAAGTTATTCAATAGTTGTTCATAGTCCCTTATATACCAATTCACCCTTCCTAAATTGAGCGATATGGGATATGACAATCTCCCCCACTAGGACCACAACGTCCCCGTTGCGCTCCAAGGTCCATCACTTCCACCCACTAAGCGATGTGAGACAAGTCCCCGTTTAAGCACGACAAACACCTCAAGCTCGTCTCATGTGGGACCCACCCAAGCACGATAAACACCTCAAGCTCCTCACTTGTCGGACCCACCCAAGCACATCTCCTCGTGGGACCCGCCCTACACTTCCAGTTGGTGCAAGCTCTAATACCACTTGTCACGACTCATGCCAACTGACTTGCTTAACTCTTAGCCTAACCACGTGGCTCAAAAGATTAACCTCAAGTTATACAGGAGCTGCTCATGGTCCCTTATATACCAATTCATCCTTCCCAAATTGAGCGATGTGGGAGCTGACAATTATTGTGAGAATCCACTGGGAAGGTAGTCCCACATCAGCTATTCCTTGAAAGTTGGTGTGGAATATAATGTAAGGCCGACCAAGTATTGTATAACTTGAAATTAATCTTTTGAGCCACGTGGTTAGGCTAAGAGTTAAGTAGGTCAGCTGGAGCGTGTTGTTACAGGTGGTATCAGAGCTTGCAACAACTGGAAGTATATGGCGGGTCCCGCGAGGAGATGTGTTTGGGTGGGCCAGACAAGTGAGGAGCTTCAGGTGCTTGTCATGCTTGTGCGGGTCCCACATGAGACGAGCTTGAGGTGTCTGTCATGCTTAAGCGGGGACTTGTCCTACATTGCTTGGTGGGTGGATGTGATGGACCATGTGTGGTGCAACGGGGACGTTGCAACAAAGGTGGGGAGATTGTGAGAAGCTACTAGGAGGGTAGTCCCACATCAGCTATTCCTTGAAAGTTGGTGTGGAATATAATGTTAGGCCGACCAGCTACTGTAAAACTTGAGGTTAACCTTTTGAGCCACGTGGTTAGGCTAAGAGTTAAGCAAGTCAGCTTGAGCGGGTTGTTACAGTATCAACACGTCTAAAATATTAAAATCAGTAAGTAGAAGACATGTAATGAAGTAGATGATGCACAATAGTCTAAAAACGAGTTAAAAAGAAGCATGATAAACAGTACAACTACATAAATGACTCATACCTCACTGGTTATGGACAAATTCAGGAGATATAAGGAAAAAAAGGTCTTGGGCACCCAAGGGCAGTTCTGGGTGCCTAAGAGTAGGCACAGAATATGAGATGCAGAAACCAAGGCCTCTTGCTTTTGTTGTTAAACTAAAATCAACTAGACACACAACCATTACAAAGAGCTGGTGTGGGCCTACTGATCTCCCTCAGAAAGGAAAATAGATTGTGCTTGGAAAAATAAAGGTATTCATACCTTTTAAAGCTAGAACCTTGCTCCTTGAGTGGATTTGAAGGGTTGAAAAATGATGGAAAATAATAGTGAAATGAAGTTTTACATGGCTCTAAAACCTAGAATTTTTTTTGCATTTTTTGAAATTTTTGACAAAAAAAGTTTGAAGAGAAGTTGGGTGGTGGGAATCCAAGAATACAAAGGAATTTAGAGAGAGAGAGAGAGAGAGAGAGAGAGAGGAGAACAAATTTGATGTTTGAAAATAAAAATTCAAAACATTTTGTGAGGAAAAAAAACTCATCATTATATTTTGGTCTTTTGTATACTCAGGTTGAGTATAGACTTAGTCAAGAATGTTGAATGAAAAAAAGTGTGGTGAATGGAGAATCTCTTCACCCATTGGATGCGACAGTGATCTTGGGCGCCCAAGAGTGGTTCTAGTCGCCCAGGAGTGGCTGCCAAACTTTGTAGGGGCACCCCAGACACTCCCGAACTCGAATTTTGGTGTTTTTCAAAGCATTGGAAAGCTAGTTGAGTCTATTTTCTCACTAAAGTGATTTGAGTTCAAGATATTTTGTACATTAAGAAATGTGACCATTTTACCCTCAGTGTGTCGGGAAAAAGGTGATTTTGGATTGTTTTAAAAACAAAGGAGCATTGTTCAATCCTATTTGAAACCTGTTTCGATCCTGTTTCATCATTGGGGAGCCAAAAGGCTACAGATTAAGGACTTTCAAAGAGTTTAAATTGGGGTGTCTACAATAAGCTATTTTTATTAATGTCTGGGACATCAGGATAGGAGTTAGCTATTGGGATTAATTGCTCATGGTGCTACTTTTGTGGCCCTAGCATTTTATGCCAGATTTTGGAGACAAACAGGGACAATTTTATCTGCTGAAAGAATACGAAACTGACCCAAGCCATGTAGAAAAAGACGGATGCCATGAGGAGTAGATTACCATAGTGCCCCACCCCATTTTAGTTAAATGAATGTAATTTGATTCAAGATTTGTCTGTTTGTAATGCTAAATTATGATTTTTTTTAAAATATTAACTTTGTTTAATTTTATTTAAATTAACGTTCCCCATTACACACTAAATATCCAATACCAAAATAACATAAAATTTCCAAAAAAGAAAAAAACTAATACACCATATCCATCGAATTCCAACTTCCAAAGAGAGAGACGGGAGCACGGATGGAGCCAAGGGGGTCTAGTAGGAGTGGCAGCCACGGCAAGAATTTTAGAAAATGCAACTATTACATGTAAAAAAAATATTCTGAATTAATTATATAGACTCACCACCACTATTTTTTTTTCTTATTTTTTGCTATATACTAGTCCTAAATCCTCTATTTTTTTTTCTTCGAGAAAGTAGACCCAAATATGTATTCCAAAACTAAATTGAATGGGCCAAAGTGAAATAATAAAAATGATCAGGTCTAATTAAGGAAAAAAAAGCTAAACATTTTAACCTTAAAAATTAATCAAGTTAACCAAAACAATCGGCATTGTGTACGACTCGGCAATAGTGGATTTCTCGTTTACTAGACTTTCAAATTTCCAAAGCTGACACTGTGCAGTAGTGGACTTCCAATCCGAAAAATTAAAAAATTATTTATCGTTTTGACGTTTTGTGTGGATTACCCAAATATATTTATTTTTTTATTTTTAGAAAATCATTTAGAATCGATGACTATTCATATTGTAATGCATCTTTTTATTTTTTTTAGTATACAATTCGCCACTGCTAAAATAAAATCCTGGCTCCGTCCCTGAATGGGAAGGAGAGAGCTAGAGAGAGAAGTTCCAGACCAATGTTTTGAAAATCGGACCGGTGAGCGAACCGGAAAAGGAGCCAAGCGAATGGGTCACCGCGGTTGAACCGGAATTGACCTGTGATGTCATAAATATGTTAAAAATATATTAAATATATTTAAAATATATTTAAAATGTAAACTAAACTAGAATGTACATGTTTTCCTCGTTATCCAGAAGTGAAAGCGGAAGAACTAGGCTTAACAAGGGAAATCTGTGTTTGCTTTAGTCCCACATCGGGGAGAAGAAGCTTCAGGCACACTTCAACAGCTATAAAAATGTAACAAGGGCCAACTTAAGTAGTGACGTAGACAACTGTCCTCACACAGTAAATAGTCCCAACCAACTAGCTTAGCTTTTGCAGTAAAAGAAAGCAGCGGGTCAATGAGTACATATGTTCATGTATATACATTATGTACAGTCTTTTGGGTCTCATATAAATGATCGAAATTGTTTTTGTTTAAAATACTTTACTAACGGTTCTTTAAAAAAATAAGCTTAATCTAGTAATGATCGAAATTGTTTTTGTTTAAAATACTTTACTAACGGTTCTTTAAAAAAATAAGTTTAATCTAGTATTGATAAGAACGTTTCCTAAACTTTTAATTTTGCTTTAGATTTCAAGCTTTAATTATAGGACAAAGTTTGATGTTTCGTACACATTCTAATTGATATCGGATTGAGCTTATTTTTTATAGGGTCCATAAAAAATATATTTTAAACAAAATGAGCGGCTCCGATCATTTTTTTGGGACCCGAAACGGGCCTAAAAGGGGTATGTACTCACTGGTACAGATTCCTCTCAAAAGAAAGCATTAACCCGTTCCAGAAACCTTATTAAAAAATAAGTAGCTTATTTCACATTTTCAAACTCAAAAATAAAGTAAATGAAAAATAATTTTTTAATTTTTTTTGTATCGTATAAAAGATCTCATCGAGATCTTCCAAACAAGATCCATATTGCATATTTTTAAATTTCAATAAACTCATAATTTTTGAGCTTGAAATTGTCTTCTTAAAAAATAAAGACTTATTTTTTGTTCCGGAACGTAATGGTCTAAAATTTTTGCCAACGGTTCGGACGACCCATGTTCAGGTTCACCGGTTTAACTGCTTTGGCCCAGTGGTTTTCACAAAGGAAGCCGGTTATTCTATCAGTTCGGACCGGTACATAGGCCGGTTGACGGTTCAACTGGTAGAACCGACCGGTCCAATCTGGTTTTAAAACACTGCTCCAGACTTTAACAAACCCTAAATGTATAGTGTGTACTTAGAGCATCAGCTGTGGAATAAGCAAATGTGAATAATCAAAATATGTCACATAAGATTTTGATTATTCATTTAGAAATTGCTAAAGTTAACAATGTCAAATCCCACATTGGTTATTTTTTGTCCATAATCAAAACTAATGGGCCCTCTAAACTGTTTTCCTTCATTTCACGCATATTTTATGAAAAAAGGTTTTTGAAGGGAAAAAAAAACTGTTTGTTAGAAACAGTTCAAAATAAAAGTTTTTCAAAACAAAAAATAATTTTTCAAAAAACACACTTTGTTCACTTAAAAACTATAAATACAATTTTAAGAAATTTTGAAAGAATTGTATTTACACAAATAATTTTGAAATTTTAAAAACTATAAATACAGTTTTTTAAAAACAAATTTTATGTAGAAAACAGTTTTCTATAAAAGAGTTTTGAAATTTCAAAAAACAGTTTTTTGAAAAACACATTTTATTTACTTATAGTTTTTTAAAAATTTTGAAAAAATTGTTTTTTGTAAAAAAAAAAGTTTCTGAAAAAAAAAACAGAAAAAAATCTGAAAGTTACAGTTTTTTAAAATTATTTTTTGAAAACATTGTTGAGAGAGAGAGAGAGAGAAAGAGAGAGAATGTTTTTGTGTAATGTTGGTGTACTTGATTGAGAGATAAAATTTGGTTATTAACAAAATATTGCTAGTTTTGATTATTAAAGAGCCAAAATTTGGTGAGTTATTAAGAGGTTGCTAGGTTTGGTTATTCCAATGTGAGCACTTTTTTTATTCAACATTGCTAACTTTAACAATTTTTTGTTTTGTTTATTCCACTGTGGATGCTCTTATGATGATACAAGCTCTTATGATGATACAAGTATGCATATTTAGTGTGTGTGTGTATATACACAGTCAGTCTCAAATTAGGTGGTCCGCATTTTAATTAAAATGCGGACCTTTTCATTTCTCCCATTTTCCGATCGAATTTCGATGATCCGAGCTGCTCAATGTATTTAGAACGTTATTTTAAGGGGTTTTGTGAGAAATCAGCAAAAAAAATGACCGGGAAGGGCTTCATCTGAACAATTTTTGTTTGAACCTTTCGATAAAAAATAAAAAAAATGCTCGGATGAAGCCATTTTCGGTCATTTTTTTTGCTGATTTCTCTTGGGTACCCTTAAAATCACGTTCTGAACACATTGAGTGGCTTGGATCATTGAAATTCAATCGAGAAAGGGAGGTCCGCATTTTATTAAAATGAGGTAATCCTTATGGGAGACGGACTGATATATCGGGGTGTGGGTGTGTAATGACCCGAATTTTCACGTCAATTTTTTTAAAACATTGTATTATAATTCTTTTACTAAAAATCATTTATCAAAGTGATTATATTATTATTTAACTCTAGGAGCTAGCCATTAAAAATTCTTTGACATCATAGAATTTTTTTCATATCTTGAACCTTGATATCCTTGTATCCAACTATTATGGAACCCTAACCTTAGGTTCAAGATCCAAAAAATCAAGGATAAGATTAGATTGAATTGGATAAGATTAGGATAAGATTTGAATGGATTTTATTAGATACTATATAGATTTTGTTGAGATATGATAAGATTATATAAGATTTTGTTGAGATATGATAAGATTATATAAGATTATGTTTAGATATGATAAGATTATAATCTAGTTTTGATATGACCTAGATTCTAAGTTCACTAGTATAAATAAGCCCCTCCTCTCCACCTACACCACACACCACACGCCACACACCACCAAGTAAAATAGAGAAAGAAAGGAGAGAATAGAAGGAGAGAGAGAAATTGCGCAGGTGTAGTAGATAGAAATTAAGAGAGGGTAAATGGATTTAGTTGTCTCAATTAGCTTTTCCTTTATAAATTGTATTTGGCATCACATACATAGAATGGGGTCAATAGTCATAGCACTCGGGCAAAAGAAAAACAGTGGCCTTTTGGCCAAGATATATGGATCTTGATAGCAAGAGGTGATCATGAAGTTCAACGGTGGCGATTTATTTGAGGTAATCCGGGGAGTATACGATATGCTTCCTACTTCCGGAATCCTTTCTTCACTCCCATCTTTGTACTCCTTTTGATTATCTCATGATATTTGTTCAATCCTGTGGATATTATTGAAAAGTGGAATAATTGGTATCGAATATGATATTGTTGGCTGAATACTATAGAATTGTTTAGTACAAGGATCGAGTGAACTCATATACCAATAGCCTATCCAATAGCCAGAATGGGTCGAGAATGACTCGGTGAGGAAGGTATTGGGGGAGTGTCACTGGTCATGTACTGAGGAGAACATGGTATGAGGTCCCTTGTTATTGTTGCTTCGACTTGGTGGTCAATTATCGTTTATTGATTCCACTTATGAGCTTTGTTATTCTGTTGTATCGTATACTTCCCGGATAATTTCTTTTTCAGGTGTGGAGCCGGATTAGTGGAAATTGAATCGGAGCATATAAGGATTAATTTGGAGAGGTCTTGGAAGAATTGATAATTTTGAAGTATCTAGAAGATTATTTAGAAGGCGGCTTAAGTTAATTATTTTGGTGATGTAATTTATTTATAGAGAAAATAGGGACCTAGAAGTGTTTGAAATAAAATGTATTTTAGAGTTCATTTTTAGAAAATAGCGGGGCGTTACAGGGTGTGTGTGTGTGTGTGTGTGTATAAGGTTATTTGGGTAATTATGATGTGGTTCGGTTCAATTTAGTTTTTGGTGCGGCTATCACATGAAACCAAAAAAGGAATCGAACCAACCAGTTTTTCGAAACCAAAAACCAAAGTCATGGTTAAAAAATCAGCTAAAAACTGCACCAATCGGTTCGATCGGTACAAGGTTTGGGTGAGATTTTCATCAATCCCTAATAGCCAACCGTGTCACAGATGAAAAACCCAGGCTGGGTTGGGCGCGCTTGGCGTGCTTATCCATGGGCAAGAAGAAACTCTTGCTTTTTATTTTAATTCATAACTCAATTGATGAATGACGCAGAGGTGATTATTCTTTATCTCTCCGAGCTTATGAACTTTATTTGGGTTTTTTTACTTAATTCATTGCATTGCGGAGCACTATTCCATAAACGGACAGAAATATTGTCGTTATGCATTTGGAAACAGTCGTCAGTCAGCCGCGCGCCAACATGTTGAGCGGTCTAGAATAGATGGTCTAAGATTTTAACTTGACTGAAGAAATTGTCAAGTTCCCACTCTCATTTTTCAAAGCTTTCATATTAATGCAGGCCATTTTCATTTCATCACCATCAAAGTCAACCGTCTAGATTTTTACATCCTCTGGCTTGTTGTGATTATCTACGTTCCCATATCAAAACCAAAAAAAAAGGATCCGGGCCATTGAAATTTGGTGGCAAAATTAAAAGAGTTTCGCTTAGACGTACTGTCCAAACCCGCTAACACAAAGCCCAAAAAAAATACTAGTACTTTTGTCACTAGTAATTAAAAGTTGCAAAAACGATTATATATAGAAAAATGCCAGACTCTTCCGATCCATTATTACATAAATCTTTACAGCTTTTCTTAATTACCAGTGATGTGTGAATGGATGTTCCATGTAGCACAATTTTTTTCAGAAAGTTTAGCAATGTTAAAAAAAAGTACAGCTACATGTCACTACCATACCTTCTGTAATTTGGGAAGTGCTTTTTTGACCCTTCCATACAAGAAAATTCTTCCAAGAAAGTTCTCTTTATTGGATCCCTTCAGATTGTTTGATTGGCAGGCTCTTTCTTGAAGATAATTTGATGTATATGTAACTAGCTAGTTTGACCTCACTCTTTTACCTCTATCAGCCTGCAATTAGCTTCTTGTTTAACATCACACACAAACAGGATTTTTGTGTATATATAAGTTTTACCAATTTGATTTGTTAAACAAAAAATGAATTGTAAATAGGCTACTTAATTCACTTATCCGTTATTTTAGTCAGCACCACATATATAGTTCTCTTGACCGAAGCTAATTACATAGTTCTCTTGACCAAAGCTAATTACGATCTCACTAGCTAACACTATGGCAGCTAATGGCAGCTAAAAAATAGGTTCCCATCAAGCGGATATATGGAGATTTGAACCCCAACTATATATTGAGGAATGAAATCAAGTACTTAGCCATGGAACCAACCCTTGTATGGTGTTAAAGAATTTGTATTCTACTGGTGATTTTACATCAATGAATGCCTCAAAATTTATTCATTATATTCTTAAACCTCATTAATGCATCGTCTCAATTATGTTTTTTCACAAGTAAAAATTATTATACTAGCTAATTCATTTTACCTTGTTGACTTTTACAGTCATGGCCGAGGTCCCCCCATGAGAAAAGTCTGATTGTGATATCTTACTTGTACGTATTTGAGGCTGGCATGCATTGCACGGCCGCCCTAGTTGTTGATTTTTCTTCTTCGTTCTCTAGTTGTCTATATCTGCATGTATAGAGTTAGGAGTTAGGAGAGAGAGGTGTGTGAGAAACAGAGCAAGAACAGGAGAGAGTGGGGAAGGTTTTTTCATGGCTAGCTTGTCCTCTATTTTGTTTGAATATGAATACAAATCGGAGTTTTTCTTCTCGATCATATATGTTGTGTGACTCCGATGGCCCAACAATTATAATGTCAACTGATTGTTGGCAAACAAAATTGTTTTGGAAAAAATGACCGTGTGTGTCACCTGTTCCATCCACATATAATTTGTGTGGACATCATATCTCATGACCCAATCAATGGATGACTTTCGACAACAACGTTAGACAGCTAAGTTTATATTAAAAATCGTTAGACAACATCAAGTCATAAATAGCTACTCCAGTTGTTATGTCAATTGCGAAACCTATTTTTAAGTACTTATTTTCTGTTTTACGAGACATGTCATTCTCTTACAATATGTCACCTTTAATTTAAAAATTAAGTACTTATTTTCTTTGGCAAAACGGATCAGCAAGCAAAATTTGGTCAATTAATGCATACCGGCCATACATTTACATGCATCTTCACTACATCAAACTTAATTACGTAGATTCAAAGGAGGAGAAACGATAAAATGACTATTAATATGCAGATTAAATGCATATTCATGGTTTGAAAAATTCAGTAGTACTCGTAAAATTCTAACACTGTTAATTACTCGAATTGTTTTTGCAAATTGGTACCCTTAATCGAAAATTTATTTGGTGATCTTGGAACACCACCACATGATGGCTTAACACACTTATCCACCATATGTAGAGACCCCACTAAATTATTATATACTCTCCCTAATCCCAGCTGAGCATCTTGACTTGGTTTTTGTCGGTGCATTTTTCTTTCACCTTTTAATTTGTTTTACTTTGATAACTCAGCATCAGGTCCGAACATTTGGGAGATCAATTTTATCATTCAATAATGGAGGCATAATTTTTTTTGAAAAGGGTAGTTGGTAGATGTGGAGTGATAACCGCCTGTACTCGGAGGGGGGCCCCTTTTCCAACAAAAATTAGTGAAAAACCTGCACATTTAGTGGTGGAGCCCACATCAATGCGTGGTTAAAACTGAAAACGCCTTTAGAACACCGTCATCACCCCGAAGCAATTAAAAACTTATCGTACGTATGTGAATGCATCTGCGCTAGAATTTTTTCCTCCTACAGCGACATGGTAAGATGCCTAGTGCCAACAATATAATAAGACCACCAAAGCTGACTACGTTCAATCTTAGGGCGGCTCCACTAGGATTTGATCAGGGACCAATCTCTCTCTATATATAACCCAGGACCTTAAGTTGTAACACAAACAAATCACATACTCCAGTTCCCAAGAAGTACTACAAAACAACATGGGGTATATGCCTGCGATAACCTTGGGGCAAACTTGTGTTATGCCACTTATCGGCATGGGAACTGCCGCATATCCTCCGTCAGATGTAGAAACTGCGAAAAACGCGATCGTTGAAGCCATCAGAGCTGGATATCGCCACTTCGACACCGCCTTTGCGTACCGCTCGGAGCAGCCACTTGGGGAGGCCATAGCCGAGGCTCTCCGTCTGGGACTCATCAAGTCTCGTGATGAACTCTTCATCACTACCAAGCTCTGGTGCAGCTTCGGTCACCGCGATCAAGTGGTTCCGGCCATCAAATTGAGCCTCCAGTAAGTTTCTCACATCGAAATGTGCATCACCAATTTTACTGTTCGTGTGCCACAAAATAGTAATTAATTTTGATATACATATAAAACGTTATATACGTATGTCACCGTGTCTGAGAAATTATTTAGACTACCGGGAACACGGCCACATACAAGGTTTTAAATAGTGGTAGTGCACTTCGAATCGGTAACAGTAGTAGAATATTACTAACGTGTATTGTGAATCAGGTGTCAGGTCCGTGAATTTTTATAAATCATTTTTGGAGTTATAGCACTTGAAGAGGTTGTAGTAGCGGGCTAAAGATTGAATACAAAGCAATACGTTACGTATTCAGAGTCGACCAACAGCCGATAGATGTAAATTTTGATAACACCGATGAAAAAGTAAAGGTCACTAAGGAAGCAAGGGCAGAACTACATGCAAGGGTGGGTGCCGGCACCCCACTTCGGCAATAAATATATACACACACTACTGTAGTAAGATTTAATTTCCGTTTGATAAAAAAAAAAAAAAAAAAGGTAGTAAGATTTCAGTTGGTTGAACTTTAAGTTTTGCCACCCCTTATAAAAATCCTGGTTATACCACTGCCACGAAGAGAAGAGCTCGAAATCCCTAAAAAAGAGGTCCCCGTATGGTCAGTGAACTTAATTAACTTAAACTTAACTTAAATATAAAAATTGTTCTTATTTGATTATTTTTTTTCGCATTTGTTAGGTTTGCGTCAAATTTTTGTGGGTTATTGATTCATCTCAAAGAAAGGAATCAGAAAAGTAAATTTTTTTAATTCTACCCAAGTATTTTGATAAATAACCATTTTTTTAGCAAAAAAAAAAATCATTTTTTGGCCTAAAAAGTGATTATTTCTCAAATTACTTGGACAGAAGTAAAAAAAATTTACTTTTCCGATTCCTCTCATCGAAACAAATTAATGACTCACAAAAACTTGACGCAAAACTAACAAATGCAAAAAAAAATCAAATGAGGACAAAATTTTAAATTTTAAATTAAGTTTAAATTAAGAAGGAGTTTTTTAACAATTTTTATTTATTTATTATTTATTATGATAGTATATCGACTGCTTCTTTCTCTATTATCAAAGGGTAAGGGTATCGATCTAATTAGTATCGGAAAACTGATACATGGCAACAAATACGTAATCTACAGTCAAAATGGCGTGCCCAACTAATCCTCTGTCCTCCCAACACCATAAACACATGGTTGACCGGTAATTCCGGAAATTCAAATACCAAGAAAGATTTGTAGGGAATCACGCAAGAAAAAAGACATTTGGGCCTATTCCGGATTCCACAAAAATTTAGAAAAATATTCATAAATTTTTGAATATTATTTTATGGGCCCCTGTAAAAATCAGCTCTAACGAACATCGGTAAGTATTACTTTTGAATTCGTAGGGCGAAACTGCTCAGTTCGCCCCTACGAATCCAAAAGTAATACTTACCAATGTCCGTTGGAGCTAATTTTTTACATGGCCCCATAAAATAATATTCAAAAATTTATGGATATTTTTCTAGATTTTTGTGGGACTCGAAATGAACCCAAACGCATTTTTCCTTGCGTAATTCTATGCAAATCTTCCTTGCAAATAGCTAGACTATTTTCCTGAAAGAACAAATATTTCTATTAGCTGTATTTTTAGGGAAAGAGTCACAAGTGCGCTGAACACGTTACTCATTGACTAGTAGGAGTAGTAGTATCTAGCAGCCACATTTACCGCTCGGCCAATCAATGTGCAGATCATCTTGCTAAATTGGGTGCTGAACAAACAGATGAACTTGTGTTTGTTATGGACATACCTGTCGCTATGAGAGAATTTGTCTTGAGAGATAGCCTGAACATCAGGCAAACGCTAGATTAGTTCCTAGGTCCCCTAGTTTCTATAAGACTAACTAATATGTGTGTAACCCTTATGTGGTACTCTGCTCCGTAATCGTTTTATGAACTTCCGTTTGACAAAAAAAAAGTTTGTAGCAGTTAATTGAGAAAATAAAAGGGCAAATTTCACTCAGACCCCTTGAGGTATCTGACAATGACAGAAGGTACCCCTCAGTTTTCAAAAATGATAGAGACCTCCCCTATTTCATAGTTTGGGTTTCATTCCGTTAGTTCCAGACGGAAAATGTATGAAAAATGAAATCTTCAATTTTATTTAGTTCTATGGCTATCTTAGGGCTCTTGTTGAAAGTCTTAGAGCAAAAAATTAATTATGATTCTTTAGAATAAAATGATCAGAAAAATAAGATCTTCGCATCGATTCAAACGGATTGAAAATTGAAGCACTTAAGTATCTTTTCTTCATTTGGTTCTATGACTCTCTCAGGGGCTTTCATTGAAAGCTTGGGATCAAAAATTAACTATGACCATTTAAGATAAAATGATAAAAAAAATAAAAATCTTAGCACTGCTTCAAACGAATTAAAAATTGGAGTACTTAAGTATCTGCTCTTTATTTGGTTCTACAGTTTTCTTAGGGCTCTCATTGAAAGCCCTAAATCAAAAATTAATTATGATCATTTAGGATAAAATAATCAAAAAAATAAGATCTTCGCACTGATTTAAACGGATTGAAAATTTGAGCACTTAAGTAACTCCTTTTCGTTTAGTTCTATGGCTACCTTAGAGCTCTCATTGAAAATCTTAGAACCAAAAAATAATTATGACACTTTAGGATAAAATAATCAGAAAAATAAGATCTTTGCACCGATTCAAATGGATTGAAAATTGGAGCACTTATGTATTTGCTCTTCATTGAAAGCCCTAAAACCAAATGAAGAGCAGAAATTTAAATGCTTCAATTTTTAATCTGTTTGAATCGGTGTGAATATTTTATTTTTTTAATCATTTTATCTTAAATGATCATAATTAATTTTTGGCTCTAGGACGTTCAATGAGAGCCCTAGGAGAGTCATAGAACCAAATAACAGATACTTTTAAGTACTCCAATTTTTAATTCATTTGAATCAGTGCGAAGATCTTACTTTTCTTATCATTTTATCATAAATAATCATAATTAATTTTTTGCTCTAGGACTTTCAATGAGAGCTTTAAGATAACTGTAAAACTAAATAAAATTGAAGATTTCATTTTCCGTGCATTTCCGTACATTTTCCATCCATCTCACTAGAGGAACTAATAGAATGAAACCCAAACTGTGAAATAGGGGAGGTCTCTGTCATTTTGAAAACTGAAGGGTACATTCTGTTATTGTCAGATACCTCAGGGGTCTGAGTGAAATTTGCACAAAATAAAAAGCATCTTTGTCTGTTTGGTGTTGACTGGCAACGACCGAATCAATTACTACTGGTAGTAAATTAAATAAAATTGTTTTTGTTGACTGATTGATTTTGGTGCAGGAATCTTCAACTGGAGTACGTGGATCTGTATCTGATACACTGGCCAATTAGACTGACCCAACATATTAACAGTACCCCAGTCCCAAAAGACCATATTGTTCCCATGGATATTAAGTCAGTGTGGGAAGGCATGGAGGAGTGCCAGAAACTTGGATTCACCAAAGCCATTGGCGTCAGTAATTTCTCTTGCAGAAAGCTTGATGAGCTCCTCTCCGTAGCCCAAATCCCTCCGGCTGTCAATCAAGTATATATACTCCTATATATAACTGATCCAGACTATAAATTCTACCATCTTTGTTTTCTCCTTTCCAAAAAAAGAAAAAGAAAAAGAAAAGACAGATCTTTGTTAATTTTCACTAAAACGTGTGCTTTTTTGTAGGATATGTTTTGCATTAGAGATCCCAACTTCAATCTCAGTGATTGGAGATGTACTATGCGTCAAATTTCTCCTAAATTTTTTTGCTTTAATTTATTTTCTCAACTGCTTCGTTTCCTTTTTATAATATCAATTGTTTCAAGTTTAATTTTCTAAGATTTTCATAAAACAAGCATCGGTGCACAATGTCTCTCGTTCAATTTTTGTTTTTTAATTCTACCAACTATTTGAGTACTCATGCTACAATTCCCTTCCCCACACCTCTTCATCCAATTTCTATTTTCAAGATTTTCCATATATAGCACAAACATGTCGTGTGCACAACTCTAGTTTAATGGACAAATGAGAAAATGTTTGATGGGTTTGATTTTTCTGTTGTTTGCTTATTGGTAAAGGTGGAGATGAACCCTCTTTGGAATCAAAAGCAACTGAGGGAGTTCTGTAAGGAAAAGGGCATTCACGTAACTGCATACTCTCCTTTGGGTGCCAATGGTACTAAATGGGGTGACAATAGAATTGTGGAGTGTGATGTCCTTGACGAGATAGCCAAGGCTAGAGGAAAAACCACTGCCCAGGTAATTACACTTAGTCGACTTTGTTTAATTGTTTATTACTATAAGCAAACGTCCGGACCAGCTTGCGAGCATTACGACTAATTTAGGGGCCCTAAAGCCAACGATCGGGCAAATCTTCTTATGGACCCAATTTAGAGTGTTTGGGCTCCATTGAATTCGAACATTCGACTCATGAAAAACAACCACTTATTTACTTTGTTCATGCTCATTAGCCCATGTTAGTCAACTTTGTTACATGATATTTCAATTACTAAAGGAACTTCGATCAAGGGACGAAAAAAAAATTTATTACTAAATTTTTTTATCACTCTAATTCAATGGCCCATGCGGCAAGAGTTAAAGAGATATTGGAAGTAAGTGAACCCCGAAAGCGAATTTTAATTCTTTGTTTGACTTTTAGGAACCTACTTAATTGGTCAAATGACTTATTTTGTTGACTAATCTCTTAGCGTGTTATGTACTTGTTGAGTTGGTAATTTTGAAAAGTCATGTTCCTCACTTTACAAACTTGAAGAGAGAAATCTAAACCGGAATAGTTCCTGGTTTGAACAAAGAAGATTTTGTTGACTAATCTCCTTTTTTTTTTTTGGTACGGCAAAAGAAGATTTCATTAATTTTTGAACAAAGTGTAACTAAAGAGAACAAAGAGACCGGCATCAAAATCAATGAGGAATATCCCAACTATTTTGGCACCTGAGCACCGGACTATCATATGCCTTCCAAGACCCAAGAGAAGACGGAGTTGGCGAGAAGCCAAGTCACAAAGAACAAAGAAACAAATAATATATTCCCTCCGTCCCAATTTGTTTGTCCAATCTTGAGTTTTTAACTTATTAAGGAAACCAAATCTGATCCATTGATTTGAATATTTACATCATCTTATCCATTGATTTTGAAATTAGACAGTCAATTTGAGATATGCACAAATCAAAAGAGGGACAAATAAATCGGGACGAAATTAAGAAGTACAAACAATAAAACTATGAGTACACTATTTAGCGTACACCAAATGTACACCACGCACGTGGTAAAACTAATAAGTAAACCATTACCATATCAATAGCAGCCTCACTAATAGCTATAAGCCGAAAGTTGGGTTTTTTGACTTTATCGTGGATATTTTTAAAAATATGAGGGTAAAAGTACAAAAAAAAAATCTATTTTTTTGATTCCTCTCGTCGAGACGAATTAATAATCCACAAAAGTTTGGTACAAAACTAATAGACATAATTTTTTTTTGAAATAAGGACAAAAGGCCCAAAAAAAAAAAAAAAAAACTAAGGAGAACAACTGAAAATTGTCCACGAGAGTTTCATTAAGAATTGTTTGAACTAAATTAATTGCCCCTAAAGACAGGAGGTAACTTTGCTACTTTTTATTTTTATTTTTTTTCCACGAAAGTTAGTATTGTTATTAGAATAATTAAATTAACACTTTAAAAGAGTTGAACTCTTGACCTTCTTACATCTAGCACCTTAGTGCACCCCTGATGTCGTTGGGCTAAAAGCCTCTTGGCAGGTATTTTTTTACTATTTACTATATTTTTTTAGGATCTCACCAAAAGAAATTGAATTAATTATTCGTTTTGATGAAAGAAGTCAGAGAAGTACAAAAGTAGACAATAGTTGAAAGAACTTTAGAAAAGACAAATGGAAGTTAGTTTTATTTTACCGTGAAACTAACAAAAAATCAAAAAAATTAAGTACAAAGAAAAAGACACATGGATATGAGTCATATGACCCACCTTTTACATATATACATACACACACTTAGAATCCAATGAGAGATCCCATACGGTCTTACTGTGCGGGACTCCCCTTTTCCGATCGAATTGCGACAATCAGAGCCGCTCAATGTGTTCAGAATGTAATTTTAAGGGTACCCGCTAGAAATCAGCAAAAACAATGATCGGAAAGGGCTTGATCCGAGCAGTTTTTTACTGATCAGCAAAAAAAAAATTATTTTCGGATCAAGCCCTTCCCGATCATTTTTTTTTGCTGATTTCTAGCGAGTACCCTTAAAATCACTTTCTGATCACTTTGAACGGCTCGGATCGTCGCAATTCGATCGGAAAAGGGGAATCCCGCGGTATCCCTCATTGGATCCGGACTCTATATATGTGTGTGTGTATATATATAGACTCTATATATGCATACACATATATAGAGTCCACTAATGCTAACTGCATAGACAATGGAATACATACTCCATGCACATTTTGGAACCCGTTTTAGGTTTCACAAGCATGATCGGAGCCGCTCATTTGGTTCAAAATATTTTGTTTAGGGCCTATGTAAAAAATCATTTCAACCGAATACTGGTAGGGGTCTTTACGAAACAACCAACTTTGTCCTAGAATTCAGGCCAAATTTTGGGACAAAATTGGATGTTTTGTAAAGGCTTTTACTGGTATCTGGTAAAACTTATTTTTTGCAGGGACCTTAAACCAAATATTTTAAGCAAAATGAGCGACTTCGATCATGCTTGTGGGACCCGAAACGGGTCCCAAAATGATCTGTGCATGGAGTATGTACTCCATTGTCTATGCAGCTAGCACAACTCTATAGAGTCTATATATACACACACACACACACACACACACACACACACACACACATATATATATATATATATATATATATATATAGAATCCGGATCCAATGAGGGATCCCGCGCAGCCTTACCGTGCGGGACTCCCCTTTCCCGTTCGAATTGCAACGATCCGAGCCGCTCAAAGTGATCAGAACGTGATTTTAAGGATACTCGCGAGAAATCAGCAAAAAAAATAATCGGGAAGGGCTTGATCCGAATAGTTTTCTATTGAACAGTTCAGTAAAAAACTGCTCAGATCAAGTCCTTCCAGATTATTTTTTTTGCTGATTTCTTGAGGGTACCTTTAAAATCACGTTTTGCACATTTTAAACGGCTCGGATCGTCGCAATTCGATCGGAAAATGAGAGTCCCGCACGGTAAGGCCGTGCGGCATCCCTCATTGGATCCCAAGTGTGTGTGTGTGTGTGTGTGTGTGTATATATATATATATATATATATATATATATATATATATAGAGAGAGAGAGAGAGAGAGAGAGAGAGAGAGAGAGAGAGAGAGAAATTCATTGAGAAACTAATTATCGATCCCTTGTGTTAATTTGCAGGTGTCTCTGAGATGGGTTTATGAACAAGGGGTGAGTATAGTAACAAAGAGCTTCAACAAGCAAAGGATGAGGGAAAACCTTGGGATATTTGATTGGTCACTAACAGAGGAAGAATCAAACAAGATCAATCAGCTTCCTCAGCGTAAAGGAGTCACCATGGCTTCTATTTTGGGACCCCACGATTTGGTGTTGGAGATTGATGCAGAGATCTGAAGTCTATATCTATATCTATATCTATATCTATATGTGTGTGTGTGTAAACATGGATAAAGTTTTGAGATGGTTTTTACACTTTTGTATCACAATTCTTGAGTTCTTGTTGGATACTAGGAATACATATATATTGCCTCTTGTTTTGTAATAAAGCGGAATAATTGTTTACAAATAGTGGGAATAATGTTTATTTATTATAATCAGGATCAATATTCAGTATGTATGATCTTTCACCTTTTTTCTTTTTTCGTTTTTTAAGTTATCAGTCTTTCTGCTAAGGTTTTTATTTTTCAAAAGCTTATTTTCTGTTTTACGAGACAAATTATTCTCTCACAATACATCACCTTTAATTCATAAAAAGAACTTATTTGAGTTATATAGCGAAACAGAGCCTGTGATATGGATTTGGGGTTCCTGTAATGCCTCAAAGCAATACACCTCATAGTGCCTCCGGTTGTGGGTCCTCTGTAATCTATATCGGTTATCTAAATCGTTCATTTTGTTGGAAATGTTGAATGGATCACTCATACAAAAAATCAAATTGATAGGATATTTGTGACAATAAGGTTGGATACCATTCTCTTTACAAAAATAGATGGACAATATGATTAGAGAATAAAATATAAGACAAATGTGTCTCAATCATATTTGTACCAATGACCAATCAATATGATTTTTTGCACACATGTTATGCTCAACATGCCTGAAAAAATGAACAGTCCCAATCAAAAATGTAGACGCCACAATCTGGAATCGAAATAAAGCAAAGGAAAGGTGGGATCTTCATCTCCCAAGAAGGTTATGCGAAGGAAGCTCTCAAGAAATAATTTTTTTTTTTTCGGATTCTCAAGAAATTCAAACATGGCTAATTGCAAACCAATTAGCATACCGGTGGAATGTGGAGTCAAGTTGTTAAGACTTGATCACGGAAAAAAGATGGATCCAACATATTTCAAGAGCTTGGTGGGAAGCTTGCACTACTTGACATGCACATGACCGGATATACTATTCGGAGTTGGAGTACTTTGTGAGTCGATTCATGGAGGAACCAACCATGACGTACTTAAAAATGGCTAAGAGGATTCTTCGCTACATCAAAGGTATACTTCATTTCGACCTATTTTATTCATCATCTAACAACTTTCAACTTGTTGGATTTAGTGACAGCGATTGGGCCGGAGACTTAGATGATCAAAAGAGTACAACCGGCTTCTTATTTTATAATATGGGTAACACAGCTTTCACTTGGAGTTCAAAGAAGCAACCGACAGTCACCCTTTCCACTTGTGAAGCCGAATATGTGGATGTCATGCTATCATAGCATTGCTATGTGCCTAAGGAACTTACTAAATGAGCTTAACTTTGCACAAGAAGAAGCAACGGACATATCGTAGACAATCAATCGGCGATAGCATTAGCCAAGAATCTGGTCTTCCATGATCGTAGCAAGCACATTGATACAAGATATCACTTCATAAGAAAATGCATGGCAAAGAAGGAGGTTCAATTGACATTCGCAAAGTCACAAGATCAAATTGTCAAAATTCTCACCAAGCTACTCAAGCATGAAGTTTTCTTCAAGCTAAGAACCCTCCTTGGAGTTAGTAAATCAAGTTTAAGGGAGGGTGTTTGATTTAGTTCTTGATCCAATATAATATTGTGGAAGCCCAAGTCAAGCCCAAGAGATAAATCCAAATATATATAGAAGATATTTTTGGAGGATTCTTAATATCGAGCTTCTAGAAGAATTCTCTATAAGAGCACATTGTCAAAATATATAGATTTTTTAGAGCACATGTATAAAGAATTCTCTATAAGAAATATCTTGTAAGGAATATCTTTAGCCTAGAATTATCCATAGAGTAGTATAAATAAGGGTGAGTTCTAGTCATTTTGTATCAAGCCAAAATATTTAAGTTGAATTGTAATACAAATAACCCTTCCTCCATCCTTGTCTTAAACACATCTTCCTCTATCAAATACTAAAAATCTCCTCATCTTCCAACAAAAATGAAGGCATATGCTTAATACATGATGCATTAATCTAAAAACACTCTAATTTCCAAGTGTGTTTTCGTTTGCCATCAACTTGGCATTTTTGTCAACTTTTAGAGCCATCATGATGATCCATTTAAAATGATGATTCTTTTTAACTTGAAGATTGTTGTTTTTAATTTTCTTCTTTAAAAACATACTCCTTTTTCTTTGCTTTTCTGACTAATCCAAGTTGGGTACGTGCCTCATTTGATATTGATGGTTGTAACAATCCGAAAATTTTATTATTAATACTATCATTTAATTAGTGTTATTAATAATAAAATTAATTATTTTTCTTGATAAGATAAATACAAAAAAAGAATTATCCAATTTTAATTATTTTCAATTACTTGCACGCATGCATACAATTCCTTCTATCTCTCCCTCTCCTACTCAGTCTCAACCTCCTCTCCCTGATCGTATCTCCACCATTATTTTCGTCCACCTCAAGCCAAGAGTTAGAATTCCATTAAAACTCAATTTTATCAACTTTTATAAAAAAATTCTCTTATATATACCCCATTAATCCGACCCTAGGGCATACCACAAAATTCTCCACGCACCACCAGTCCAGAGAGAGAGAAATCGGAGAAAAATCAAACTCCAATCCATGGAGTTCTAGAGAGAGAAAGAAAGAGAGAGAGAAGTGGGTTTGCATTCCAAAGCCAACCGAAACCCGAATTGATCATTCCAATCACTTCCCTCAACCCCAAGCACCCCCAAGCATCGTTCAATTCGAGCCCAAGGTCCCCCGATCGCCAAAACCGAAGTTGTCTTCTCCAAAAACTCAAGTTTCGTTTTAAAATCAATTCGGCCCGAACCAAGGTATTATAATCCATTCCAAACACTCCTCTAAGTATATTAAGTGTTTTTAAGCCTAACCCTATGCCCTAAATGGACCCATGCATCAAAACTGTGACGAAAAACCAAAAAAACGGAATCTGGACCGTACCTTGCGGCCGCAACCTGCGGACCGCAAGAACCAGTCGCGAGTTTGCGGCTAGGCTCCCCACAGCAAGGTCAAACCAGTCAAACCTTCCGGCAGGTTCTGTTTCGTTTTGAATCGATTTTTCGACCTTCCGAACATCGTTTTTGACCCCCAAACTATTTTTCCTAGACTTTTCACACCTCAAAGATCATAACTTGTAAAGATCATATTTTTTTATTTAATTATCTATTTATTAAATTATTTATTCGTTATCTATCAAAGTTTACAAACGAAAAATCTTTGCGACCTTCCAAACAACATTTTAACACCCAAACTAATTTTTCCTAGACTTCTTGCATCTCAAAGATAATATCTGGTTAAATTAATATTTTTTTATTTAATCTACTATTTATTTTTATTTCTATAGCGTTTCCAATCAAAAATTCTTTACGACCTTATAAACGTTATTATAAATGCCCGAATAATTTTATTTCGATTCTCTATATTCTGAAGATGAAATTTTGTTAACCATAACATATTTTAATTTGTAAATTATTTATTATCTATTTAATTCACTTTCGGCCACTTTAATTAACGTCTTTATTTAAAGTAATCCCGTGACCCTCCGAACTCAACTTTTGACACTCAACTGATTGCATAGGACCCCTAGAACCTTTATTAAGGTCGTGATAAATATTTTAATATTTTTTTATCTAATTAATGTATTTAATTGATTTTTAATTAATCTATTATCTTAGAATTAATTAATAAGAGCTCAGAAAATTTTCCTTTTTAATTCCTTTTAAAACTCTTACTTTATTATTAACATTGTGACCATACAAGATTAAGGGCAACGGCCCGTTCATAATAAGTTGCGTGATTGCATTGTTTATTAATTGTGTTGCGGGATTGCATTGTTTATTAATTGTTTTAATTATTATTATCGATTTGTTATATATTGCATCGATACTTGATTTGAATGCTAGATTGGACCCTAGAGACATGGGATGGTATTGCGAGTAGAACTCATCTAGACGATACTAGATAATATATAAATTGGAAAGTTTTATTTCTAGATTGCCTGCAGGCGTGATGTTGAGATTTGTGATGAGATTGAGACTGGCGAGTGTCCAGTGATGAATTGGTAAACTGGCGTATGTCCAGTGATGATGGTGAAGTGGTATATAAGATAGGCGAACCCTAGTTGTGATTCAGGCATGATAAGCTTTCCCCTTGTTGTAATATTGGGATGCATACTCGGTACATAACTTAGATGCATCTGCGACAACAAAGGAAAGTGATCTCATGGGACAGAGCATGGCTAGCGGTTGGGGAGGAAAGATCCCGCGGAGGAGATCTTAGATTTCACGTCAAGTTAATGGATAGTAATGAACTGATTTATGTGGAATAAACTCTGTATTATTTTTTCGCACTATTATTATCCTGCTGCATGTTAATTGTAAAGTAAGAAGGGTAGTTGGGTTGGATTATACTTCGGGGTGAACTCGTTCACTCAGGTACGGATTGCCTGGCTTCCGTGCCAGATTTTGTAGATAATCAAGAAGAGACATCAAATCCCGAAGGTGAACAGTTTTATGCAGAAGAGAACCCAGAGGTGGGAGCTGAGCCAGAATATGCTTGGGATCCGTATCAAACTTAGAAGATGACTCTGTTATTTTGTTTAGTTTATTACCATAAAGACTATTTTCAGTATTTCTACGATAATTTATAATAGAAGAAACTGTAGGGTGAATTATCCGGTTTGGATTTTGAATTTTAAATTCAATAAATTTTTAGAAATCAATATTTAAAACCTCCGATTTTATTTTCAAAAATCGGGGCGTTACAATGGTGCTTTGTGGTCTTTTTTAAAGGGCCCGACCAATATAATATACTCCCTCCGTCCCCTTTTTAAAGTCCAGTAATTCATTTTGGGCTGTCCCTTAATAAGTGTCCATTTTGTAAAATTAGTGGGTAAAAGTTGATATATTTTTCATGAGTGATGCTATATGTACCGACTGAGGGGGGAGCAAAATCGTACAGACTAGGGGTGTGCAAAAAACCCGACCCTCGGCGGACCCGACCCGACCCGACCCGAAGGGTTTCGGGCGGAGTCGAACATGTGGTTCGGACGGGTACGGGTTCATTTTTTTTAAAAAAAATCAGTTTTCAGTTCGGGGCTCGGGGTGCTGTTTTTCTTACCCGACCCGACCAAAAGACGACCAATTCGTATAGATTACTTTGGTTTTGGTCGGTTTTGGTCCGACCCGACCTGACCAAAAAAATCGGTTACGCGGACGGTTATTCCCCCTCCTTCGGTTCGGGTTCGAGGCCCAAAAATTCGATAACCGACCAGTTGGGTGGGGTTCGGGGCCGAACCCGACCCGTTCGACCCGTGCACACCCCTAGTACCGCCAGCCGCCGGCGGGCCTTCTCTGGCCACCGGACTGCCGATCCGATCCGTCCAAAAATTCTAAAAAAAAAAACCGATGGGGCTTACGCGAGAATCAACGACATCCGATGTGTGTAGGGTGCTTGATCCGAGCACTCCTTTTCGTGTATATACATGAAAAAGGAGTGCTCGGATCAAGCACCCTACACACCTCGGATGCCATTGATTCCCGCTTAGGCCCCATCGATTTTTTTTTTTGGAATTTTTGGACGGCTCGGATTGGCTGTCCGGTGGCCGGAGACAGCCGCCAGCGGCCGTCGGTAC
Source organism: Rhododendron vialii (assembly GCF_030253575.1). Classification (NCBI taxonomy): domain Eukaryota; kingdom Viridiplantae; phylum Streptophyta; class Magnoliopsida; order Ericales; family Ericaceae; genus Rhododendron; species Rhododendron vialii. The sequence goes on along the minus strand of NC_080565.1, from coordinate 23,149,037 downwards.
GATTTCCCTCCCCCCTCAGTCGGTACTTATATCTTTTTCCATTTTTCATTTTGTCCCTAAAAGTAGATTCCATTTTGAAAAGTTAGTATATAAAAGTGTAATGATGATGTCTCCATAGAGAATAAATTGAGAAAATTGAGGTAAAAGATGATGTAAAAAATGTACTAATGATATTTTTTTAATAAGTTGGAGTTACGAAGCGTAACATTTAAAAAGGGACGGAAAGAGTACAATACCATAAAAGATAAAACATGTAAAAAGGTGGAAAAAACTGCAATTTTAGTTACTTGCTTGCATTTTGTGTGTTGGCAAGCAAACTACACAGTCCCTCTAGAATTTATTAAACTTCTAGCTGTTTTTTATGAGTTTTGCCTAAACCTATTAATTTCAGCTAGACTTTTGCTCTAATGCCAAGGGAGTGAAAATGAAGCATCTTTCCACAGCAATAAAGTGGTAAAGAAACAATACGAGCTCGAGACGGTAAACCAATGGCGATGGCTCCTACACATGCTTATCAATATATGGTGAGGGTTTTAGAAATTAAGCCAATGGAGATGGCTCCTACACATGTTTACTAGGATATGGTGAGAATTAATGAAATTAAGTCTGGCTTTAATTTATTTCTGTTAATGGCTCTTGCTGAAAGTTTTGTATTTTACGTTGTGATCTTTATAGTACCTTGTAATTGTCATTGACGCACCATCTTCAAATAATTTGTAGCCGCACTTTTACTCAAGACTTGTTTTGAACAGATAAGCAACTATAGCTGCCCAAGAAATTGGGCGAAAGTTGATGGAACTTGTTTTAGCATAGATCATATGGTGTTCTCTTATGTGTCATTTCTCTTGCATAAGTTGATGAAATTCCATATGCATCAGCATTAGGGAGTTTGATGTATGCCCAGACTTGCACTAGACCGGATATTAGTTTTGCAGTAGGGATGCTGGGCAGATATCAAAGTAATCCAGGAATGGAACATTGGAAAGCAGTGAATAAGATTATGAGGAACCAAGGACTATATGCTTACTTATAGAAAATCGGATCATTTGACATGATGGGATACTCGGATTTAGATTTTGTTGGTTGTCTCGATAGCAGAAAGTAAATATTATCGTTTATTTTTCTTTCTGTTAGGTGCTGGAGCAATCTCATGAAATGTGTGAAGCATTCTATAGCTTATTGCTTCATAGAAAATGGAAACCGAGTTTGTGGCGTGCTTTGAGGCCACATATCATGTTTATAGTTGCGGAACTTCATCTTTGGTCTTGGTGTTATTGACTCAATTGTCAGACTGAATGAAGATTTATTGTGATAATTTCGTTACATTTTTTTTCTCTAAGAATGTCAAGTATTTAAGTGATTCCAAGCACATGGAAGTAAAGTACTTGGTTGTTAGAGAATGAGTCTAGAAATGACAAGTGTCAATTAAAAATTGACTGACTACTACTCTTATGATTGTTGATCTATTAACGAAGGATTGTCACCAAAGACTTATAACATGTTGTCAGGATGAGTCTTTGAACAACCTTTGATTGAGTGGTTATGTGCATGACACTATTTAGCGCAAATAAAAGTTTGTTTCTGATTTTTCTGTTTCCAATTATGCGTGCACATATTATTTTGGATTATATTCAACAGGAAATGTCTTGACAAGACAAATTACAGGGGCTTTAGGCATTACAGCCTAAATAATGATATTTTTCCTATTATGAACTTGGTTAGTGAAGGTTATCAATGGTGTGGTGCATAGAAGGGAATATGGCATGGTGCTATACAACCGCTATGACTCACATTGGTGGTCTGAATTAATCACAGTATTAAAGTTTCTAATTGGTTTGAACCTATTGGCTATTTTAAATCCGTGATCACGTGTCAAAATTTTTAGTGTGGAGCCCATTTGAGTCGTTTTAAACAAATGCATATTTTGAAGAAATACACTTTACATCACAATCGGCTTGATGGGCCAAGTGGGAGAATGTTAGTTTTTTTCCCATTAGTGTGGCCCACTAGCCTTCACGTTTTGTGCATGTGGGACTCCACTATCAGATAAGCCAATGAAGTGATATGGTTCATTACGATAACTAATTAGAATTATAGATGATGGAAAACTCTTGATAATAAAAGAGACCTTGATGGACTAGGTGTCTTTTAATAATTATCTCTAAGGTCCTCTTCTCTCCTCTATAAAAGGTAGAATACTCACCCCTTATTCCTACGGTTTTTCCATCAATTAAAGTACTGGGGTATTCTAGAAAAGTAGAGACAGAGAGAAGAAGGTGAGCCAAGAATTAAGGTGTTTCTAATTAAGGGGTTTGTTCTCTCTAATCACGATGGCCAACAAAGATACGCTATTTATTGTTCTTGAGATGTGTTGAATTCAAGATCCTGTTATATCTGTTTTCCGTATAATAGTTTTAATACAGATATAGATTTACATTTCGTTCTAACTTCTTCTTCGCCAACCCATCGAAATACACAAAATTCATGTGAATCCCAACTTTAATCCAGCTAAAATCATGAAAACCCCTCTTAGAAAATTAACTTCGAGGGGCTCGAATCCCCACTTTGCATCACCCAAATCATAATAGAGATTGAGAGAAAGAGACGTCAATCCTCCTAAAATACACAAAACCCACCCCAATCACAACTTATTCTAGACAAAATCACAGGAAAAAACGAAAAAAATTTACCTTGAGAGGCTTTGAATCCTCGATCCGAGGGTGGTCGCCGGTCAAGGCCTGTATTTAGTTAGCTGCTCGGGGGTCGAGAAGATTGTTCATTGAGAGAGAGAGAAAGAGAAGCGTACTAGGTTTTATCCCCGCTAATAGAAGCATATTGCCTTTTAGAAATGACGATCGCAGAGGTCAGCGAACTCGCCAGTCCGGCGGCGCCAGCCTTTCCTGGACGGGCCCGACACATCATTACAGTTGGAATTGAAGCAGACTTGGTCAACATCATCGAAGCTCTCACGGACGGGCCGGGGATAAAACCCTAGAGAGAGAAAGCAGGGACGGCGAGAGGGAGAAAGTAAGAACGAAGGAGTTTTTTTTAATGTGCTGAGTTTGTGGATGGATTGTGCCTTGCATTATTGCAAGAATAAAACAGCCGTTGGGCAAAGATAATTGATTGGTTGGAAATTTAGTTTAGTTTAGTTTTGGTAGTGGGTGGAGAGAGAAATAGAATAATGATTGAAGATATGGATAATGATTGGAGAAAGATAAAAAGAGATGAAAAAATAATAATTAGAAAAATAGGATAATGATTGGAAAAATAAATAGAGGAATAATTGAAGGGAAATGATTTTGTCACACCATTTTTTGATAATGTCACACCCTGCAAGTTTATTTTTGCACCAAAAAATACACTTACATGGTGTGGCATTATCAAAAAAGGGTGTGACAAAATCACTACCCTAATTGAAAACTAAACTAAAAATAAAATGTTAACCGAACAAAGCCAACGTTGCCTATCCATATAGGGGGGGAAATCTGGATGCGGGGGCCTTGAGTGACAGCATTTTAGGAGGAAGAAAAAATCATTTGTCATCCTATTTACAATGGGTAGAAATTTTATTATAAAAGTCCTAGAAATAAAATTTAAATATGTCTCTTTAGAATAATATGATCAAAATAATAAGATATTCGCATCGGTTCAAACGGATTCAAAATCGGAGCACTTAATTTTTTAATCATATTTTTTGGAGTAATATATAAACAATCTAAAAAAAATTAAGTGCTCAAATTTTCAATCCATTTTAACTGATGCAAAGATCTTATTATTCTGAAGAGTCATAATTAATTTTTATCCATAGGTCTCTCATAATTAAGTATATGCTCTTTATTTAAGATCCTGTGGAGCAGATACGTAATTATGAGAGCCTTAGAGACAATATTTAATTATGACCCTTTAAATAATATGATTAGAATAATAAGATTTTTGCACTTGTTCAAACGGATTGAAAATTGGAGCACTTAATTTTTTTAAACTTTTTATATATTAAAACATATGGTTAAAAAATTAAGTGTTTCAATTTTGAATCCGTTTGAACCTGTGCGAAGATTTTATTATTATGGTCATATTATTCAAAAGAGACATAATTAAATTTTGTCTCTAAGACTCTCATAATCACATGTTTGTGCCATAAGATTGCAAAATAAGGAGAGCAAGTGCTTTTCCCCCAAAACGTTGCCGTTTTGAGGGGTGGGTAGGGGCTGCTGCCTCCCATGGACAGCAGAGCCCCCGCATCCAAAAATCAAAGTATCCAAGAAACCCTGTTCGACAATGACAACACGTCCCTATCCAGCTGTCACTCTTCGTGTGAAACATTGAAATTGTCCCTGCACCAATGGGCACAAAGCGACAAAATACAATACAAAAAACTGTACATAGAGGGAATTCATCAAAAATCCGAAAACCATTTAAAGTAATCTTTAAAAACAAGCTACAGTTATGCAAATAGACCTAATTTACCCATGGAAAATTGCCATGTGTACAAAATTGAAGGGAGAAAATAGGAGAAAAAAAGAAGAAGCAAGCCATGCTCATAACCTCCAATTTCCTTTTCTATATAGGAAGGATTGGAGGCAAGAGGCCAAAATGATGATGTTGATTTGTGGTAATGAACAGTCTTTTCCTTTAAGAACAAATGATAGAGTTATTATAAGTAACCTCCGCTGACATTTTTCTAGTTGCATTATACTAACTTTGTAAGTGGCATGTTGCTGGAACATTGGTCTGATGCATGGGGGTATATGATGCCTACTAACTTGGTTTCCACCTCACTTGCATATCACAAGCCTTCAAAGGACCTAATTCCAATCCTAATTTTCTAGACTTTTGATTTTTTTTTTTCCATAAGAGGGAGAGGTGGGTTAAGTTGCCTATTTTCTCTTCCCAATTCCTTCTCTGTTTTTTACATTCCCTATAAATAAATTAAAAAATTGGTGGGAGGTCCACTATAGCATGTTTGTAACCTATTAAGTCCACTTCTAAATTTCATAACCCCTCTAATCCACTAATATAGTTATATAACCTAATAACTCCAATTTACTTAAAAAGAGATATTTTTAAAGACCAAAAAACCCTCCTATATAACTTATAGAGAGAAAAACTCTAGATCACAAAATAGATCCCCGCCCCCCCCCCCCCCCCCCCCCCCCCCCCCCCCCCGTTGAACCGTCTGCCTCCAAATTCTCCACATCGCCACAGCCCATAACGATGATCCCGAACTCGGCGACCATTACCCACAAAATCCCACTTCCAAATCTCTGAGGAATCTCTTGGAAATCCATCTCGGCAAGAAATCCTCCATCAATTTTTTTTCTTTCCAAAACCTTTTTTTTTTATGATCGGATGTTCGAGTCAGTTTACTTACCTTGAATAATCTCCGACTCAAGAATTATAGACAGGCAAACCTCCATCCCAGATATAGCGCATTTGGCTTTAGTGAGATTCTGCGACCGCTACCAGTAAAATCCCATTTCGAAATCATCTCGGTAAGAACTAAGAAACCCTCCATCTATATTTTTTCCTCTACAAATGTTCTGAAGTTTTTTGAATAAATATATAAAGTTATATTTGTGTTTTTCATCAATCACTTATTGATTTAGTCCGCGCAACGGCCTCTCCGACTTGCTTATGATATATTTGGAGTTTTTTGAATAAATATATAAGGTTACATGTGTTTTTCTTCTAGGGCTAGACATATAAGGTTGGAACATGTTGTGTTTTTTGAAAAAATATATGAGGTTATATGTGTGCTTTTCGTGTCAAAAAAAAATATTTTTGTGTGTTTTTGTTATTTAACGTCATTTTTTTAAAACATTCTCAGTTAGAGAGAGATATAATAATATATAACGTTATATTATTATATATAACATTCTAAATTAGAAATATTCTATGTTATTATAAAGGAACATATAACGTTATATATGACCTTTTGTATCGTGTAATGTTATATATGAGCTTCTGTCATATATAACGATAGATGCTCCGTTGTCGATCACTTATTGAATTGGTTCACGTACCGGCCTCTCCGACTTATACGTGAAAATATGTGATTTGAAGCTCGGTTAGCGATGTGATTTGGTTATAGATAATCTTCTCTATTAAGACATATATGTTATATTTGACAATTTGCCCTTGGTACCTATTTTTGTCCTGTAAAACTCCAAAAATAAATGAACTAATAACGTTATATGTTTTCTTATTGAATTGGTCCGCGCAACGGCTTCTCAAAAACATATATGGATATATCCATATATGATTATATATATGGTTATATGAGAATATTTGTGACCATATATACATATATATACGGTTATAACGTTATATATATATATGTTATATATATATATATATATATACAGTTCAGATCTTCTAAGGGATCCCGCACGGCCTTACCATGCGGGACTCCCCTTTTCCGATCGAATTGCGACTATCCGAGCCGCTCAAAGTGATCAGAACGTGATTTTAAGGGTACCCGCGAGAAATCAGCAAAAAAAGTGATCGGGAAGGGCTTGATCCGAACAGTTTTTTATTGAACGGTTCAGTAAAAAACTGCTCGGATCAAGCTCTTCCCGATCATTTTTTTTTGCTGATTTCTAACACGTACCCTTAAAATCACGTTCTGCACACTTTGAGCGGCTCGGATCGTCGCAATTTAATCGGAAAATGGGAGTCCCGCACGGTAAGGCCGTGCGGGATCCCTCATTGGATCCTAAGTATGTGTGTGTGTGTGTGTGTGTGTGTGTGTGTGTATATATATATATATATATATATATATATATATATATATATGAGCTTTTATTGACATAAAAAATATTTCAATTTGCATAGAGAACATATAACGTTATATATGAAATTTTATCCTGTAAAACTAAAAAAAAGAGAGGAACTAATAACGTTATATGTTCTCTTATTAAATAGGTCCACGCAGCGATCTCTCAAAAGCACATATGGATATATCCATATATTATCAGAAGCAAGTTAAAGAGGCTACTGCGCGGACTAATTCAATAAGTGATGGACAATGGAGCATATAACGTTAGCTGTGAATTTCTGTCATGTGTAATATGTATTTTTCGTAGGGTTAGACATATAATATTATATCTCATTTTTGAGATATATTAATGTTGTTTATGTTGTTTTGAATATGTATGTATGTAGATATAGAGGTTATGGGAATGCTATTCGGAGGCGGAAAATCACAAATTTTAAAGGATTCGATGAAGGTTTTGATGAAGAAACGGTGAAAAAATGAAGCTCAACCCCATGTGGTCTCATCAACATTCAACTTGGGATTTAAGTCGCGACTGGAAACAAGGATAATGGTGGCATGATATGTGAACATATAATGTTATTTTTTGAGATATATAATATTGTTGGAAAGATATGATGTTGTTTTGAGAACATATAATTTTATATATCATGTTTTGTGAGACTTATAGCTATATAAGCTCAGATATAATGTTATATATTCTATTTTTTTGTGAGATTTAGAACTACAGAAGCTCACATATAATGTTATATGTTCTGTTCTATTTTTTTGTGAGATTCAGAATTGCAGAAGCTCAAATATAATGTTATATGTTCTATTTTTTTTTTTTTTTGCGATATTTAGATATTCAAAAACTCACATATAATGTTATATGTTTTGTATGGACCAGCAGATAACGTTAAAGACTAAAAACAAGAAAAACCAAAAAAAAAATGTTACATGTTAGAAAATTTTTGCCACATATAATATTGTATGTTAGGAAATTTTTATCACTTATATAACGTTAAAAAATCAATACAAGAAAAATAGGAAAAAATAATAAAAAATTGGTTAAAAGAGAAATTTGTCACATATATAACATTAAGGACCTGTTTGGATGGGGTATTGTAAATGGGTGTTATGTTCTCCCCATTTTTAACACCTGGGACCCACCCTAATACCCCGTTTAGCCATGGATAGGGTTTGACCAGTTCTTGTGGAATCCCCCCAAATCTCCCTCTTTTTCGGACGATTCTACCCCTCCTAATCCCCTTTTCCCACCCCAAGGTACCCCATTTCTGTTGCATCTCTTCACCGCACTCATTGTTCGAAGAGACGAGAGGTTTGTAGCGATTTTGGGTGCTGTTCAATTTCAGTTCAATTCAGTGAGGTATGGGTCAATTTCTTTGTGCTTTTTGTGTTGCTTCTCTTCCCGCACTATCTCTGTTGCTGTTTCTATTCCATGGCAGTCTTTTAGGTTCGATTTTATGCCTAGGGTTTTGTTGGTTTCGACTGGTATGCATGGATTTTTTATTTTGTTTCTGATTATTCCATGGCAGTGTAGATTCGATTTTGTATGCTTGGGTTTTTTGGGTTTCGACTGGTATGCATGGGTTTCGATTTTGTTTCAGATTATTCCATGGCAGTGTAGATTCGATTCCATGGGTTTTGATTTTGTTTCAGATTTTTTTGGGTGAAGAATATGAAACCCAAACCCGATATCTTGATTTTTTGGTGTAGATAATAATTTAGCAGATATCAGGTAGAACCGACACCATGAGGATGGTGTTCAGCCTTTCATACATAAATTTCTGTTTACTTGTACACAGAAAAATAAAAACTACATTACCTCTACATTTACATGTTTCCTATTCTCCTAGAAAAAAACATGTTCAATCGAAATTAGTGGCTCGTACGTATTGTATTGAAAACTTCACATTTTGTTGGTTAAGCTCAATTTCTGACCACTATAGCTTAACCACTGCATAAAAATTTTTAAGGATCAACCTCCATTGTAGGGCTTCTTGACCATGGGAATTTTGAGGGACACTTGGGAGTCCATTCCAATCATTTCCCACATGGGTTCATTCATCGGCAGTTTTCACTCACTCAAAAGATAACTAAGAAAGAACAATTTTCTATCCTTTGCTAACAATTCGCTAGTTCAACATTTAAGAAGAATAACTGTCTTTGTCTTATTGTTTTAAGTTATTTTCCATTCAAAACTTTAAACTTCTCTTCTTAAGTTCTAAGTCATTATTAATTTTTAAACACAACAAAGAAATATACGAGGTTGAGACCAAGATTTGATCCAACAAAATATCATACAAACAGAATATCCACACATCTAACGGTTGCGGTCATAGTTGCTTCCTGAGTTGTTTGTTAAAGCTGTGTTCCTGGACTTTTGGAGGTGGGACTTTTCACCATTTGGACCTGCTTTTGAATTGTTGACATAAGTAAGCTTCTTTTTAAGTATGTGCTTGCGATAGAATCTGAATCTGGTGTGATGTTTTGTGCTTTTTCAGGGCTGGTTTGTGTTCTCATGTAGTGCTAAGTGGCATGTTTTTTGACTGCTAAGTGGCATGTTTTCATGTGTTAGCTAGGCAGTGTGTTGACTGCTTTGTGGGCTGTCTCCATGTGATTTCTGGGCTTTTTTTTTCAGGTTGTTAAGTTGTGGCAATGATGAAATTTTTCTGAGCCATAATGTCATAAATGAAGGCTGAGTTAGAATTGCAGTTTTCATGGATATTGGAGGCTATTTTACTGCATTGTTTTGTCGGTTATATGTAGGCCATGATGATAACGAGACAATTTTCTGCAGTTTTTGGTACCCCTACTAGGGCAATGATGAAACAATTACAATGTAAATAAAGGTAGTGCCTTGGCGGGGCAACTTTTGGTTGCACCCATGAGTACCCTCGTGCGTTTCGTAGTACTTTCTGAGCCCACTATGATGGTTGGAGAGGGATGGTGTGTGTGTGTGTGCCACATCCAATCGAGCCCTATCCTATGTCCAAGCTTTCTTGGCTGTTGTTACCCATTGGTTCTGTTGTGTGTGAGTTGGGTTTTGGTGCTGATTTTCTGTGTGTGTTAGAATTATGTTTGAATTTTATACCTCAGTTGCATCAGGTGGGGGGGGGGATGTGTGTGTGTTAGAATTATGTTCCAATTGTTTACCTCAATTGCAGCAGGTGTGTGTGTGCGCGGGTGGGGGGGGCATGGTCTCTGTTGTTCAGGTTCAGTGCAGGATTCGTGATGTTATTTGGTCTCTGTTATTGTTCTGCAGGTTCAAAATGCAGGTTTTGGTTTTCAAAATCTGAGGCACATTTGTGTCCAAAGTAGATACACCTGGTGGGGGTGTGAGCAAAAACTGGTGCAAAAAATGCAGGTTTTTGGAAATCTGTGATGTTTGCAGCTGTTTTGGTTGGTGTTGCTACTGCATTGTTTTGTGCAGCATTGCTGCGTTTTGTGCTTCTGGTTGTTTGCTTGGCTTCTTGACTGTTAATGCAAGTCATTTGCAATTCCAAAATCCGCGCAGTCCCATTTTTTTTTTTTTTGGCTATGATGATATGTACACACATTTCAAGGCTAGCACTAAACTTGGTAGGACACTTGGAGGGTCAACGGGTTAACGACTGTTCGACAACATAAGGTCCATCCATGTGGTGCATTGTGTGCCAATGGAACAAATATCTCTGCCACAAACAAGTTTTTAACTCCGCATGTGCAATTCTTAGTACACAGCCGGTCCCAAGCTCGGAGAAAAGGAGGAGGGTTGATTAGGTAGCTTCTACCATGCAAAAAAACTTGTTGATTTTCACCATATTTTATATTTTTCATTAGGCTTCATTGGGCAATTGAATCTAGAAATGTGTATATGAAACTATCTATTAAGAGATCTACTTCTCGGTCTTCACTTGGTTTTCTTATTTAATATGCAACATATCGGTCACGACGCATTTTGTCCTCTTGAACTAGAATACATTGATCATCATTCTTGTCACTTCTCCTCCTCCACTTTCTCTCATTCAGTTGTCTCAATTTTTTTGGTGCCACCTTTTCATGCCGCCTCTTTCCAGGTAATAATATTCCTTTGATGCATGCCTCTGTGCATCATAAACTATATCAATCATAATAGCTCCTTTCTTTTTTACTTGATTTTTTTGCCCATGAACCATGAAAACTTGTTGCAGCGAGTTGCAGTGTTACATCTGGAGGAAAGGTGTGAACGAGCGGTTGAATGGGCATTGAAGATTGAGCTCTCCATAAAATATTTGGTAATGTAAATGCAATTGTTGGCACTTGTATTTCATTCTGAATGAAGTTTGTACATTTATTTTCAAGATTTTGGAAATGAAGATTCATTACATTACATTACAATGGTACAAAGCAACTACTCATAAGATTTTCGAGCAACTCCTCCTTCTCGCACCAAGTCTGGCGTGCCATTCAACTGATCAAAAAAATAGGGAGAATATGAAAACACAAATTAGAATGATGATATGAACAAAAAATGAAACTTATTTATAGAAAAAATTTGCCAAACAAAGTTGTTCAACCTACTAACCATATGCTTCAACTACCACCATAATTAAATTACTTTCAAACTAATAAACCATATAACTCTGATTTAAAAAAAAAATTCATAACAAAAAATTAAAGTTTACAGAATCTAACAAAACTAATTTTATGAATTACGTTTTTTTTTTTTTAAATATTCAAAATTTTTAAGGCTTAAACATTTTTTAGCTTAAATGAATTCATTTTATCAAAAATTAGTGGTAAATACGTATTTATTTTAATAATAATGAAACTGACAAATTTTGTCAAAAAACACTGCATAAGGGCAAAAAAATCATTTAACAGCTTTTTACATCAATCCCCCTTCCTTATACCCCTACTAATCCTTCATCCAAACAAAGTCTTATTTAATCTATTTTCTCTAATACCTCATCCAAACACCCTATTATTTAATATTCCATCCATAAACATCACATCAATGTGGGTCATTCCTTATTAACCACCCCTTACTATCCAATTCCCCCTTCTTATATAACACCTCCAAACCTAATCCCGCATCCAAACGAGCCCTAAATGTAAGTATAGCGGGTTCAATCAAAAAAATCGAGAAAAATGAAAAAATACATTTTTTGTTACACATATAACGTTATATGTGGCGTGATAGTAGTGGCAAAAGTGGTGGCGGCGGCGGCGGCGGCGGCGGCGGCGGCTTGATTGCAACAAAAATCAAAAAAATTAGAAAATATATATTTTCGTGTTAGCCAAATAAGGCCCTTATTTCTTAGGTGGGGTATTTTTTTGAATGACGAAAAAGAAATTTTATTAACCTTTGAAATTGTTACAAAGATTAATAGGATAAGGAGAGAACAAATAGGCCAATCCGAGACCCAAACAATAAATAAATAAATAAGTGCATTAATTTTGTGGTGTTCATTTTCCATTTTTGACAAATTGGGTTTGTGTGATTTTCTTTATTTTTTTCATTTGTTCCTATTTATTTTTGGGTCGATACTACATTTCCACCATTGTTGTACGGGTTGTATTAAATATTATTAATGTCACTCTTTATTTTCTTTTTTTATATTATTATTAGTGTTGTATTCGTTCAAAGCATAGGAACAAAAAATACCAATGTGATTCTTTTATATATTGTCACGTGCATTGAACGAACACAATACTAATTAAAACTTATTAAAATGTGGGAGATTGAGAGACAAAGAGTGCACTAGTACTACAAGAATTAATACTATTTGCGTCGAAACTTTTGCGACGGGATTAAATACTGTCGCAAAATATGGGTATATGCAACGGGAAGAACTTGCTGACGCAAAAGTGTACATATGCGACGGTAAATAGCCAGTCGCAAAAACTGTTGTCACAAAAGGATACTCTTGCCACGGTACTGGATCCCGGCGAAAAATAAATAAATAAAACGACATCACTTTAATAACGCGCACAGGACATATTAAAAATATTTGATGTAATGGCGCCCAAACACTCTGTTTTAGGAATTAAAAAAACTCTAGAAATATTCCTAATGTTTCTATTTTACCCTTTCAATACGTAACAGCTCCCCGTCTCTCTCATGTACGCCTCTGATCACCACCGACCTCCATCCCCCATAGTCACAGACCTTCGCCAATTTCACCCTCCGATTACCTCACACGGTATGTTGCTCTCTCTTATGTTCTCTCTCTCTCTCTCTCTCTCTCTCTCTCTCTCTCTCTGTGGGTCTCACTCTCTCTCTCACTGTCTTCACTTTTGTTCTGCGAAATCGACATCGAAGTGCCGTTTTGATTTCTATTCTTCTTCTAATGATTGATTTGAGAATAAATACGAGAACCATGTTCGTTAGGTTAGTTCATTTCTTTCCCTGACCCATTTTCTTTTGGGGCCTGTTGGCTTTGCTTCATGGCTATAAGGTATTGAATGCTACAAAGATATTATTTACACCCCAATGCTTGCCCAATTTTCTTTTCAATGTTTACCGTAATCTTGTTTAATACCTCTACCTGATGGAATTCTTGAGAATTGCATATGCTTACACTAGCTATTACTGTGTGTAGTTTTTATGCATACAAGTTGTTCGAAAAAACTATAGCCCTGGGTTGAGGTTATGAAGATGCTGAATCAAATCGATTGCTGCATGTTTATGTTCTGCTGAATTTGAGCGTTGTAGATTGGATAAATAATTAGGGTTTATGTGTATAAATAATTAGGGTTTATGTGTATCTCTGTATTAGGGGAAAGAGTTAACATAGTATATAGGCGGCGGCCAAATTTACCTACCATTAACGAAAATTATGCTGCCATGTAACATAATTCTGTTAATTTATTGAAGTTTGCATTGTCTTCTATACTTGGTAGAATTTCTAAAATGTATCAGTTACTGTACAGTAAAAAGTTAACCTTTTTTTTTTTATCATCGCAATAAGTTGACTTGGTTACTTTTTGTGCTTGTTAAGTAATCAATATGTGAATTTCTACAAAAATAGTTGATGTCGAGTCTCGCTTGACCCAACGAATAGCTACAAAGGTTGATAAGATCAAAGTTCAGATGTTTGAGCACATGGATTCTCGAGGCTCAAACGCTTCTAGACAAGTTCATTAGATTATCATTTGTGCGATGTACATTATATTGATGGATATGTGGATATATTTAAGAGTTGATACTCTCACTTTGTAGGTTCATGATGCATCTAGTGGACATCAAGCTTGTAAAGACTCAGTTGATGATGGCTTCTCACCATTGGAGCCAAGCCATACTACAACACCACTACCTACTCAAAGACTAAATGAGCAGGTACGTTCTCTACAGGTCACTTGTGTTTAGTTTTAGTGCAATAGCTTGGAAGGGAGATTATAGAACTTGTAGTTGGATTTAATTGGAATTAATGGAGTTAATAGGAATCGTTGTTACTATAGTATACTTTAGTGCAGTAGTGCCTATTTTTATCGAAACTGTAGTTAGTTTAAGGTTACATTCGAGTGTCTGCATGCGTACAATTGTGTGTGAATGATTCAATTGGTTGCACCTCCATCGGCAGCACAATATCTACCTTTTTTTGGAACAAAACAATGTCCACTTTTTTTAATTTATTACCCAACTAAAGTTTCTCAGTTGTATTTTGTCACAAAACTACAAATTGCTTTGTTTGACCAGTGAATATTTCTTGTCTCATAATTGAAAAATATTTCTTTATATTTTGCTGTAGGTAATTGGTGTATACTTGCTAAGTTCTGGTATTCCAAAAGAGGACGTTGGTGAGGGGCTGCTTAATACCATGGACCCAATGTCAGAAATGAATGGGAAACCATTAGGTGAAGGCTATTGCAAAGTCTTTGCAGAAAAAGCAGAGAAGCCTAATGTTCGTCCAGAGAGACCTCGTCAAGGATTACGTACACTTGAAGATGTTGTTGGCCGACATGTTGCTCGGCATTATTCTGATGTAAATAGAAATTTATTTTAAGCCTTCAATGCAATTGTTGATCTATAAAATTTGTCTTCTAAATATTTGAATTGTTGTTTCAGGTGATTGAGAAAGAGATGGATGACTGAGCGGAGTTTATCGAGATGGAAACTCGTTCTCTTGGGAGATTTTATGTTCAAATTTTTTAGTTTATCGGATCTTTCTAGTATGTTATTTAGAGATTTACTTAGACCTATGACTTTGAGGATATGGTTCCTATTTGTTGGGATAATTTGTTTTTGTTAATGTTTGGATTTTTTTGCTAATGAATTTTTTTGGATGTTTAGTGAATAGAATACTGTAGTTTGATAAATATGTATTGTCCTTTTTTTTTGCTCGGCAAAGATAAAATTTTATTGACTCGAAATGGGTACATCGAGAGAGGAACTCACTAAGCACACACGCTTACCGAGTGAAGAAAACAAAGCGAGAAACAGAAAAAAAAAAAATCAATGGACCATCCAACAGAAAATTGGATCGCCCCCATCCTCACTGCAAGCTTCACTTGCTACACTTTCTCCTTTCTCATTCCATCAAGATAGCCCTTGAAATCTTCCACCGAGTGCACCTTAATATCGAACTTCACCTTAACTCACATTGCCACTCTAGTTTTGATTATTTCCCCAAGATTCTCCACTCGCCAAGACGCATTGTTGAAGACAACATCATTCCGAGCCAACCAGATGGACCAATTGTAGCATGAAATGTCGTTTCCCACAAATATTTCTCAAGATTTTTGAATCCATTACCTATCCACCATGTGAATAGATCAATCAAAGAGCCAGGGCACACCCAACAAACATGCCACCAGTCTATCAACAACGCCCAAACATCCCAAGAAAATTGACAATGAAGAAAAAGATGCTCCGGAGTTTCGAGATGCAAAGAACAGAAGGGGCAATAAATCGATTGTCCCTCCAGAATCAAGTCTCTGAGGAGGAGAACCGATCTTGTAGCCACTCTATTCTGAAGAGCTTGCCACGAAAAAATTTCCACCTTGAGTGGGCTAATACTAGTCCAAATCGAGCCCATCACCCGGTTGGTTGCGAAACTCAATTGTTCCCATCTATTATAAACAGATTTTACCGAAAAGCAACATCAGGCGCCCATTTCCACCTTAATGCATCGTTTTTGGACAAATCCAAAGTCACATGCTGTAACCTCCTAAGCAAATCTTCGAATTGGCAAACTTCCCAATCCCTTAAACCCCTTTAGAAAATCAGATTCCACCTACCCTCACTACTTGTATTAGTTAGATCTCCAACCACCATCTCTTTTTGAGTAGAGATAAGGTAGAGGCGAGGGAACTCCTCTTTAAGAGTTGTGTCCCCTAACCAAACCTGGTTCCAAAATGAAATTTTCTGCCCAGACTGAACCACTAACCTGAATCCTTCCCGAATAATTGACCCGATACTTGAGGAGGGTTCCCCTATCGAACATATGTCCTTCCAAATGTTAGAAGCCTTACTTGAGGATGGCAAGCGAGGAAACCAGCAGCTTTGCTCCAGATTGTATTTGCATTTGATCACCTTCACCCAAAGAGAGTCACTATCCTTCTGAAATCTCCACCACCATTTAGCTAGAAGGGCTAGATTTTGAATCATCAAATTCTTTACCCCCAACCACCATATTCTTTCTTTTTCGAGATCTCCTCCCATTTAACCAAGTGAAGCTTCCTCTTTTTCGCCGTATCGCCCCAAAAAAATTGTCTTTGAATCTTTGCTAACATCTTCGCAACTGACACCGGCATTTTGAACAAGGACATGAAGTAGATAGGCAGACTACTAAGGGATGAATTCATTAGAGTAAGTCTGCCCCCAGTCGTGTTGAATCTCCTACGCCACACACTAAGCCTCTTTTCCATTCGTTGAACCACCGGGTCCCATGTTTTCACTCTGTTCGGATTAGCCCCTAATGGTAGCCCCAGGTACTTGATTGGCAACTGATCAATTTTACACCCCATAATCGAAGCAAGGGAGGAAACAATTTGGTGACTCACTTTTACCCCGCATAAAGAACTTTTGGAGAAATTAATCTTCAATCCAGACATGAGTTGAAAACAGCGCAGAATTCTTTTTAGGTTAGCAAACTCCTTTCTATCTTTATTACAAAAAATAATAGTGTCGTCGGCAAACTGAAGGTGGGATACCGAAACTCCATTTGATCCACGCGGACCAATCCTTGCTCCTTTGATGATGTTCTGCTCCTTCGCTCTTTCTAGCAGAAGATTAAGCCCTTCAACCACTATATTGAAAAGAAAATGAGAAAACGGATCCCCCTGTCTAAGTCCCTTATGAATTTGGAATTCCTTTGTTGCAGAACCGTTTATCAAGACGGACATGAACACCGAGGATAAACACTCCTTAACCCAGGCACACCATCTCTCCCCGAAGCCCAATTTTGCTTTTAAGTCTAATATGAATCCCCAATTAACGCAATCGTAGGCTCTTTCAAAGTCAATTTTCAATATCAAGCCCCCACGAGAACTATTCTTCCAGCAATGAATCACCTCGTTTGCTATAAGGACACCATCCAATATTTGTTTACCCTCAATAAAGGCTGCCTGAGATTCACCAATCAAAGAAGGTAGTTGATTTTTCAGTCTATTGGCTAGGACTTTAGCCAACACCTTATAACCCAACCCACCATGCTAATAGGCCGAAAATCTTTGAAACACCTGGGGCAATCTACCTTCGGAATTAATGTTACAAAAGTTGAGTTGATACCTCTTGAGAGCTTGCAATTAGCATGGAATTCTGAAAAAAATTGCAGTAGCATAGCCTTCATAAAGTCCCAACCTTTTTTAACAAACGAAAAGTTAAAACCATCCGGGCCCGGAGCCTTACTACTGTTGCAATCCTTCAATGCCGCAAGAATCTCCCGTTCCTCAAAAGGTCTCTCTAGCTGGACCGATGTGGTTAGAGAAAGAACCCTAGGAAAATCTCCCCCCAACACTGGCCTCTGATTGCTCTCATCTTTAAAATTGTTGGTAAAATGATCAACAGTAGCGGCCTTAATTTCCAAGGGGTCTTCTAGCACTCTGTCATTCACCTTAATTGATCCAACCATATTCTTCCGATACTTATTATTAGCAATAGCTTGGAAGTACCTTGTGTTCTTGTCCCCCAATTTCATCCAGTTCAATCTCAACTTTTGTCTCCACATTGTTTCATTCAAACGAAAGAGTCTCCAAAATTCAGTTCTAGCCTTGCATCTCAACGCTATCTTCTCCGAATTGAGAGTTCTCTCTTCCACTAATAGGTCGAATTGATGAAGTTCCACTTCCTTATCTTGCAACGCAATGTTGATGTCACCAAATTCCTCCTTGTTCCACACCTTCAGTTTTTCTTTGATGGCTCTCAATTTTTGCAGAATAATATACCCAGCCCATCCGTTCACCTGCGTATTCTCCCAAGTTTCCTTGGCAATAATCATACACTTTGGGTTTGAGAGCCAGATATCCATGAATTTAAAAGATTTGGGTCCCCAATCTCTGCTGTCATCAGTCAGCAAGATGGGACAATGATCTGAAATAGGCCGGTGAAGCCCCCATTGAAGAAGTTTGAAACTATCCAGCCACTGTTGAGAGATCAAAAATCAGTCCAGTCGACTAAGAGGCATGATCTTGGTAGTTTGTCCACGTGAATTTCCTTCCAATCATCGGAATGTCAAGAAGCTCCATGGAGTTGTAAAATTCTAAAAACTCCTTCATTCCTCTTTCCAAACGTTGGCACCCTTTCCTTTCACTGATAGACGAAATTTCGTTAAAGTCTCCCCCTATACACCACGAAACAGAGGAATTCCCCTTCAAACCAAGTAGATCATCCCACAGGACTCTCCTATTTCCCACCTCATTCAGGGCATATACATTAGCCAAACAAAGGAAAAGAATTATTGATTACACCATGCATAACAATGAAAGACCTATGGGAGATGATATTGTCAGCTTTGAAAAAATTTCTATTCCAAATGGACAGCAAACCACCAGAAGATCCGATGGCATTAAACACAGCAAAATCGAAATCTCCATTACCCCATAATTTCTGGACAATAAATCTGTCCATGCACTCCATTTTCGACTCCTGAATGAATATCATATCTGGCTTCCTTTTTTTTATAAGCTTTGAAACAAAACGCTTTTTGACAACACTTCCCAGACCCCTAATGTTCCAAGATAAAATCTGCATTAAAAAAACAATCCAAACGCCAAGCACCGAGGGATAGAACGGCTACCCTCTAGCGTCCTTCTCCAGCAGGGCCGAGTAATCCTGCACCTCAATTTCTATCATTTTACCAAGAATCACATCATCATTAGGTCGAAAGATAATACCTAATTGACTGCCAATCGCCATAGTAGCTCTAATTTCCTGAAGAACGGCTGAATTGCTTTGAGCGGGTTCGTCCGGGGAGAAAGAGGAAATTGTGTCCTCCTGATCTGGATTCGCATCCGCCTCCTCGTTAATACTCATCAGACTTGAGAGTTGTCTGCGTCTCCTTCTTCTACACCCAGCATCGTTGAGGTCCACCATCAAATTAATAGTAGGAAGCTGAGATAATCTAACCTTCTCGGAGGAGCCTTCAAATTCACAATCCTCCATCTTACCCACAGATTCAGTTAGCATTGACAACTGCGGACGTGGCCCTATTTGGTTATCCCTCCCAGCTTTGTTACCCTTTACTTGATCAGAGCTCCTAGCTTGAGGCCCAAATTCAATACCCCTCGGTTGACTAAAGCTCCTAGCTAGAGTTTCCTCACAGCCAGCCCTGGGGGTAGGGCTATCGGATAAGATAGGCCCCAAACTTGACTCGGGAAAAAAGGGAATAATGGGCCATTTATCTTTTACAAGGTCCACTACCCTTTCTTGGGCCAAGTCGGTCTCTTTAGAGAAAAGAGGGCTAAGGGCCACACAATCCACCTCAATCCCTCCATTTTCCAAAATTTCGAATGAGTCCTCCATTCTAGATTCAAATATCTCTGAGCTGTCCTGGTTACAAGCAGACACAGGCATTAAATGCACACCTGCCTCACAGTGCTTCGAGCCCCCGCCTCCTCCAACTGCTTTCCCAGAGGACAAGACCCCACCTTCACCAACCACACTATTTCTATTGGATACAATTTTCAACGCCACGTCATCACCTTCTTCCTTCTCGCTACTGAACCAGTCCTCTCTGGGTTTCAACTCCATAGTTTTACCTCCACCACCATTTTCCATAGCTTGGGAGTATAATGTTTCAACTTCATCAGGATTAACAAAAGTTGAAGACTCTTGAATCTTGACATCATAGTTAACTCCTTGAACCTCCACTTGAATCCATTTTTGAATGGTAGCAGTCTCCTCCGTAGCTATCAAAACCTTTCCTTCTGCAAACGAGAATTCTTTGAGAGTTGACTCATTTAACATAATAAAAGATCCCCACATCTCGGCTATCCCTTTAAAAGTTGTTGCATTCCAGACATTTAAAGGTATCCCTCTGCAACTCAGCCAAGCAAATCTCTCTAAGCTACCTGGTTCCCCCTTCCATGGTTTCACACTAGAGAACCATATCTTCATCCATTGTCTCTGCAATAGCTCGTCCCTAACCTCTTGATTCTGGAAAGTAATCAGAACAACCCTTCCTCCTAAAGACCGAAACTGAGCCACCCTATCAGTTTCTATACTGAAGCTCACACTCAATGTTTTCATGGATACGACTCTTTGCATTACTGCAACGGCACTCCTATGGAGCCCTCCAATGCCACACGGTTTGAACTTGAGTTTAGTCATCTGATCAGCCCCTGTTTTTTAGGACTCACCTTTTAGAGCTTGGGCAAAGGACCTGTTAATCCCAGCAGTGCGACCATGGAGCTCAATCTTACTATTCCCCAGACCCAACTCTTTACCACTTCTCTTGATCGGAATTGCCCCTTGAGTGAAACCTTTCTTTTCCAGAGGTGGAATCGTGAATTTCTTGGTTTCTTCAGTGATCCCAAAACTGGCTTCTTTTACAAAAAGCCTCTCGTTTTCCACTCAAACTCCATTCATACGAGAGATGGCCATGGTTGTTGCCGCATAGCAGTTGTACCGGACAAAATCGAATTTATTGCCTGTACGCTTGCTTCTTTTCCGCAGTATAAACGCATCCTTAACTTCCCCAAACTTGTTAAAAGTTCTCTTTAACCAAGTCTGGTCATTGAGCTCAGGAATATTGTCAACATACAAAGTGAATATTTCCTGACTCCTCTCCTTGTTCACCTTTGTTCCCCTGTGGTTTCTGATAACAGGGATCCACCCTCCATCTTCACACTGGCCATTGTTTTGCACTTGCTCTTTCTCTCCCTTTCTTTCTCTCACTCGCTCTCTCTCTCTCATTCTTTTTCCTGCGAGTTGTTCAAACTTGAATTGTAAAAACAGATTTTAGATTGTAAAACTAATATGTATTGTCCTTGGGAATTTTTCTGATGAATGTCAATTTGTTTGGGAAGGCAAATTATGTAAAAATTATTATTATTTTAAAAAAAAAGACAAAATAGTTATTTGCGACGGGAGATACTGTCGCAATTGAGTTCCAATTTTTCGTTAACATTTGCCACAGTAGGAATTTCATTTGCAACGGGTTCAACAGTCGCAAACCTAAAGTTGCAAAATTCAAGATTTTTTTTACATCGGTAACTTATCGTCGCTAATAGCAACCTTCCTTTGCGACGGTAACACCCCAACGCAAATGAGTTTTTGCTACTGTAGTTGTTGCCACGCCATCAATCCTGTTGCAAGCCCATCGCAAAAAGTATTTGCGACGATAAGAAGACTTTTTGTGATGGTATGGTCCAGTCGCAAAATGAATTTTCTCTTGTAGTAGTGAGAGAGTGTGAAACCCCTTTGGGTTCTCTCTCTTTCGTCTCTCACTGCTCTCACATTCCCGCACCCTTATCATATACGAACACATTCATATTTGTAGTCAAACGCTACATCTATAACCACGGCTCATCAACATCTCTGGTTTTTTTGTGGGTCCGGTTATGGTACAAACCCTTTATTTTGGACATACTATATGCACCTTTTTTATTACCGTTGGCTAATGATCATTCAATCTCAACCCTTAAATAAATAAAATAATTAAGAAGTTAAAATTGGGTTACCTGAGTAACCAGTCGCTCCTAAAACCTCTCTCTTCGTTCTGGCGTGTGATCTCTTGTTCCTGAAGCCTATCCCCATCCTCTGTTCCCAACCCTTTTCGTTTGACATGTGTCCAAAAGTAATCCCAACCGTTAGTGGATCTCTCCATTTCTCACTCGCCTCTCCAGCGCATCTCTACATTCTCCTCTTTGCTAGCGGTGGACATCCAAATAATAGTCTCTCTCTCTCTCTCTCTCTCTCTCTCTCTGATACACAAACCCATCTCCATACAAATCCTCATATAAAAGTTACGAATTTTATCTTCATTTTCAGAATGCATCACTGTAAATGGTGATGACGAGGGTCGTCAATCTAACCATTTGTGCGAATCACATTCGATAATTCGACACTATACTGGTCAGAGTTCAAATTCAATTTTTTTTTTTTTTTTTCAGTTTTCGGTTTGATTTCTGAATCCCATGGATTGCGTTTTCCAATCTAAGTTTTTTAATTGTTTTAGTTTCGAACTGATTTCTGGGATTTTCATGGAGTACAAATCCAACATTCTACTCGATAACTAGAAGTCTAGAACTTGTGCATGGCTCTGTGTAAGTTTTCTGGTACAAGAGAGGGTTTGTACACAGAGAGAAGGAAAGGAAGCGTGGGTGGGAAAAAAATCACTAAGGCCGGGTCAGACTGTTTGAATTATTTTGGTTACGGAGTAACTTATGATTTACTGGTTATGAGAATTTGTGGTATGCTGTCTTTTTCCTATGGGATAGTTGTGCATTTCTTATGATCTTTTATGGCCTTATTATGAGTTTGTTATGACTTATTTAATTTAGTTATGAATAATTTGTATGAATTTTGTGGTCTAGTTATGAATGTTAGTGGCTAAAAAAATTACTTGTTGGATGAATTTTGTGGTCTAGTTATGCATGTTAGTGGCTAAAAAAATTACTTGTTGGATGAATTTTGTGGTCTAGTTATGCATGTTAGTGGCTAAACAATTAAAGAGTAAGCTAAGAGTCCCACAAAAATGCTTGTGCAAAAATCCAATGTTCCTATATTTTCGTTACTATTTAGTTTTTAATCTTTTGAAAGCCATTAACATCCTTCCCAATTACTCGATCCCTTTTAAATTTGTTATGTATCAAAATGACAATTAACTTCAAATGTGAGGATTAAAGAGTTTCAATTAAAAGTGAAGTTGGAAAGTGACACCCATTGTTCGTAGAGGTACAATACATCTTTTACCTTTGATCGTAATACCAAAACCTTTTGTCAATCCATATGCATCTCCTTGTACATTAGAAAAACGGAGATTGTGCAACACCCGAAACAAATTTACGTGTATCTATATAACACCCATATCAACAAGCTTTTGAAAACTCACAAGTTATGAAGGAAGAAAATGGAACCGGAAAAATGGAAAGGACCAAATAATCCGCATAAATTTCTTATATTAATTGTAGAGTATTTTTTTCTAAGTACTTTAACCTTTTATTACATTTTCAGTTCCTCGACGTATCTTGTTATGGAAAAGGTTCTACAAAAAAGCAAATAAGAGTGCTACTAAAAGAGCCCTTAATACCAAAAAAACTCGTCAATCCATTTTCTTCTGTTTTAAATCTTTTAAATGTTAAATTAATATAGCCACCCACCCCATTGCTTCAAAGCTTTTCTTTCAAAGGAGGGGACAAAACCCCTTTTATCTTTTTTCTGAAACCGAATCGCCACCGCACCATCCACGTCCGCCACTCATCCCGACATTCAGTCTGTCAGCCCACACTGCCCAGTTCATTGCTCATCTTGTATTACATCTCGTCGCCATCCGTTGCTCAACCCGTCCCATTTCGTCCATCCATCACCGTCGCTCATCACAACCACCGTCCTCCATCGTCAAGAGATAGGTATCACAAACGCCCTAGACGGATATAGACGAAGTTGTTACGTGGCTATACCCTGTCACCATCCGTCGCTCAACCCGTCCCATTTCGTCTCTCCATCACCATTGCTCATCACAGCCATTGTCCTTCATTGTAAGGAGACAGTTAACGCAAAAGCCCTAGACGGATACAGACGAAGTTGTTACATGGGTATACCCTATTCTATTTTTTCTTCCTGATTCGGTTTGTTTGCATGTTTTTATAGTTCATACTGTAATTTTTAGATCCCTGATAATTACACTCTTCTTTGATTTGCTTCAAATGTGCTGAAACCTACCAATTCTATTTCAATTTTTCTCAAAAGAAGGGGACGAAACCCCTCCCTCTTTCATCGACCTTCAACCGAAAACCCATGTCTCTTTTGTCGATCTTCAATCACGATCCGTTGTCTCCCCTCTCTATCAAAGTCAACCTTCGGTGGACCCTCAAAAAACTCTCTGGACATCATAATCCATCACCAGAGCCCCCCCAAAAAATCATGTCAGAGCTTTAGAGCCACTCGTCAGACATTAAGTGTGGATTCATGGTGTGTTTTGAATAGTGTGATCCCCATACATCAGATGCAAATTCATGTGTTCATGGTATATTTCGAATGATGTAGTTTTTGTATTCATGTGCTTATGGTGTGTTGTATGATCGTGGTGCATTTTCCAACTTAAATTTGTATTATATGATCATGGTGTATTTCGAAAATACGATTCATGTATTCATGGTGTATTTTATGATCATGATGTATTTTATGTATTCATGATGTATTTCGAATAGTGTGATTTAAGTATTCATAGCGTATTTTAAGATCATTGTGTATCTTCCAACTCATATTTGTCTTGTCAAATATAGGGTTACCAAATCAATCACGCTTGGGTTAACAAATCAATCATGATTGTTTTGGTTTGATTCAATTTGAAATATAAAAGTGATTAATCATATTCAAATTTATCATAAAGTTTGTGAAAATACCATAATTGCTGGTAAGGTACATCCATTTTTTGGAAGCCTATCTCTTTTTGGAAGTATATATCTTTTTTTTTCTTCCCCAACCATCCATTTTTTTAATTCCCTAATATTGTACATTCCTTCTATTTTGAAATCACCTATTAAATATCATTAAAAATTAAATCTCACCAAGATAGGAAACAAATATATAACTATGCCTACATATATTCATCCCAATCCCCTTTAAATATTAGAAATCAATAAATGCGTATAGATATCATCATAAAAGGATAATCAAGGTAATTCACACATTGAAATGATGAAAACATAACCACAAAAAGTAGGTAGATGAATACTTATGTGGTATGGCTAATTAGGATGAATATTTAATTCATCAGTGAAAAATTGTCCAACCGCATGGCATGGTATGTATAGTGGTCATCATGAATCTAGTCCCCGGTGAGGCATTTCCGAGAGAGAGAGAGAGAGAGAGAGAGAGAGAGAGAGAGAGAGAGAGAGAGAGAGAGAGAGAGAGAGAGAGAGAGAGAGAGAGATTCTACCTAGAATTTCTGGCATCAAAAGAGCTAAGTTGGAAGGAATCAATGTACGTAGCGAGGGAGAGCTTACTTGCCACCAGTAGCCAGCCAAAGTGAGGGAAGGCAAAATGACTAGGATATTACACTTGTTGGAATAATGAAATGTGCTCCTGGCTAGCTATAATAGCCAATGTGGAGAGCCTCTTGGAGATGCTCTTAGGTAGCCAAATGGAAATATCACGTTACAACCTTTAACCTTGTATCTATGTAAAGTCCCCCATCTCTCTTCCCTTAGGCGATTTTCCCATCTAGGGTTTCTCTTCTACCGCCAACGCCTGGGGGGGAGGAGCCCCTCCTCCCCTTGGGCTCCTCTCTTCCTCCTTCATCTCCTCCTCTTCCATCTCTCACCTTTCCTCTACCTTTCTGATCGTTGTTTTCTCTCATCCCTCTGTTTTTTCTCTGTCAGCTATTCATTTCACCACCCTCCCCTATGTAGGAGGGTGTGGCGATAGAGCTATTGCTCGTTTTGGCCTCCAGTCGAAGGTTCCTTGGTCCCTCTGGGAGCCTAGCAATGTTGGGTGGAGCGAGGAGTTTCGGAGGTGCAAGGGTGTGGTTGTTGGCGGAAATCTGGCGGGTGGTGTGTCTGTGGCAGTGGGTGGTGGTGCGGTACGTGGTGCGGTACGTGGTGATGAGTGGTGTTCTGTAGGTTGTTTTTTTTCTTTCTAACTTTTGTTTTGCAGGTTTCTCTAAACTCCAAAAATGATCGGTAAAGTTGCGGTTTCGATCGGTGATGTTTCCTTCCGGTGGTGGTGGGGTGGATGTGATTTTCATGGCTGGGTTGCTCAGGTCGCTTTGTGTGTCGAAGTCCGATCGGTGGCCACTCCGAGTTTCTCAGTTGGGCGAGGGGTCAACATTTTTGTCGCTCCAGGTTTTTGCTGTTGCTGATTGAGATCAGGTGCTATGGGGGATTTGCTAGGGCCAGATGTTGAGGGTGGTGTGCTCTTCTTTGCCCTGTCTGTCTTCGGCGTTCATTTCCATAGGCCAGTCTCCGCCGCCGGTCTCTACATCTGGGAGAGGCCGGCTTGGCTTAACGGCGAGGTTGGGCTCCGGTATTTTTTGCGGCAGTGGATGTTGAAGGTGGTTAGGGTTTGAGGGTTGGTTTGGGTGGGCCGGTCCAAGGGTTGGGCCAGATTTGGGTGTTTTGAGCTTTCATTGTTTATTTTGGGTATAGGGTTGGGCTTTTTCGCTTATTTGTTTTGGACCCTTATAGACATTTGGGTGTTCCGGGCTTTGCCTTTAAGATGTATCATCCAACTCTTTGTTGGATCCCCTTCTCATTTTTCCCTTTTTTAATAAAATTTAATTTTGCCGATAAAAAAAAAAATCCAAACCTTGTATCTATGTATCCATACAGGCTACGTCGATGGAGTTTAAGATTAAAGACACAACAGTTGGGGCTGGAAACCAGGTGAATAAATCAAATAAATCACTGTAGTACAAAATGTGAAATTGTTTACTTTTGTATGGATAAATACCAGATTAAATTATGATATATATGGTGATCAAATTAACTTTGAAAAAAAAAAGAAAGACGAGAAAAAAAATATTGAAGTAATTATAGTCAATATTTGATGAAAGAAAAAAACAAACAGGAGTAACTATTTTCACACTTTCATTGGTAAGCCCAATGAGATCATTGCATTTGAAAACAAGTGCATGTAAGGCCAATATAGTCAATGGTAAATATTTCGTGCAATCTAGATGGTCTAAAATTCCTGCTGGTGAAAAGATTGCTCCACTTGAATAACGTGATTGTGCGTGCCACCTTAATTAGTCTCTAGGGCATGTTTGATGGCAAGATTAGAGGGATAGAATTAACGCGGAGAAAATCTTTTTAACACTAGAGCCGTGAATAGTTATTTACAAAGCCAATGTTTTGAACGGTCCGGGTGTTAATGAAACTTTTTCAAAGAAGAGTTAAACTTTTTCCCGAATAAGTTTCATTAAAATAGTGTCCTTAGCGGATATTAATTATCAAAACACGTTATTGGCCATCATTTTCCAAAATCTCAACCGCCCCATACAAATTTGGACGGTCGCGATTGGTTGCTATTGTAAAAAACTTATTCACGGCTAAAATTTTATAGAGCAAAAAAGTTAATAGTAAAGCTAAAACATCATCTTAAAGCCAAGTTTTGCCAAGCTTTTTGGGTTTTTTTTTTAGAGTTTTGTCCTTATTCAAAAATAATCTCATTCATTAGTGGGCTTTTGTGGCTTTATCTTAGATATTTCCAAAAATATTAGGGTAAAAGTAAGAAAATTTCGTTTTTTTAATTTCTCTCGTCGAGACAAATCAATAATCCACAAAAATTTGGCGCAAAACTAACGCACGCAAAATTTAATAAGGACAAAACTCTCAAGCCCAAAAAACTTAGCGGAATTTTAAGTCTTCGGATTTGAATGTAACAAAATAAGGCCACCACAAGTGACCGACAAAAGTTGGTCCTGTCCCTCTTTTGAACAAGAAAATTCGCACGAATCCGATGAAAAAAATAAGGCCACCCAAATTGACCAACATCACAGCTCTCATGATCCAAACGAGAAGCCAGTCAATGCACATGATTTTCTGCCACTTTATACTAGTACAAATATATACACACTTACCGTTAAATTTGCGTACATCGAGGACTTTTTCACAGAGAAATTACAACTCAAAGTGTTGAGCAAGAAAATGGGCGTCGTACCTGAGGTACCTTTGGGCTGCTCCGGCAAGACAATACCGGCCATCGGCCTGGGAACCGTGGCAGACCCAAGGGTTGATTCAGAGACCACAAAAGCAGCAGTCCTTGAAGCCATCAAAGCAGGCTACCACCACTTCGACACCGCCTTTGCCTACGGCTCCGAGCAGCCTCTTGGGGAAGCCATAGCCGAAGCTCTGAGTCTCGGCCTCGTCAAATCACGTGATGAGTTCTTCATCACCACCAAGCTATGGTGCACCTTCGCTGAGCGTGACCAAATCGTTTCTGCCATTAAAATGAGCCTCAAGTAAGTTGTGTGTCCACGCACGTACAAATAAAAACACCAGTACTTTGATGTTTGAACCCAAGGATCAAATTTCCATTACGATCTGGTCGTCTAGGAAATAAAAAGGTTTCTAAAACATTTCAGTCGGAAACTTGAGAGATGTCCAATGAATTTAGACATGAATGATTATTAGTCATTGTTGAATGTTTCTAGTAGGTGCTGAAGCAACTCATTCTTTCGACCTGTTTCAACGTGTACTTTTTGGTAGTAACATTCAAATTTCGCATCCCAATAATGTTTCATTTCGGTTGCTAAGCAAACAGAACGAATTTCTGTTTCTTTTTTTAACCTGGTTACATTTCAGTTGATTCCTAGCGTTTCGAAGTGTGTCTGTGCAATTTCGTGGAAATATTAGAATTTCAGATTCCACTACTAATGTTTCATTTCAGTTGAAAACGGAACAAATTTTTTTTCCTTGATTTGAACCTGTTAACTAAACAGTTTGTGTTTTTCAACAGGAATCTTCAGTTGGACTATATTGATATGTATCTGATACATTTACCGCTCCGGTTGACCCAACAAATGACCAAAACCCCAGTTCCAAAAGAGGCCATAAAGCCTTTAGATATCGAGTCAGTGTGGGAAGCAATGGAGGAATGCCAAAATCTCTGTCTCACCAAGGGCATTGGTGTCAGTAATTTCTCCTGCAAGATGCTTGCACATCTCCTCTCCTTCGCCAAAATTCCTCCTGCCGTCAACCAAGTAAGCCTGCAGTCTTAACCAAAATTTTGAAATATTTGCTTCTACGCATATTTAGTATCTAACTATATATGCATGACAAGCAATTTGAGGGGTAAGATGGTTTTTTATTGTTGCGAAAAGGTGGAGCTGAACCCATTTTGGAGACAAAAGAAGTTGAGGGAGTTCTGCAAGGAAAAAGGTATTCATATCACTGCTTACTCTCCTTTGGGTGCTAATGGGACTAGATGGGGAGACAACAGAATTGTAGGGTGTGATGTGCTGAACGAAATAGCCAAGGCTAAAGGAAAAACCACAGCCCAGGTATTTCCACTAAAGTGTCTCTTGTATGCTATATATGTTTGCTCAAACACTATATCACTCGATTGTTTAGTTCAAAATAGTGTTGCTCTCATATCTGGCATTGACCCTAATCACTGGCAAAACTGATTTTCAAGTAACGAAATACAGAAAATTAAGTGAGTGGAGAGGACAGAAAAGACAGAAAGGAAACAAGAAATAGAGAACTCAAAAGCTAAGGGATTTTCCGTTAGGTCAGCTAACTTTCTTAGTGATCATGCTTGTCAGCGATTTCATAATGAAATCAACATCAGGATTTGAAACGTACCTTCGTTCAAGGTGAAAAGTGACAAGGAGAAATCAAAAAGCAGCAAGTGATCATATAAAGTCAGCTAATGAAACCAACCTAGGTGATAGTTCCTCATAAGCTCCTGGGAGAGTTCCTCAACCTAACAGTAACAAAAGCGGGAGACAAGTGACAGCGAACCACGACCTCTCAGAAATAAGCTATCCCTTTTGTAGTTCCTATCCATCTATCTAGGTGTGACTCTCTCTCAGTGTAGCTATTAGTAGTCAATATGGCAGCTAATCCGCATGTATGGTTGAAGCTGTATTTTCTGCATGGCTTTTGGAAGCGCCGGTAGTCCAGTACCCCCTCGTGTGGTCTCTTTTTCTTTGCCGCTGACTTCATTATAAACTTTAAATTGATGCTACTCCTTCTTACTATCTTTGAGAACTCTTACCTGCTGCTAAAGCCAGCAACTAGGAATATTGATCAGAAACTTCAGGCTAATCATATTTTAATACTAACTGAAGTATAACCTAGTATTCTGATTTGCATTTAAGAATTTTATTGGTATATTTGTTTAATTTCTTTCCCAACGAATTGAATGAACTAATGGAGTTGTACTTCAATAAATCTGAAAGCAACCGAAAGAACTTAACTTCCAACAGGACCATGTAACTCAATAATTTTGCATACTTCGATCTTCACACCAGGTTTTTGGTGTCTGAAAATCCGTGCTTTACAGAGTACCCAGAACCAATTAGTTAACCACAACTTGGCAGCCTATTACAATTATCTAAGTCCTTTAGTTTATTGTCGTGTTTGTTGTTTTCCAGGGTTCAAATTATTTACAAGCACTTTCTCCCATTCTCTCTTCATCTCTGCCGCTCTTATATGAGCATGCTTAAACACGTGAGCACATGAGCATGCTTGAACTTTTTATGAACTCGGTCAGTGTTTGTATGTTACTAATAGCTGCTATTCTTCTCGTCAATCTTTCAACCACAATTACTTTGTTTCCTAACCGGTCCAAAAATAGAATTGTAGCTTTTAGTCCCATCACGCACAGGAAACTAAGCTCTTTGAGCTATCCTTCTTATGATTCTAGAACTCTGACACACAAATCAAACTAACAGTTCCGTCATTTCCTACTTTACGCGATATTCATAAAAAAATTTGGTTGTTGCCAAGGAGACAATCGACTGTCTTCATTCAACGGGAAACGAAGCATGAAATTCTAGGAGCAATTCTACATTTCTTCATTTCAGCTTCCATATCATTCTCTTTGGTTTCGTTACTGCCAAGCTCTGGCTACTAAATGAAAGTCACAGAGAGAGAGAGAGGGGGGGGGGGGGGGGGGGGGGGGGGGGGGGGTGGGGGGTGGTGCCGAGCAACCACCTCTCCGATATCCTGGTGTAAGATAGTCTTGTGAAATAAGTATGACCCCTTTTATGTATATTCTGTATCCTCAAATGCAAAGAAGCAACTATGAATCGGGGTTTCTGCAATAGTGCCAAAAGGATTTCTCTCATTACTCGTTAACAATACCAAACATTCAAAGCATCGGATTGAAAAATGGTTCTTGCAGGTCTCTCTGAGATGGGTGTATGAGCAAGGGGCAAGTATGATACCAAAGAGCTTCAACAAGGAAAGGATGAGGCAAAACCTTGATATATTTGATTGGTGCTTGACAGAGGAAGAATCACACAAGATCAATCAGCTACCTCAGCGCAAAGGATCAACCTTGACTTCTATTTTTGGACCTCACGATTTTTTGTTGGAGATAGAGGCAGAGTTGGAGCAAGATTCAGAGGCTTAAAGTTTCTTCTTTAACTTTCCCTGGTGCTCAAAGAAGGACGATAAATAAAAGACACTCAGTACGTTCATGCTTGTATGAGAAGATTTTGAACTTTTGTTTCACTCTTTATACAATATTTAGAGCTATAGTTTGCCTTCATATGTACCACAAATAAAATATTTCTATCTACACTGAGATGGACATGATGTATTAAGGCATGATTTTCTGCTCCCACAGTGTCAGCTTAAGTGAAAAGGGCATGGTAAGCTTTGCACTCCTATCATTCTGGAATTCGACCTAATATGACAGGCATATTATGCTACGAGGGCATTGATGAGGGAGAGAGATAGCACAGCCTGAACCCCTCAGAGGCTCGAAGCTAATACCAAAAGAATTTGAAAGCAATAAAAAGGCGAAAAGAGAAAACGCAGAAGCAAATATTTTGGAAAACAAAATCAAATATGATTGACTGCACGGTCTGCACCAGCTTACATCCAACGAACAAAAGCCCTTTAAAGGGCTCTAGTTTAATTACTCCTTTGCAAACTCGTATTAGAGGAATGTGATATATATAGATTGTTATGAGAATGCATTCAAAAGAAATATCGAATATAAATAGCATCTCAACGTTATGAAGATCCATAAAACCAGAAAATGGGAAAGAAAAATATCTTGTCACTAACAGATATGGGTAAACAAACCCCAAGGGTTTGGCCAAGTGGGTATGAAAAAGCAACTAAAGGACTTGCCCCTCGAGAGATCGTAAGTTAGATCCCAAGAAGGCCAAAACATTCCAAACCTTGGGGCCCATTGGAGGGTTTGCCTGAGAGCTAACTTCAAGGCCCCATAATTAGTTAAAGTGCGCACAAACTAGCCCGGACATCCGGTTATAAAAACAAATA
The DNA here is from genome assembly GCF_030253575.1 of Rhododendron vialii. NCBI lineage: Eukaryota > Viridiplantae > Streptophyta > Magnoliopsida > Ericales > Ericaceae > Rhododendron > Rhododendron vialii. Next base: position 23,116,723 of record NC_080565.1, on the reverse strand, counting down.
TGGGTAAACTGTAAACATATTCGATAGTAGCTTAGTCACATAATCCTTTAAAATTTCCTTCGCTACCGCACTCAATCTTCGCTCTGCGTTCATGCTTTTAATCCTCACACTCACGAATTCTAGTTGTTTGATGGAGTTTTGAAAGAGGCTTTCACGCTCCTGCATCCGCGCACGCATTATGTGACTTAGGATAGTAGAACCAAGTGTTCTCAGATGGGAATACAAGTGATCATTATATCCTCGAATTATAATCAATTTTGAAGAGGGGGAAAAAAAAGGCACGAGGAATATCGCCTTTTGAACACCAAATCAGAATTCTTTCAGCAACGAAAACTAGAAGAAGAAAAATAACATTGGAATTGAAAGATTACTCATATTTGAAATAAAGATGATAGAATAACTGATTTACCGAGTTCGTGGAGCAATATTTGAGCGCTCAATTTCATAGGCCTTCTTCCTCTCTTCTCTGCAGCGCTCAATATTGTTGTCTTCTACTGCTCTTCCATCGTTGCCTTTATTTGGTTTAGCTACATCCTTCTAGGTCGTCGGCCGGAGAAAGAAGACATTAGTCGCTGCTGGACCCAGCTATTTAATTTATCGACAGCAGCGTATGAAAAAGCAAAACAATTTGAAGAAAGTCTAACGCCTTGGCTAGATAATCCAAAATGAGTAAACAACAATCTGCAACGTGTAAATTGAGAATCACTATTCATTTTCTTTCCAACTACACCGGAAGGGGAAGCTGCAACTGCTAGAGACAAGGGTCGAAACCAAGCATCACGCTCGGAGAGACTACCCTTGTTTTGTTATGAAAGTAGCTGAAGTGCATGATGTTGGAAGTAATGGTTTTGACAATAACACCAATAACTTGTATGATAACATGTCAGAAATATTTTATCTCGTTTGTGTAATGACAAGAACATCGAGCGAAAATAGTTACAAGATAAAATGGGAGAGGTTGAATGTGTAAGACCAAAGTGAACTCAAAACAAGCACCCAAGCACTTGAGCTAGTTGAAGTACCAAAGTTTTCATTTTACCTACAACTACTTGCTCGATTGTCCAAAACATTCTGACATATACGTGATTTCTAAAGGCACCCAAGGTCCAGAATGTCAAGTCATTTTTAGAAGGTGGGAATTCATATCAAAAAAAGGCACCACATGTATTGCCGATGGACACTTATGTGACAAGAAAGTTTACCATGTTGGAAATTGAGCCTCGGTTTCCAACTTGCTAATCTGATATGGCATCATCAAAAACTCAAATCAGCAGGTTCTCAAACTTATATGCAAGGCCAACTTCCCTCACATGAGGAATTGGTCTTACAAGCTACATTCCTGCAAAAAAGCAATATTTGAAAAATCAATATAAATATCTTTGTTCAAATTCAACAGTTGTATCTTTAAAGTTAAAATCTTTAAAAGAAGGGAAAAAAAAGTACAAGTTGACTCTTCATAAGAATCAATGCTTTAATAGACACAGTGGTATATATAAAGGAAGAAAAAACCCTCTCAAGTTCTTTGTGGTATCTTTAAAAGTTAAGAGAGGAAATTCAGGAAAACAACTGTTAAGAACTGCAAAAGGATAACATATAGGAATGCCGATCAGGGAAAAAAGAATAACTTATTTTCATAGATGTAGTACGTCTCATCTTCAATAAAAGGAAATCCATATTTGCAAGAAAGAACTGTGACTACATTTGAAATAGGATGATACAACATCAGTACATCACCTGTATGGATTTCTCAAGCCTGTGCTTATTACCTTGAATTGTATAACAGGTGACGATAATTTGAAAGTAGCAGGTCTGTGATTATAAAATGGAATTCGGGTCAAGAGGTTCCCTGGCACTTAACCGGGGGAACTAAATGCGTAATGTGACTGGAATTTTAGTTGGTTGGATCAAGACATATTATACTTAAACACTAAACAAATTGATAAAAATCTACATTAGAGAGAGAGATGCTAGTAGGGTGTATATTACTCGGGGTTCCACGGCAACCAAAGAGCCAAATTCTATGACTTTGCGAATGCTTGGGATGTAACGTTGATGGGGGTGACAATAAATAAGTAAGAATATCAATCTTCTAAGCGACTTGAAGAATGAGATTCGAGGCAAGGAGCACAAATGTTAGAATAACGAAGGCATTGATATGTGTTTTACCTTTGCTGCCTAAAATATAAGAATTAAACCAATAAAACTACATGAGGAAAAAAACATTTATTTTATTTTATATATATATATATATATATATTTGTTTTTTTTTTTTTTTGGGGGGGGGGTTGTTTGCAAAAAAAGTTTAACTTCCTCCATGCAATATTAGACACATTTTCAGTTAACAAGATCTTGTAATATTCAACACATCAAAGTGTACAAGATCAATAAAGAAGTATGAAAACTTGACTTTAAAAGTTCTGCAGTGACCACAAATCACTTCACTGCACTACTTCTAATAGGGCTTTCCATTGACACCCGGATTAACGCCAAACTACACACTTCCTTGTTAAATCGAAATCTAAAAGGAGTTGAACCATATCAGTTTCAGAAGAGAACTCAAAGCCATATAAGTTTTCGCACATTGTGTACATAAGCTACCAAAAATGATACGTATATAAACCTAGAGATTGAAAGAGACATAGCACTGTCCTTTTTTTCAAGAGATGAGGGAGCGGGAGCAAAAGATATATAGGAGATTTAAAGGAATGTGGGTATTCGTCTTTGTGTCTGCATCTTTGCAATGAAGAAAGTCATTAGAATTTGATTTTGTGGCTATAAAATGGCGGCCTTTGTGGTTGGGAATGTCACAACCCAAGATACCAACCTTCACAAACTGCAGACCAGATTAAAGTAGGACGCGAATAAGAACTTAGTACTCAATGGGAAGGTTTGGAAAGAACAAAGGACTTCAGGAGGAAGCTAATGGGGGTCAAAATTGGCATGTCTGTTTAGGGCTTTTTGTTGATTGGGCACAAATGCATGTAGGGGATAATGAAATGGTAAATCAGCAAAGCATAATTGTTCACAAGTAGAGCATTTAAAAGCAGTTCTCGTAAATTATATTCCATGTAGGGTGAGGAGAACGGTGATTCATCAAACTAAGGGACATTATACACTGAAGCACTCATTCTCATTTAACACTTTGTTGCGTGGGTGTGTGATGGGTTTTTTTTTTTTTTTTTTTACTGTCATTGGATCATTGTATCAAACAATTGGTAGGCAAATCACATGAAAGGACCATGCTCATTATGACGGACATGCTGCCTCATCAGAAAACAGTCGAACAACGTATAAGCAATGGTGAAGTTGAAGTAAGACCCACACCTTTGTTGTCATTGGATCGTTGTATCAAACGGTTAGAAGGCAAATCACGTGAAAGGACTCCTATAATTTTGGATGAGGTACATGTCGCCTTCGTCAGGAAACAACTAGAAAACATAATAATTACTATAAAGTAATAGGGCTATGAAATTGCTTTGTTGATTTTATTGATCTTTTGCTAGAGTATATAAAGAGGTTACAAGATAAGGCTTACAATGAATACAAAATATTTAAACAACATTTGGATGTACTCTATCCTAACTAACAAGCTTGATGCAGGGACTTTGCTATGGTGAAGGATTTTGATCCTTATCCTTTACACGCCCCCGCAAGATGGTGCTCCCATCGAAGACACCAATCTTGGACCGTAGAAGAGATAGACGTTGACGAGACAACGGTTTGGTGAGTGCATCAGCAAGCTGGTCCACTGTGGCCACATGAGAGACTGTGAGAAGGCCTTTTGAAACCAAATCACGGACAAAATGGAAGTCAATTGCAATGTGTTTCATGCGGGAGTGGAACACAGGATTGGCACACACATAAGTGGCTCCTACATTGTCACAGTAGATCACCGGTGATTTGGTGATAGAGACCCCGAGTTCGCCAAGTAAGGATTGTAGCCAAAGTAGCTCAGCGGTGGTAGTCGCCACGGCTCGATATTCTGCCTCTGTGGAAGACCGAGAAACAGAACGTTGTTTGCGAGAACTCCATGATATTGCATTCCCACCGAGATAAATAATGCAAGCTGTGGTGGAGGTGCGATCATCATGGTTGCCGGCCCAATCAGCATCCGAGTATGCATGCAAGAATGGAGTAGCATGACGTTTGAGAAAAAGACCGTGGTGGATGGTTCCCTTTAAATACCGAAGTAGTCTTTTGGCAGCTGTCCAATGGATTTCGGATGGTTTGTGCATAAATTGAGACAATTTATTGACTGCAAAAGCAATGTCGGGACGTGTAATAGCAAGGTATTGAAGGGCCCCAATAACACTACGATAATCAGTCGCATCGGTAGAGGAAGAACCATCATGCAAAGTAAGAGACCCACTTGTGGGTAGCGGCGTACTCACTTCTTTTGCTCCAGCCATGTTTGTCCGATTGATAAGGTCGCGGATATATTTGTGTTGGGAAAGAAACAGCCCGGTTGGAGTTGAGATAACCTCAACGCCAAGGAAAAAATGAAGATCCCCCAAGTCCTTGACAGAGAAACGATGAGAGATGGCACCAATAAACCGCGAAATAAAACTTGTATCACTTCCAGTAATAATGAGATCATCAACATAAACAAGAAAGTAGACAAGAATTCCATCATGTTGATAAATGAATAATGAGGCGTCTGACTTGGAATTGTGAAAACCATACGAGATCAAAAAGGAACTTAGCTCATTGTACCATGCCCGCGGAGCTTGCTTGAGGCCGTATAGAGATTTCCACAGTTTGCAAACATGTGATGGAAAAAGTGGATCAATAAACCCCGGTGGTTGAGACATATAAACTTCTTCGGACAAAGATCCATGGAGAAAGGCATTATTGACGTCAAGTTGGCGAAGTGGCCATCCTTGAGTAATAGCAAGACAAAGAACAACTCGGATTGTTGTAGGTTTGATAACGGGGCTGAATGTTTCAGTGTAATCAATGCCGGGCCGTTGATGAAACCCCTTTGCAACCAGTCGAGCTTTGTAGCGGTCAATGCTCCCATTTGGTTTGCGCTTAATTCGAAAAACCCATTTGCACCCAACTAAATTCTGAGAAGGCAAGCGTGCAACAAGCTCCCATGTGCCGTTGCGGATCAAAGCATTAAACTCTTCCGACATAGCATGACGCCAGTGTGGTTCCCTAATGGCCTGAGAGACACAGGTGGGTTCAATGGGTTCAGGAAGCTTGTGTCTAGTAGTAACATTTATGTATTTGGGTTTGAAAATATTATTTTGTGATCTAGTTGTCATGCTATGGGTGCGAGTAGGGTCGGTGGGGAGGGGATTTGGATGTACTGGTGAAGGTGGAGAGTGACGTGAGGAAGGGATAGAGATTGGGGTGTTTGAATTTGGTGGGGATAATGTTGAATTGCCGTGGATTGGATTCAAGGAATTTGGAGTGGATAGAGTTGGATTTTGAATGGGACTCTTGGGTGAGTTTTGTTGGGACTCTGATGGAGTAGAGTTAGGAGGTTGGTTTTGGCCACGAGGGGCAGGCGCAACATGGGTAGATGGAGTGGAGGACCGGGTACAAGGGAGGAGAGGCATAGGCGATGTGCATGGGATTAAAGACTGTGCATCTTTAGCAGGCCGCGGAGCGCATTGGGACAAGTCTTGCATGATAGGCACGTCAAACAGGACTGGAGAGGTAACTGGTACAGTGGGTGACCAAGAGCTAAATGTGGTGGAGTTGACACGGGATAAGGAGGACTGACATGATGCAAAAGGAAAAATTGATTCATCAAAAGTCACATGACGAGAGATGAAAACACGGTTAGAGCTAGGGTCAAAACATTTATATGCACTTTGAGTGAGCGAGTAACCGAGAAAAATACATGGACGAGATCGCGGTTCAAGTTTATTTTTCGCGTAAGGACGAAGCCAAGGATAACACAAGCAACCAAAAATTCGTAGTTTAGAGTAATTGGGGGAGTCACCAAAGAGGGCGTCAAATGGAGACATGTTGTTGGAAAGAATTGGTGTTGAAAGCCGATTTATGAGATAAACAACAGTTTGAAATGCATGAGACCAAAAAGATAGCGGCATCGACGCTTGGTGCATGAGGGTCAAACCAGTTTCAACAATATGTCGGTGACGCCGCTCGGCCGAGCCATTATGTTGTGGCTTATATGGTGGGGTGGTTAAGTGGGAAATACCAAGCGAGGCAAAAAAGTGACGAAGTTTTTCATACTCACCGCCACCGTCGGAATAAACAGACACAATTGATGTTTGAAAATAATTTTCAACAAGAGCTTTGAATTTGGGAAACAAAGTAAACATCTCAGATTTATATTGGAGAGGATAAAACCATGTATACTTTGTGAAATGATCAACAAAAATGACATAAAACTTAAAACCGTCAATAGATTCAATTGGAGACGGACCCCAAACATCTGTGTAAATGAGATCAAGAGGACCGCGACTCTTGAGAGATGAAACATTGAACGGTAGCCGGTGGCTTTTATTACATTGACACGAGTTACATGAACTAAAGTTACTTGAACCGGATGACAATGGCAGAGAAAAGGTCTTGATAAGATGTTGAAGAGTTCGAGTGGAGGGATGTCCCAAACGTTTGTGCCAATCATGCAAGGCAGCCTTAACACCAATCATGGCCAACGGTTTTATTGGTGAGAAATGCACAGACTTTGGCCACTCATACACATCGTCTTTATTCGGGCCGCGGATAAGAGTCTCCCTTGTGCGCAAATCCTTCACAGAAAAATGAGATGGAAAAAATTCAACAGAAGTTTGATTAGTTTTGCAAAATTGAGAAACAGAAATCAAATTTTTTTTCATGGAAGGAACGCACAGGACATTGGATAAAGAAAAAGGATGGGATGATGTGGGGAGCTTAGTGGAACCCGTGTGGGTGATATTCAAACCTGAACCATCACCAATGATAATATCATCAGGGCCATCATATTCGGAATGGATAGACAAATTGCCGAGATCCGCAGTCACATGGTGGGAGGCAGCGGAGTCAATAAGCCAATTTTGGGGTGAGGAGCGGTTGGTAGTAGTGCAGTTTGCAATGGGATCCTGAGAGGAGAGCGATCGCGCACGGGGGCACCGTTTCGCGGTGTGACCTTGGTGATCACAAAGTTGACAAAACCCTTTGTAGCCTTGGCCTGGTGATTGGCCAGGGCGACGACTGTGATTGGGATTGGACCCGTGATAATTACGGGCCGGAACATGTTGCTGGCGAGGTTGGTAACCATTGCGGTTGTTGGTAGGATTGCGATTGTTGGTAGGACCACGAGACTGGGAAAAATTATTGGTGTGGTGGGTGGAGTGAGCAGTGATCACCGAAGAGGCACTCGGGATTGCCTTTTGTTGAAGGAAAGTTTCATAGTCCACAAGTTTGTCGTGGAGTTCCTCAAAGGAAATGTCGGTGTCACGAGTACGAAGGGGCCCTGCAATGTCCTTGAATTCCTCGCCAATGCCATTGAGAATGCAAAGGACAAGGTCATCAGCAAGAACAGGTGCGTCGATGAGAGCTAACTCATCGGAAATCGTTTTGATAGTCTGCAAGTACTCACTTACTGGCTTTGAGTCACGAGGTTTGTGAAGACGATCCTTGAGACTCATTACGCGAGAGCGAGAGCGATTGGCATAAAGTTTGGAGAGTTTAGTCCAAGCTTCATGCGAGGTTGTGGCAGAAGCAAGCAAAGGAGTCACTTGTTCCGAAACAGAGGCAAGAATGGCGTGCAACAAGAGTTGATCTTGGCGCCGCCAAAAAGTATAGGCAGGGTTGTGGGCTTCAAGTACTTTTTGTGGTGGGCATGAATGAGAGCCATCAACGTAGCCCATAAGGTCGTACCCGATGAGAAGGGCATTGAACTGCGCACGCCAAGAGAGGTAGTTCGTCGGGGAGAGTTTAAGAGGAAGTTGGGCAGTGGCATTAATGGAGATCAAAACGGAATTGGAAGCTGTGGATGGAACGGAAACAACTGAGGTTACCGGAGGGATATTTGAAGCGTCGCTAGTCATGGTAAAAAGGGGGGAAAGAAAGATCTTGGAACTCGTTAGAGTAGAAGGTGCTCTGATACCATATAAAGTAATAGGGCTATGAAATTGCTTTGTTGATTTTATTGATCTTTTGCTAGAGTATATAAAGAGGTTACAAGATAAGGCTTACAATGAATACAAAATATTTAAACAACATTTGGATGTACTCTATCCTAACTAACAAGCTTGATGCAGGGACTTTGCTATGGTGAAGGATTTTGATCCTTATCCTTTACACGACATGGTGAAATTGAAACAAGACTCACCTCTACTCTTTGCCAAGAGCGAGAGAGAGACCAACAGAGATTTGTTGCAATGAGTTTGCACTTTGATGGTCGTGTCTGTTGTGCCGCTTTGTTATTGTTGTTTTGGAGGCAGTGTTTCCGTGAAAGAACGGTGAAACCGAAGCAATACCACTCCACACCTATGCCGCGTGAGAGAGAGGTGTTCGTTGTGCCGTTTCGGAGGACGCGGGGGGGCTGCTGCCCCAAGGGGGCAGCAGCGTGCTGCTATCCCGGGTTTCCCGGCCCACTCCGGTCTTGCTCCGATAATCTGAAACGTTCACTTTGTAGAGCTCGTCGAGTAGAATAACTATGAAAAAAATCAGCTTAATTGGATATCATTAATTGCCTGATCGGAGCCCATATAACTCTCGGTCCATTGGTTAAAGTGGATTTGATCCAGTGTTTCGGATCCATTCTTTTTAAGATAAAAAGCTATCGATCAAGCACTTAATAATATCCAATTAAGCTGATTTTTTGCATAATTATTCTACTCGACAAGCTCTACAAAATAAACGTTTCAGATCATCAGAGCGAGACCGGAGTGGGCCGAAAAACTCGGGGCAGCAGCCCCCCGCCTCCCGTTTGGGAGGAGGCAGCATTCCCGTGGGTATAGAAAATGTCCAAGGGCAGTTTCGGTCTACAAAAAGTCGACAAACTGGTCAGACTTTTAAAAAATATATAGATATAAATAGATAGATATAGATGAATAGGTAGATAGATTAGTGACAAGAGTAATCGAAAAGGTAAAACATTATACTCAACACTAATCAGGGTATCGGAGTTTGTATGACGCCACACGAAACTCCTCAGATATCCCAGCAACCAGGGTATCGGAGTTTGTATGACGCCACACGAAACTCCTCAGATATCTCAGCTGTTCCCCCGAATTTACATAAAGGATTTAACGTTTGGAAAACCATTTGGCATTTGGATCTTCCTGAACGACTCAAAGTGTTCATCTGGAAATGCGTCAAGGGAATCCTGGCTGTCAAAAAAGGGTTATCTTCTAGAATGCACCACCTCTCCCCCATCTGTCCATTGTGTGCAGGAGATGAGGAATCCTTAACCCACCTTTTTTTGCAATGCCCGCTCACGGTTCCGGTTTGGGCAGGATCCCCATTCTTAACCACCCCGGTGGACCAAACGGAAAAAAATTTCTTTTAAGAATTGGCTTCTGGATTGGATTTTATAACTCACACCCTCTGCCACTGACTTAGACGCTTTCCGTCACTTCATTGCAATTCTGTGGGCGATATGGAAAATAAGAAATGAGCAAGTCTTTTCCGCTAGGCCTTTTGCTTGCAGTTCTGCCTTAGCCGTGGCTCACGACAGCTCTCTCTGGTTTAAGCGAGCATCTCTATGGAACACTCGAAATGTTCTTACGAACCGAAACCACATTTCCTCTCCCGCACAGCCACCACCAACCTTTGTTCTCAAACCCTATCCTCCTTACATTATGTTTGAACAACGAGTGGTTAACTTGCATATTGATGGGGCTTGGAAAGCCAGCAACCCACGGAGTGGTCTAGGCTTCTATGCCACCCATAATGATGGGACTATCTTCCAACAGTGTTCTGTAGCATGCCACAGTGCCTCGCCCTTACAAACTGAACTTATGGCCATTCTTTTGGGCGTCGCATGGTCTGTACTTCACAATTTCAATGTTGTTTTCATTTATTTTGATTGTTTAAATGTTGTCATGCAGTTAGCAAGGCGCTCTGAGCCGCACTTCGCCAACACCTTTTTGTTGCGCAACCTTGGCTTGGAAATTTTGAAGTTAGCTTTTTGTAGGATTACCAAGGTTGACCGCCAAGACGTTCGTCTCGCCCACGGCCTGGCCAAGCAGGCAACACTAGCGTCTTCTTCCTCAGCAGCTGCCAGGGGCACACCGTTTTAGACTGGCGCTACTGCGAATCTGCATGCTTTATGTTTATGTCCGTAGCTTTGTTGGTTGTTGTATTTTGTTTCAGTTGTGAACTCTATATCTGTACTTCTTCATATCATCAATGCATTTCTTGCTCTTTCACTAAAAAAAAAAAAACACTAACCAGTCCAATGTATAAAGCATACTCAAGTATACCATTCAAATTAGCTTAACCTTATCTAACAAAACAAAATATAAGTTATTCGAGTTTAGATGAATTTTTGAAATAAATGTATACAGAATAAACAATAAATAAAAAATTTCGAAAGAAGTTTGAAAAAGAAAAATGAAGATTTAATTATTTGCGTCAAAATTATTTTTTTTTTTACAGAAAAAGTGGGATGTCACACCATGTACACCATCACAAAATCCAATTGCTTACCACCCCATCAATAACATTAGTTTGGCCACCACCCTCATAAACAAAAGATCCATGATTGGACACTACTTCACACCCAAAAGAGCTACGTCTTAGTAAAACTTGGAGATGGAAGTTTTCTTTCATTTCTTGACGATGAACTAAGACCAAGCTCATGAGTTGAAGCACATGGATCTTAGACAAAAAGATATATGAGAAGATTTAAAAAAAAAAATTCAAAGTGACAGTATGTGAAAGCTACGCATATCTTTTTTTTTTGGGTACGTCGGAATTTCATGAAAGCTATATCTGACATATGTGTCCGTGTTTGTTATAGTATATCAGTCTTACAAGAAAAGAAACAGAGTACATACTTGTACACGTGGCATGTCCTCCGCTGCCGTGTCCGTATTTTCATTTTTAAAATTCTCGTGTCCCGTATCAGTGTATGTACGTATTCATGTCCATATCATTTCTCGTTTGGACATTTAATTTACTCTGTTGACGGCTCCAGAAAATTCTCTTATGATGGACGCATTGTTCTAGCGATTGTGGATAAAAGTTTTTTGCCAGCGATAAAGAGAACCAGTCGTTGATTTCTCATGCTTGATTGGGATTTTCTTCATTAGGTTTTTCTTTGTTTTTTTGTATTTTGTGTTTTTTACTCTCAAATTCGTTTTCTTTAGATTTTGCAGTAGCTTTTGACCTTACAGTGGGGAATACTCTCTATAGGAAGCGAGAAGAGCATTTAATTACCTTTAAAAGCGGAGCCAATAGAAGCCAACTTGGCTACTTTCTTGTTAAAGGTGCAGACCGCTTGGCTTGTAAGGATTGTAAGGTTATTCCTGGAGAGTGTCTAGTAGCATAGCATAGACTTTTGGTTTTAGATATTTGTCTCAAGGAGAATATTAGAAGGAGAAAGGAAACAAAATGCCCACGGACTAAATGGTGGGGCCTAAGAGGGGAGAAACTAGAGGTATTCAAGGAAAGAATGTCTTAAGAAGTATGGTAGGGAGTGGAATGAGATAGTGACAATATGTGGAATACCATAGCTGACGATATTAGAAAAATATCGACAGAAGTTCTTAGGGAGTCAAAGGGAAAAGATCCAATTTCTAAGGAGACATGGTGGTGGAATGACGAGATTCAAACCAAGATAAAAGTAAAGAAGGAGTGCTGTAAAAAGTGGCAAAAGGACCGGAATGAGAAAAAATTTCAGGGTTATAAGCAAGTTAGTAAGGAAGCTAAGAAAGCCGTTAGGGATACTAAATTGAAAGCCTATGAGAATTTCTACGCTAGACTCGATAGTAAAGATGAAAAAAAGATTATTTATAAACTTGTTAAGTTGCAAGAAATGAGAGCTAAAGACGTTTCTCAAGTTAAGTGTATAAAAGATATTGATTCGGTGGTGTTGGTAAAAGACGATATGATCAGGGATAGATGGAAGTCGTATTTCGAGAAGTTGTTAAATGAGAAATATGAAGGAGGCTTTGGTGGGGAGGAAGAATATGTACCTGGAGAGAACATAGAATATGAATTTTATCGGCGAATATAGAAGTTTAAAGTGGTTAAAGCTTTGAAAATGATGAAACCGGGTAAGGCCTTAGGACCAGATGGTATCTCTATTGAAGTGTGGAAAAGTCTAGGTGACCTGGGGGTGATTTGGTTGATGAAGTTGTTTAACAAGATTATTATGACTAGGAAGATGCCCAACGAATGGAGAAGGAGCACTCTAGTACCTATCTATAAGAAAAAAGGGATATTCAAAGTTGCAACAACTATAGAGGTATTAAATTGATGAGTCATACGATGAAGTTGGGGAAAAGAGTTATTGAGCATCGCTTGAGGATGGTGACTACAGTGTCAGAGAAACAGTTTGGGTTCATGCCTGGAAGATCAACCATGGAAGCTATCTATCTATTAAAAAGAATGGTGGAAAAACACAGAGCAAAGAAGAATGATCTCCATATGGTTTTTATAGACTTAGAAAAGGCTTATGATAGGGTACCTAGAGACATCATGTGTTGGGTTCTGGAGAGAAAATGAGTGACCAAAGGGTATATCGAGGTAATTAGAGACATGTATAAAGGTGCCGTCACTACCATTCGATCACCTGTAGAGGAAACGAGTGAATTCTCAATCATTGTAGGATTGCATCAAGGGTCAACCTTGAGCCCGTACCTTTTTGCCTTTAGTTATGGATAAATTAACTAGACAATTTCAGGAGAATATCCCATGGTTTATGATGTTTGCAAATGACATTGTCCTCGTAGATGAAACCGCTAGAAGTGTTAATACGAAACTAGAAATTTGGAGGGAAGCATTAAAGTCAAAGGGTTTTCGAATAAGTAGGAGTGAAACTAAGTATATGGTGTGCAAATTTAGTAGTACCAGCAGTGCACACGTTGAAAGGGTGATGATCCAAGACCAGAAGATACCCAAGAGTGATCATTTTAGGTACTCAGGCTCAATCATTAGTAGAGATGGAGAGATTGTCGATGATGTGACCCATAGGATCCAAATGGGGTGACTCAAGTGGAGGAGTGCTACTGGTGTATAGTGTGACAAGAGGGTACCCATAAAATTGAAGGAAAATTCTATGGAACTACCATCAAACCATCAATGTTTTACGGGACAGAATGTTAGCCTATTAAGAAATAACAGGTGAACAAGATGAGTATAGCGGAAATGAGAATGTTGAGGTGGATGTGTGGTAAAACTAGAAGAGATAGGATTAGAAATGAAACGGTTTGTGACATGGTAGGTGTAGCGCCCATAGAAGAGAAGTTGAGGGAAAATAGGCTAAGGTTATTTGGGTATGTCTACCTTAGACCAGGAAATGCAGTAGTTAAGATAGCGGATAGGATCGCTTTGGGTAGCAGTGCTACGAGGAGAGGTAGACCAAAATTTACATTAGATGCAATTGTGCGCAACGATACGAGTATAGTAGGTTTGTGGGAATAAGTGGCCCTTGACAGAGCTCAATGGAGGAAAATGATTCATATAGCCGACTCAAAGTGATTAGAACTTAAGGCTCAGTTTGGTTTGATTTTTATGTTTCAATAATGTATTTTAGGAAAGAAGAGATCGAATTGTTATGGTTTTTATTCGCAGCTTTTCCACTACTACTAATAAGAGATTTTTAAATATCAATCCTCAAACCTCTCATCTCATGTAAGTATCCATCCAGGTCATTTTGAACAATTATGTTTCCATTCCCACTTTTAAATAATCCAAGGATTGCCTTTTACTATATATGTATTGGGGCGGTTCCAAGGACCTCTAAAAAAACTCTAAAATAACCCCTAAATCTTAATCTCATAGTTCCTAATCAAATTTTGATGATCCGAACCGCTCAATGTGTTCAGTACATGATTTTAAGGGTGCCTCTAACGCCCCGAATTTCAAAAACGTTAAGTAAATAGTAAAAGACCAATTTCTCAAAAGATAAATCCGATTTACTACGTCAGATGTTCCAAAAGCACATGTCATAATATTACAACCATATCGAATTTAGTTTAAAGTTTTCAAACGAGTCAAGTTATTACACTTTCCAAATTTAAACGTTTAAGTTTTCAAAATAAGATGACCAAATAACTGTCAGAGCATCTAAGTGTAGGCAACCAAGGTTCCTCGCCTCCGTTTGTAGCCTCCGTTCCGTCTTCAGTACCTGACGTTCGAGTTACCAAGGCAACATAGTACCGTAAGGGATGACACTTAGCAGCCAATACCCACCCGAACCCATAACTTACAAGCAATAAGATATATCAATGAAATGCATTAAGAATAACATAAAAAGAGAACAATTAACTTTTCTTTCGTTACTATCCTTCAACCTATGTGAGATCTCGGATCTTATCCACAGATCCGTTCCTACGCTTAACTTCTAACACAAGCCACTGGTGTGGTCCGACTCCCCTTTTTCAGATTCGGATGAAAGATACCTAAGTTATGTACTCGGGTATCCCATCCGCGACCATAAATTCAGATAAAACTTCACCGGCAACGCTCAAGCGCCGTCTAGCCCGGGTTGTGACGCAAGCACAATACCACCCTTATGTCCCGTCCCAGCATTTGAGAGCCGACCACCACCATGCCGTACCCAGGGTTTCGTAAACCAATAATTCACAAATTCACCACCAATCAATCTCCAATCAATACATCACTACGAGTTCCAAACTGTCACGCCCTCGATTTTTAACATAACTAATAATACCATTTTTTAAATACAAATCCTCGCAATAGTACATACGATACTCCAAATTACAATACAATTCCCGAATCTCACAAATCTGTCAAACATATACAGTATTCCAAATTAGAGAAAATAGTACAATGCAGTTCGATTTACGAAGAAAGACAAGTACTTTAGAAAATAACTTTGGCCTATGATGTCTGCATGCACTCCATACTCTCCATGACTGTGCTCCTGTGGTGTACCTGAAAATGATATGTTGAACTACACTAGCCCAGTAGAGAAATCTATACTTACGTTATGTGAAAATGCAAAAGAACATGCACCAAAAGTGAGTGAAGTTCAATAAGCGAACACAAGGAAACAAGGTTTACCACAACAAACAAGCGAACTATGACCATAGGGTTCTAGACGTCTTATAAGTATTCCTAACTGTTCACACATCAAACTAACAACATTAATAAACTCACATCTGTATACCTCAACCAATAATCAATCCTCAATCATCTCATCGTTTCACGTATGATACCACAATCTTTCTCGCTTCCACCTCATTCATCATCAAACCCTTTCGCCATGAAACTTTCCCTTCTGATTTCAAAAAAAAAAAAGTAAAGTATTACAAAATCAGATCAAGCTCCGTTGATTCAAGCTTGAATACCGGAGTCCGTTGATTTGTGCCCAAATATCGAAAATCATTGATTTGCTCAAGAATATCAAAGGATTTTGTTATCAAAATCCTTTTCCTTTCAAAAAATGATTAAAAAAGCTAATCTTTCATCATTTTTTCAATAATCAGACATTATTCCACATTTCATCATTTACAGTCTTCGCATGTATCGCTCGTAGTCCGGTCATATTACCAAATAGTGATACCCGTTCATTTGCATGGTCTGGTCATATCACCGATTGGTCATGGTGATATCCGTTCATTTGTATTGTCCACAATATCAAACAATCATTCATTGTCCCATTTTCATTACAAACAAAGTGTCATATCGTACATCGACAAATACACACGTCCACACCATACCTCTGGATATGTTCTCGCATCCTACATAACATATTAACCACAAATAGTCTCTACTAAACCCAGTCTACTGGTTCCTACGCTTAAATCCCATAGAACGAATACTCAAGAAATTTAGAGAAACCAATGAGACGAATCGCGAGGATACAAAACGACAAGCCGAAAATGAAACAATCATCTAGTTCACCATCACATTCAAAGTGTCCCGTGTTTCATAGTTAATAAGCTTTTGTTCCAAGTGCACATTCCGGATATTTGGGACCCGTTCATCCCCTGCCGGTCATCGCACCAATAGGTGGACCCGTTCCTTCCCTGCCGGTCATCGCACAAATAGGTGGACCCGTTCATTCCGGGTATTTGGGACCCCGTTCATCTCCTGCCGGTCACCACGCCAATTGACGGGCCCGTTCAAGTTTCCTTAAACCGTTTCATTACTAATGTCATCGATTCTTATTACATCACCAAGTCACAAAATTCATAACTTGCATTCGGTGTTCGTGTGCTCCATTTCAATCATATTCCTCACATAAAGTGTCTTAAGTTCTCGTTTAACATTCAGCAATCATATACGTCAAGCTATCATCATACTTCTCGTTAAATATAAATTACTGTCATTGAACTCATAAAGATACATATCACTACTCATGGGAACGAACCACGACATTTGAATATGAGAACAAGAGTTCGTACAAAATTTGCAGTGGCTACAGGTAGGATCGAAAATGGACTACGGGTAGTGGGACAAATGTTCAATTTCTGATCAGTGGCTACGAGTAGGACCAAAAATGGACTACAGGTAGCGCCTGAAAATTTCAGCGCGATACACAGATTTCAAGGGCCAACAATACACTTCAAAACAACAATCAAACACGAGATTTAGGTACAAATTCAACTCATCAACGCATAGAACAAGTAAGAAATCCCTACCTCAAGGGTTTTGAGCAAAACCCGACCTTTTGACCAAGTCAACTGAGCTCCCACGAGGTCCGATCATGAATTTTCTTAGATATTCGGAAAGCCCGTGCTTCGTATAGCAACTTTTATTCTCGGACCTTGTCCGGAATCACACCCTAGGTAGATGAAATCGAAGAGAGAAAAGAGGAGGGAGTTTTTCGGAGGAGAGGAGAAGAGAGAGAGCCGAGAGTGAGAAAGAGAGAGAATGGGAATATTTCTCCTCCTGGAGAAATAATAAAGGTGGGGGAGTAATCCCCTACTTCTCACACCACACACTCACACGTGCACCTTTCGCACAATCACCCTTATATCCTTCCACGAATACGCCACACCAAATATCTGTACCGTCTATCTCGACGTGTCGTACGTTTACAAAAGAAAAATACAACCTAAAAAATACGGGTCTCTACACAAACCCAGAATCCAAATCTTAGCCTCACTTTTATTATCTTTTCCATTAATCCTACTTTCACGTCTAACAAGTTAAATCTGCACCTCACAACCAACCCGAGAACCTATTTGTCCAATCTATCAGTATAATAAAATATCACACAATTCCATATTTTTATGAAACATACTAACAGGCTAGCAACAATTAATCGTGCGATAAAACAATCATGCAATAAAACTAATCGTGCAATAAAATTAATTATTCGGTACAACTAATCAGGTGATAAAACTTAGAACCGGGACTAATTAGTTTCGGGGCATAAAATATCATTTTAGCATTCTTAAGTTGAACTTATAACATGATCAAACTCTAGGGGCCAACTGTAATTATTCCCACAATATTCCAAGCAAAATGCAGTGGCTATTATTTCCGAAATAAAACAGTGGGTCTCAGACCAAACTCGACCAGAGACGTTGGGTTCAAATACAATCATGCCGAAACGCGAAACAATCAATACGGAATATAATATATATTTAGGGAGGTGAGTTCCGAACTACCTCTCATTTGGCAAAAAGATTTTCGGAGAGGTTCCGTGGCGGTTCAGAGTGACGGCGGCGGGCTCAGTCGGAAGTTGGTAGTGCTACAGCTGTGGTGACCCGGCTGGCGCAGTGGAAAGAGGAGAATAAGGTGGCTACGGTGGTGATGGTGATGACCGGAGGTGGAGGAATTCGGTGGGGGTGGTGAACGGAGGAGATGGCAATGGGTTGGTGTAGTTCGGTTGGAGCTCGGCAATGGCGATAAGGAGGTGGTGGTGGGATGCTTCGGTGGTAATGGTGAGAGAAGGTGGTGACAATGGCAGAAATGGAATGGTATTAAATGGGTTTTGGGTAAAAACCTAAGGGGTATTATCATGTGGTTAATTTTGTGGTGTCGAATGGTGAGGGAATTGGGGAGTAAAGGGTGGGATTTTGTTCCTTCTCTCAGCAGAACCAATTTTAAAAAAATGGGTAGGGTTTGGTTCGGATCAACACACGCACAAGGAAAATACTTGCCGGGTACGCACGCGCACGATCGATTACTGGAATAAAATTGGTGTGACAACATAAATAATTTTTTTTCGAACAAAATAATTATTATTTTTTGATAATTATTATTATTTATTTAAAAAAAATATCGGGTCTTTACAGTGCCTATGACAAAATTGGCCAAAAAAATAACCGGAAAGGGCTTGATTTTAACAGTTATTTATTGAACCGTTCAATAAAGTTCAATAAAAAATTATTCGGATGAAACCCTTTCCGGTCATTTTTTTTGTTCATTTCTCGTGGATATCTTTAAAATCACATTCTGATTACATTGAGCAGTTCAGATCATCAAAATTTGATCGGAAACTTTGGGGGGAGGGGGGGTTTAGAGGTTATTTTAGGGTCCCCAGAACTGCCCCGTGTATGTATTATAGGCAGAGATTTTTTACAGTAAAAAATAATTTTGGGGTTCCTCTAGCCTAATTGAAGGATAATCACCCCTAACTAATCCCAAAAATTCGGCAAAATCATTAATTCCAAAACTTCGGCAAAACCATGTAAAGAAAATAAATACTATTCAGCAATTGTGGGCTATGTAGCACAGACACGAATACAGACATGGAACACGACAATTCTACAAAAAAATAGGGATATGAACATGGTAGAAGACAACAGACTACAATGAACATTATGCCACAAATCATGAAGCAATATTTACTAGGATCTTAAACATCAAAACATTCGATGCTTTGAGAAGTTGGCCGCCATCCATGTGGGGCACCCTTTCATCTAAAAGCCAAAGCAAAAGCACAGTGTCAAGACTATTAAGGGTACTCTCCTTCACTGCATCTACAAGACGATTATTTTGAAATGTCTGCAACAAGTGCATAAGAGAACAGGAGTCATGAACTCGGGAAAATATAGCACCCATGACAACTCTCTAATCCAAATTTCTCTCCATCTCATCCGCAGTCAAATGTAACACTCCCTCCATCCGGATTTAATAGTCCCTCGTTCAATTCTAACCAGATAAAAAATGAGTTATATCTTTAAATTGATAATGAATTTTATATCCAATATGGATCTTATTTGATAGATCTCAATTAGTTCTATAAGACAATGTTTTAAATATTACAGAAAACATTATAAATTAAAAGATATAATCGATTGAAAAATGGCACGAACTCCAAAAAAAGGACTATTAAATCCGGACAGGGGGGAGTAAATAGCAGAATATACAGATATAAGGATAAATTACCTGCATAAATGTGTTCAGAACATATTTACAAGACCTTGAAGTGGCTCCTGCAATACTAAAGTCAAATATCTTGACAACCTGCAGCAGATATCATGCAGTTTAATGCGATTTTGACTTTGAGAGATGCAACATAAAGAAGCCAACCGAGTTGATATCAAATAAGAAACTGACACAACTAGGAACATTTATTAGCTAAGCATGAAACCAGTCTATTAGCATCTTTCACAATGTCATCCATCGCACAATCTTCAGGCTTGTTGGTTGCTTGAACCAGCACATTGCAGATGAATTTCATACCTTCAATAGACTGCATAATAAACTCAAAACATAAAAATTCGGGGTTGAGAGATAACAAGAAACAAAACTTAAAAGTGAAAAAACATGCTTCAAAAAACAAGCCACAATGAAATCCAAGTCACCCAAACAACTGCGAAAAACGCAAAATCTGATCAAGGATACAGTCAATGCATGATTGACAACATAAACGATAAGGAGACCCTCCAAGAATTTGTCAAAGAGTTTTGCATAATGGTATGTGTTTAGACCAAAGAATACCATACTTAAAGGGATAGAAAAAGAAATTGCTCGGGGAATGGAAAACCAAAGCTTAGTAAAGACATCCAATTAAGCAAAAACACCACCCTCTTAAGATCCAAATGTTCCCAAGAAAAGGAATCAGAAGAAACATCAATGACGTGAAAAGTGGAGCTCAATGAAGTCATCCAACAAAGCAACATACATGTGAGGGGTGAGCCAAACAACAAACCTGCTCAGGGGAGCCATGCTAAATGATATCAAGAGCTTTATTCCAGTCCATGGGGCCATCTGTCATCGCAATTGCTCAGGGAATGGAAGGCCTCCCCATCAGAAGCTCAGAATTATGGTCCCTACAGTAGAGAGACATACATATTAGCATCCAAAATGGGACAATAGATCAAGATGAATAACAGCTGTGGAAATAACCAAAACAAAGAGCACATAAATTGAAAAACCAAAATGCAGGAAGCCCGCAGTACCAAGTAAAAACTTACCGTGAGACATCGCCACTTTGTTCTGCTACCTCGGACCTAGAAAAGATGCAAAAGATATGTTCAAACGTCAACACTATAATTGATTATGAGTAAACAACAAGACATAACTTTGTAGATCAAAATCCAAGAAAGCACATCAATGTTTGAATGTAACTAACTTAAAGACAATTTAACCTAAAATATATGTAGCATGAGAAGAAAGTAAGAAAGCAATAATAAGAGAGAGACACATACAAGAATGAGGTTAAAAGCAAGCCACACTTCACTTTTCAAACAAGGCAACAAAGATTCCCAGATTATTACTCGAAAAAGATAAGAGGAACAAGAAGCAGTTTTACTATGGGACACGAATAGAAACTGATTGGAAGACGTTAAGATATAGACACAAAAAAACAAATAGCTACATAAATAAATAAAACAACTGATGAAATAGAGGAAAAAAGATCAAAAAAGAGAAGAAGAAAAGAGAGAGTACCAATCATAACCAGAAAGAGATAATGACAGCACCAAAAAGAAACTAAAACTCAAAGAATTGTACTACTTTTATGAATCTTTCTTTTTTTGATAAGTGCAATGATTTGCTTCTCATTCGCCATTAGCCTACTACCACGAGTCATGCAATGCCTGAAAGTCAAAGTTATTATTGCTAGTTCAATTCATTAAAACCTCACACAACTCATGACACCGAATGGCGAGTTTTAAGAAATGATGTATACAACTGACAGAGAAGAAAAAGCATGACGCAGGAGCATACATAGCACATCTGCAGGAGTAATTCCATTGTCAAAACTCAAAAGCAACAGTTCGATTAGAAAAAAACAAAAAGAAGGTGCTCCACTTTTAGAAGTAGAAATAAAATACTTGTTAGTTTTTTCAAGAGAAAATACAGTGATAGCATTGGGCCCGCCTAATGAAACCTGAAATAAATAACCTAATTATTTTGTGTATTCACAACTAAAAACAACTTTCTTGCTCAAATACATAATTTGTTTTGACCCCAAGAAAAGTTGTCTACAGGTTTCACATGTAATGTTGAGATAAGTAATGGTCAAGATTATGAGCGCTTAAAGCTTTAATATCACAATAAACGGTCTAGTTTTTCATCTCTCAGCTAGGTAATGTTCAAGTATATCAAATTAGCCAAACATTTCATACCATACTCTCCAAGTTTGACACCTATTATACACATTTCTTTCGCAATTATGTTTTGAGACCTAAGATCTCCAAAATTCCACAATAGAAGAAGAGATTAACCAGAGTGAGTATTTAATTGGTTTCATTTTATCATCGGTCTCAAGGCTTTTCCAAATATGTAATGTGGTGCATGTCTAAGTGATAGGAGTCACACTTGTCCCAAAGTGTCAAGAGTATCCATGTGTGACATGTGTCTAACATGAAGACACCAATTTCTTTTGTGCTTCTCATGTCCTAAAATAGGCCATCCACAATGCATAGCCAAAGAGTTTTTGCAGCAAAAATTTCTTGTATTTCTCTATATCCCCTCCATCAGGAAAATCAAACAATGCACTAAAAACATGAAGTGTCAAAGCACAATAAATAAGGCTACACAAGAAAGCATCAATTGATTGAGACACAATGGGAAAAATAAGTTGCCCAGAAGAAAAGCAGAGAAACACCCATTTTCCCAATCAGAACGCCTCAAAACAGCCCTTGCTTCTCCATGCTTTCCCTCCTTTCTTTTGTCCATCTCTCAGGCCTGGCAAGATACAATATGATGAATGGAAAAATTAAAAACAAAACGAATACCATAAAAACTTTCACGAATACAATATAAAGAATGAAGAAAATAGAAACATGTACTGACCTTCCACTTAAATCTACTAGCGTTTACCCGTGCCTTTAGGTACGGGTCGATGAATTTGTTAATATGATTGCGAGTGCCCTTAGTTAGGTGTGAGCTTAGCTAACGGAATGCCCATGCCTGAAGGCCCTTGTGAACAAAATTTAACTTCACTAATACTGATCACATCCCAAAAATCCAAATGTCTTCACAAAATCCACATTATAAGTTTGAATTAGGAAAACATATATTTTATCTATACAACAAAGCAATATCGAAATGAAAAAAAAAAAAAAAAACTTCAAAATAAAAAAAGATTTGAGGTGGTTTCACTTCTACCTAATCAACTCGATATGAAAGAAGTTTGAGGTGGTTTCACTTCTATCTCAACAAGCTTTCGACGTTGCAAGGTTGGCCACTGCAACCTGTAAAAAGCAACTATTGTTTTAGCTCACACATACCATTTCAAGCATCAAGTATTTTAGGGCTTTTCAGGCACGGTTCGAAGAATTAGTTATTCAATATGATTTCAAATGACCTTAGCTAGGTATGAGCAAACAGATCATGCCTAAAAGCACACACCAACATAATTTTATCACAACAAAAAACCAATTACTCTTTATACTAACATCGACATAAACTAACTCATCTTTTATTTGCTTGGGACACGAAAATTGGATAGCTATTTCTCATCAAAGAGGGAATGAATACAGAATTTAATTACCCAGCCATTTCTCCAGATTTTCGAACTCTAAGATCAAAACATCGCATACATGCGTATTGACTAATTGAAAAGGCAAACTATTCGGAAAATAGTTTTTCAACTCCAGTTCCCTTGAAAGAAGAGTATCAACAGGCGTAACCTGATACACCTTAATTGTATCAGACCAAAATTGGAATTGAATAATCTATTAATGTGAATGTTAGATGATTTCAAGTAAGAAAAAAAACAGAGAGCCATCGGTTAGTATCAACCTTCAAATGCGTCAATGAATACAAAAATAGTTACAAATTGGTGGTCTTTTGGGCGTGCAACACATGGCCCATAAGTGGTGGGTCCATACAAAGAATATTAAGCCCTGATCTTTTAATTTAAGTTCTGGAGATGGGACTTTTCATATTCGCATTCCAACATGTTCTAACACATACCATATAACCTATGCAGACATCTTGACATCAAAGACTGCAATACTAATATAAAACCATCATCTATGTTTTAACCATGGAAAACAAATATGCACTAACTTGATCGATACATAACAGTCAAATAATGTGTACTAACAGCCTTTAGTTTCGAAAGTAGTAAGATTTACTTTCATTTCAGAGGACTGAAATCCATAAAGCAACTGAAACTTAAGACTCCATGCAAAGCAATCCAAACAGCCGTATTCACGACAGTTAATTGAGTTAAAAAAGATAATGAAAAGTCAGCAATACCTGGTATGCAACATCAAAAAAAGATACTCTTTCTTTTTAATCAGCAAGGATATGATAACCTCAAAACCAACAGCGGGAGGAGATAGAGAGCAATTCAGAACTCTCAAAGAAACACCAAACCTATGTGCTGGTGTTGGCCTAACAACTCACCCTCTGTTTATATAGAAAAGGGAAAAAGAAAATGAGAGAAAGACGATTGATGAATTCAAAATATTCGGAAGCAAAAATCACATACATTTGCACCAACGCATACCTACTTCATCCAAAGAGCATAATTGGGGGATGCCATTGGTCAAAATGACATCCTTTGGTTGCAGTCTTTTGTGACTAAGATTGGAAACAAAGAACCACCTTTCCTCTAACTAAAGTTTCATTTAGGGATCCAACATCACAACTTCGATTCAAAAGATAGCGGACTCTTAATATGGGATTTTATTTACCAAACGAAAAGAGAGAGATCATATAGATTTCAGTTTACGTAAGTCAAAAAGGGTTTTCACCTTGCACTATCTTCGTCTAAATCAGCAGATGTCATGTCTTCCCCATACACAATTGGGTAGAACTTGTTTATGCCGTTCCCCGTATACAAAGCTTGACCCTGTGCAATAGAAAAAAACTAAATTTGAAAGTAGAATAGTCATAGAGAACTGGTTGGTGACTCACTTATCAAAGAAAAAAGAACACTCAGAATCAACTAAGTCAAAAAGGTTTTTCACCTTGCACTATCTTCCTCTGAATCAGCAGATGCTACATCTTCCCCAAACAAAATGGGGTAGAACTTGTTCATGTCGTTCCCCATATACAAAGCTTGACCCTGTGCAATAGAAACAAACTAAAATGCAAGAAAAGACATATCAGATTGGGTTGGTTAGACTTCTTAATGCCACACTGCAAAGAGCAAACTAAGGCCAATTCTTTTTATTATCACTCCTTATCATATCCTCCCAATTATGAATTAACTCAGGCAGTTAAATTAGATTCAAGTCTTCATGGCAAAGTCACTTACAGGCTTACAACTATAAAATCAAAGAAAAAGACCCCTGACCGATCGGCCACATACAGGGAGATGGACGAACATACCTGACAGATCGGCCACAGTTGATGGTGCTCGAAAAGAGAAGAAATCCCTTGGAGAGAGAGAAACCCTAACCTGAGAAGTACTCGTACCTACGACAACATGAATCAAGTTTGTAATCGGTGTCTAACGGTCTATGCCATGGGAATGAACAAAACCTAGACTCGTAGTTTTTTAGTGAAAGATGCACACTGAGATTTCAAACCTTTTGGGGTGAAGAACTACATGCCATCGATTCGAACCCTGATTTATCAAAGGTGGGCGTGGTGAGAGCCTCGAATGGTGGTGGTTCCAGTGGTCACTCGTCGCGCCGATCAGCAGCAGATCAAGAAGAATACTCACTTATAGATGTTAGACTTCAAAGTAGTGGAAACCAATGAAATAAAGCAAAGATAGTACAAACAAAACAAACAACTCAAAGACTCCCTCACCATTTCAAGGATCATTTACATTCAAACTCTTAAAGAGAAGCCAAACAAAGAAATAGGAGTATATCATGTCATCATGTCCAATCAAGTTTTAGTGATCAACTAAAAACAAACTTTTGCAACTGAAGAGTTTCATTATACCTTATAGTAACGCCAGCAGTTTCTGAAAACCCCACAAAAAACACGTACAAAAAATTAATGAAGTATCTAAAAAAGTGTGCAGAAGTTAAATAAATCCTGAATGAAAAAAAAAAAAAAAAAAAACCTCGTCAAAAGTATGTCATATCCTCATCACCAACCTCAAGAATTTAAGTTCCCTGTAATATAACGAAGATGTAAGTAACGAAACAAATAACACACGGCCCACTTTGCTAGTCATGGTAATGTTAGAACTTGAACAACATGAAAGGAGGAACCAGAACTAAAGATCGATCAGACCCAACCAATTACGATTAGGAATATAGAAAGCATGAAATAGAAAATTAAGATTAGGAATAATTGACACAAATAAATCACTAAAATCTAAACAAACAACCAATTTAGATGCTCAAACCAAGGGATTTCACCCATTTACCACATGAATTGATTCATTTAAATAGTGCGTCCATGCTTGTGAGTGTGAGAAAGAGAGTGTGACCTTCAGAATCTCATAACTGTTCAAGAATTATCTGTACAAAGCAATTTCGGAAGGAATACGGAAATAAGCTGCGGGATCTTCCACCATTTTTTCATAATCATTCATCTTTTTTGAACTCAAGCAACTCTGTCTTTCAACCTATTTTAATCAGACATGTCTTTCCACCTATTTTACCACATTGATATGGCCCCTTCCTTGGTAGGATAAAAGTGAACCTTAGAAATTAAACAATTTGAGCCATTACAAAAAGGAGAAAGAAAGGTCAGTCAAAAGGGAAAAAAGAAAACAGAGCACAGAAAAAAAAAATATAAGGAAGAAATTACAGGTTTGCATTCAAAAAATTAAAAAACTAAGTCACAGATTTTTTCCCCCCTTCCCTTTTTCTTCTTTAATCGAGAAAGGAAAAGAACTTGCGATGACCTATCACTCATCAAAAACTGGTTCTATGGCCGATCAATGTCCGAGCCTATTGGTCAGATGACAACTACTTCACTATTGGTCAGCCTCTAGTTTAGGGAACACAAAATGCAGATTTGGAACGGAGAAAGACAACACATAGTCACAGGATCATTCCTTGAAAATCAATCTAAGAGACCCACCCATATGCAACATAAGTACTTAACCAAACAATAGATAAGCACGAACAATGCCACCGGTTAATTTCAAACCCTCCTAACTCGTCTAGTTTGAAAATTACCTTTGCGTGAAGGGGGATAAAAATAGTGTTCTCTTTCCACTATTAACATCATTTGATTTTCAGAGAGAGGGGAGGGGAGGAGAGGAGAGGGAGGGAGGAGGCAAAGGTAGTATTCTCTTTCCCAATATTTTTTTCCCCCACTAAGCTTGGAGACAGTCCACCAAATTTCAATTATATTTTCCCAGTGTGCATTAATAAAATTCAGTTTTGTATTCTGAGTTTGATTTTCTCTAAATACCGAAAGAGAAGAAAACACCATCATCTAAAACCAAATATGACAGAGACACCTATTACCAAACAACATAGCACGATTTCAGAACATATAGCTTACATGTTCAATGACTGAAACAATGGCCACAATCAAATGTCCTTGATTAAGGGGAAAAAACTAAAATAAAGGGTGAGATTGGTGAATGCCTTACGTGCATGAAAGATCAAGAACCTAGAATCCCAGTGATTTCAAATCTACAAGCAAAGACAGGATTTGATCATTTAACACAAAAACCCCATTCCCCATTTGACTGAAGCACTAAAATCGAAAAAAAATAGGACTACATACATGCAAAGACAGGATTAGAGGCAAGTGAATAAAGCCTATTTAGAAGACAGGATTGAATAGATTCGAAGTTAAAAATTCTGATTACCTGCAGATTTAGTGGCAACTTTGGTTGGTAGTGTCCCCTTTGATTCGTGGTGTCCCAATCGACTTCACTGGGTAAGAAATCGAATCAAATCCCAAAAAAAAATATAGAAAACTGATATCTAGCTCAGAAATCGTATAGCAAGAACAACGATCAGAAGATGGGAGAGAGAGGGAGACCGTGTGTGTGTGTGTGTGTGAGAGAGATAGAGAGAGAGAGAGACGTGCCTTCAGTTTTGTGTGTTAAAACACCTTAGAGTCGCCGGAGGCGACAGACGGTATGAGCTTGGAATCGCCGGAGGCGGCGGACGGTATGAGCTCAGACGCGATCTTGGCCCGATACTCCTTGATGGCGGCGACATGGTCGGCATTGCCGCTGGACTCATCCTTCTACTCCATGTAGACGTTAAGGGAGTGGGGGCTGCCTGCTATTGGGAGGGAGGAGGGTTGGGGGAGATCTGATATGAGAGAGAGAGAGACCATATTTTGAAAACTGAAAAATTCTTCATGAGAGAGACTTTCTGTAAGTGCTCTGTTTTACCAGCATTCATTACAAAAAATTCATGGCATTCAACGGCAATCCTTACCAAAACTGCATTTAGAATTCATTAAATCATTATCAAAATTGGAAAAAACTGAAAAAATAATGCCTGGTACCATTTACGTGCCGTTCCGATTTCTCCAAAAAGGAACTTTTAGAAAAGAAAGGTAATTTCAAGCTCAAAAATCATGTATTTACGCAAATAATTTTCCTACCAATATGGATCTTGTTTGATAGATCTCATTGAGATCTTTTAAACTGTGCAAAAAAAATTAAAAAATTATTTTTCATTTTCATTATATTTGAGCTTGAAATTACCTTCTTTTTGAAAAAGAATGTTTAAAAAGAAAGCAAAATGGAGCCTAGGTGGTGTTCCACTTTCTTAGAAAATGAAGTTTTAGAAAAGGAAGGTAATTACAATCTCAAAAATCATGTATTTACGTAAATAATTTTTCTACCAATATGGATCTTGTTTGATAGATCTCATTGAGATCTTTTAAACAGTGCAAAAAAAATCAAAAAATTATTTTTCATTTTCGTTATATTTGAGTTTGAAATTACTTTTTTTCTGAAAAGGAAGGTTTAGAAAGAAAGCCGAACGGGGCCTCATTCCAGAAAATGCAAAGTATTTACCAAAATGCCAATGGTTGAATAAAGGGCAGAGTTTTATGCAAAAAAATGTGTATTAAATCCAACGGCTAAGATTTATGGAGGGATTTTATGTGGGGCCCCACACCGTCGCGATTTGTGTTATAGATCATCTAACATTATCAGCTTCCCAAAATATCTCCATATGTCATCACTTGCTAAAAAAGAATAAAACCACCCCCGGTTAGACTTGTCAATGGATATCTTGTACAAAATGGCAGGTCTTGCCAAAATTAGTATGAACTTTTTTTTCTTACTAAGGGAACCATAACAAAAATATAAACAAACATAAAAGGAAATACAAAATAATCCCTAGCATGCAGCCAAGTTTGATTTGAATTTAAAAGCTTCCAGTTCTATGTATCCAAGATAACCAAACACCAAATCAATCTACCGTAGAAAGCTATAACTCACCAAGAATCATATGACCAATAGCCAAAGTATTTAAAGAAGCTTTCCGAATTTCATCATCTTGTTCTGGAGTTAAGCTTGCAACAACCTACAAGGATTTCAACTTTCCACTAACCTGCAAAAAAAAAAATTATTTAAAACAAAGTACGTTTCAATGAAAAACAAAAGATCAGATAGCATAACATATTTACCTCTGCTCCATGGCTATCAATCAAGAATCCAACAAGATCAACACTCTCAATCCAGGTTCGGTTGTTTCTATAACGTAAACCCTCCAAGACATAAGGCGATTCTTGCTGTAGATGAATGGGTGACAGGTGATTCGAGCTGGTATATATATATATATATACAGTCAGGTTCCGGTGAGGGATCCCTTACTTTTTTAAAATGCGGGACTTTCCTTCCCGATTGAATTTCGATGATCCGAGCCGCT
Organism: Rhododendron vialii; assembly: GCF_030253575.1. NCBI lineage: Eukaryota > Viridiplantae > Streptophyta > Magnoliopsida > Ericales > Ericaceae > Rhododendron > Rhododendron vialii. The sequence goes on along the minus strand of NC_080565.1, from coordinate 23,087,498 downwards.
CAAAGTGATCAGAACGTGATTTTAAGGGTCCCCGCGAGAAATCAGCAAAAAAAAAGACCGGGAAGGGCTTCATCCGAGCAGTTTTCATTGAACGGTTCAAAAAAAACTGCTCGGATGAAGCCCTTCCCGGTCATTTTTTTTGCTGATTTCTCGCGGGGACCCTTAAAATCACGTTCTGCACACATTGAACGGTTCGGATTTTCAAAATTTGATCGGGAAATGAAAGTCCCTCATTTTAAAAAAATGAGGGATCCCTCACTTGATAATTTGTGTATATATATATATATATATATATATATATATATACTAGTGAATGCCCGTGCCTAAAAGCATGGCTCGAACGATCAGTACAAAACAAATAAATAATGGACTCGCGTGCAATATATGAACCCCTGCCCAACGAAACTAACTATGCAGAAAATAATAATTCAAGCATATTCATTGACTTGTTCAATTTGAAGCAGCAAATAAAGACGGTCATGGATCATGCTAAAGCCAATTCTAAACCTTATCATCTAGCATGGCAATAAAAAGGTAAAAATCATATCCTCAAGCGTGGCAACTCCACAGACCACGGGAACAACACCCCGTCTTGCTTCCATAGATGCCAGTTGTCCTCATTCTCATTCGCATCTCTAAATAAAATACTGTTCCAAAAAATGATAAGAGATGATCCATTTAGTTTATAACCCAACTCAAAAATCCAGCTACGGAAGAATGAAATTCAAAACCAATACAGTAATTTCTCATGAAAATTAAAGATAGCATCCAAAAAAAAAAAAGAATTAAACCTATCATTCCAGTAACTTGCATATAGAAAATAATAAAAAATATCTTCCAAAGTATGTCCATACAACATTATGCACAGAAGATAGAAAATACATTAGGCATAGTATATCAACCAAATGACCATAGAGAAATCTATACAAAATATTAAACACAATTAAAACTTTGTGGTAATACCCAAACTTGGAAATGCATATTTCCTGATAAATTTGCATTACTAAGTATGTGTGCTATGTGAATGTCCAACGATATATGTTGAACACTGATCTCATACCCCTGAATGGAGTGTCAGACTTTGCATTACCAAGTATGTGTGCTATGTGAATGTCCAACGATATATGTTGAACACCGATCTCATACCCCTAAACGGAGTGTCGAACATAGGTACTTGGATATCATACGGATACATCCAACATTGCAATCAACAAATCAACACTTAACACCAACATCAAATCTAAATGGAAATGCTTGTTAAAACCAACGGCTTGAATACTACTATTCACACTTCAAAAACTACAACATAATTCCCCTATCTAAACAAAAACCAAATACATAAAGTTCATCTAACCATTCTAGACTAACAAAGAAAGTCAAGTTGGAGACATTGAGATGGAGTGACGGACAACACCATAGCTTTAAAATATTTCCATTGAGTCTCCTATGGTCTTCCCAATCAAATGTAATGGGATTGCATGATGTACAAATCATAAGGATGTGATATTATACAAAATGATCAAATGTCTTTGTTACTAACCCGTCCCAGTATTAGTCTCACCTCATCAATCTTGGCCCTATAACACGTTTTTTCTCTTCCTACCCCGTCCCGGTATTAGTCTCGTTCTAATTCCCATTAACCCCGTCCCGGTATCAATCTTGACCATATAACTTCTCATTGCTCTTTTATATATATGTGGGTATGAAAATCCCCTTTCAATTTTGCAAGCACCTCTCCCGTCAAATATCTTATCTTAACTACATAAAAGAAAATAGGCTAAAAGAAAATGCGATCTTGAAAAGTTAGTTCACTTTAATTTCCTTATGATCTCAGCAAGTAAATCATAGTAATCAGACAAACAGCCACCAATAACCCTCGAGAACAGAAAGCACGACATCGATAAATTCCTTCTATTTCCTTGTAATTTCAGCAAGCAAGCATATATACCAATCAAACAAATATCAAAACCTAACCATTAAGCACAAGGAATATTGGAGCAGAAATTGCTTAGCACCAGAGGAAAATTTTCGAGCTGTGGGGAAATTTTCTCTGCACGAGAATGAAAAGTACCAAATCAATCTGCAAAATCAAAACAATGAACCCTAAGTCGACCACCCACCTTCACCCAGCCCTACCAGCCCCAGCTTCACCACACCATGGCACCATCCCTGGAAAACCCCAACGCGGTTGACGAAACTTTCAAACACAGATGTACAAAACTGAGAGAGAGACTAGATGAGGATGGAAAACATAAATCAAGCCCAAATTAAGCCGAATGAATCCCTAATTTCTAGTTTTATAACTCGAATGAAGCCCTATTCTTTGCAAATAGGTAAAAATGTACACAAAAGTGCAAGAAAGAGAAGGTTTCATACCTGAAGAGTTTGATTCAGTGTTCTCTCTTCTTTTTGGAGGAGAGCTTGCGGTTTGTAGTGAGGACGAGGAAGAGTGAGAAACGTAATGAAAAGAGAATACCAAATCTGAAAAAAAAAAAAAAAAAACTAGGGCTTTACTCATGGCTCTCCTTCGCGTTTACTCGATATCTGAGCAAAAGAAACTAGGGCTTGGTCATACACGTAATCCAGAGCGCGCACAAAGAGAGAGAGGGAGAAGAGGAGAACGGCTAGAGCACTGGGTTTTTTCCTGGCTTTGAGCGGAAATTAGAGAGAGGGAGGGAGGGAGGGAGGGAGGGGGTCGAAGTTTTAACTTTTCACTCCGCGTGGCCCGGACTGAAATTTTACTTTTACTGGGATTTTTCTCAAACGCCAGGAAGAAAATGCCGAGAAAAGCCCTTTTTGTTGTAGTGACAAACACGTGATTCCGGCCTTGGCCACCGTCTTCAGCGGCGGGAAAACACGCATAGGGTTTTTTTCAATTTGTTTTTTAGGGAGGCTGATGTGTTGCTCTGTTCGTCCTCTAGTAGGTGAGCTTCACGTGCCAGCACGAGGTGTCTTGTGCCTGGTATTGGTTGGAGGTGTCCCATGCGTGTTTGGAGTATTGGCATTGTAGCTGTAGATGTTTGTGCCTGTGATGTTATAGTAGTAGATTTTTATTTAGAGTGGAGTAATTTGCACGAGAGGTAGGACTAAAAAGCTTGAGAGCTAATTACACAAGGAATTGAAATTATAGAGAGGAAAAGATTTACTTATTGAAAGTAAGTCTAGGCAATTGTACTTTAGAGTTCAGAGTAAATTAGGCAGAGTTCAGAGTAAATTAGGCACAGACCAAGTACAACACAATTTATTGACACAAAATAAGAACATTGATCCTCGATATACAAATACATTATCCAGTCCAAGCGTTACTAAACTTCAAGCTCCGTCCAAAATAACATCGAGACCATTTGGAGAGAACATCTGCAAAGCACAAGATTCAACATCTCAAGCTTCATTGTGAACATGTAATTTAAACCTATTTTCAAAGGGAATGAAATGTGAAGATTTGACAAAAATGCTCCACCAAAGATGATGTGTAAAACCAGCAAGGCAATCAACAACATGAGTTGGTAGTAAAGGCCAAATGGGGCACAAAATGAGAGCCCATTACGCTGAGAACAAACAAGTTCATCTTTTGAACTAAGAGCGTCAAAAACTATCAAAAAAATGCACATGAGGGTAACTATGGTCCTTAACTTGCAAAAACGTTACCATTCAACTGAACAATATAAGCAGTCATGAATAAATGCATATGTTTCTCTGCATCAAGAGATGAACTTGTTTCCTAATCAGGAGAAAACAAGAAGACATCGATTGTTTGTATTGCAAATAGCACAAAAGAAAAAGCCTAATCAAGTCGCTTAGTTTTGTACTGAACATCCTAAGAGATCCATATGTCATGATAAACACCAACACAATAGCTGCATAAGTTTATCAAAATAGCAGCCTACCTAATAAATATAGACAGAAGGTTACGTAAAAGTTTGAAACAACTCTCACCACGATTGACACTCATACCAGGCTTATGACCATAAGTGTAGCTGAAAGAAACATCCTTGGGTCACCAATTCCGTTGATGATGTTTCTGTAGAAGCAAAAGAGCATTCAGTTAACATTAAAAGACCTGTGGAATTTACTGAAGTATAGAACAAACCACCAAACATTGCAATGGGGAAAACCAACTTGTCAATTAACTCAATTTAAAAAATAAAAATAAAGCCAAACTTAAATTATGTCTCTGTCGCAAGATAAGAAAACCCAAGTGACAAAGAAGAATTCATTTGTTTTGTTTCCCTTATTTTTTCCTCTATAAATTTGTGCACAAATCCATGATTCAAACATAGCCTAAACATGGAAGTGAAAGACCATTTGTTCCCAGTAAAGAAAGAAAATAGGCTGCACTGATTCAAATCAATACCTTCCAAGTTCCAATGACAGTTAGATCACTAACTCCTTAGGTCTGATGGTTTTGGGCGCTGATTTCTGTGAATTTGTGGCTTCAATGAGCTTCTTCACTTATCTTTTCATCACTCATTCACCTTCTCAAACCTGTAAAAGTAAAAACATAACAAGCTACAGCTAAGGAAGTGGCATAGGCCATCGAAAACGGGTAATCACCTAAGATTATGATGATGCTTTTGGGAAAAGTTCTTTTAATGATCACTATTATATTAACCACAAGCTTCAAACCTTTTCACTCAGAATAAGATATAACTTCTGCAATGCAGAATAGAAAGAAGAAAAAGATTCAAGATCAAACTCAAAACAGCATTAAATAACCATTACACAAAAGAATTTTATTTCCCCAAATGGATTCAGGTCTTAAATAGCGTTAGTCATAGTCAAACTGGTTCGCCTATTTTTAATTGATTTGTAGTTAATAGTGATGTGTATGTTGTATGCTAAGCCACGTGACTTGCATAAGGTAAGTCTTTAACACTGTAACCCCCCAAGGCGAACCTTTTTAAAGGTACTTGGGTATTTTCCTGAAACTTGAACACGGTTAATTAAAAAGGGGGCACAAATGAAAGCCAAACTTGTGTACTCCTAAACTTGCTCAACCCTCCCACTCCAGATGTATACCTTAACATTAGGTTAATAATGAACGTATTCACCATCTTTTCTAAATTAAAAAAAAAAATCCATCTAACCTGTAACTTAACTACCAAAATATCCAGCCACAATCAATTCATAAGCCTACTTTACCAAACAATAGAACATACGATTGTCATGAAAAAGTCAGCTTACACACAGGAAATAAACTTATTGCACTTTTTTTTCTTTCTTGGAGAACAAGGGAAATTAATAAATAAAAAAACTTTTTACCTGAAGCCAATTTGACCTACGACTTAAGCATTAGGTCAATGAATAGAACATGGAAAAAAACCTTTTAATGAGAATATGGTCGCATTCTTGTCTTGATAAATATTGCAGTATTTTGTGGGATTATGGTAAAAATGTAAGTATTTGTCAACTTTAGAGGGATTATGGTAAAAATAAATGGGATTTTAAAAGGGCTCAAGTAAGATAATACTGTTTTTGAAGGGGGGCACTCCTGCCAGCATCGTCTTATTCATTAAAATGTTAATTGTAATTTGGTTGGACAATTACTTTGGATTCATGTATCCTGTCGCATTTGATTGGAATGCTATTTTAAAGCCAAAGAGTGATTTATTTGAAAACATGCATTTGCAAAAAGAAAAAAAAGGCATTAGCAGTAGCAACAACCACAAAAACACAAGAAGGCATAATAGTTCCAACAAATGTCTCTATTAACAAAACAAGGTCATTCCTTAGGTTCAGCCATAATAGTACCACAAGCTAAACAATGCATCAATAGCCATCACAAAAGCAGAACAAGCATCAATAGCCATGCCAAACAAGGCACCAAAAGCCAGGGCAATACAAACCACCATAACAGTAGATAAAATTTGGTCTTAAACTTAGATAAAGACATTTAAAGATAGAAACTTAACGGACACCTCCCCTTTTAGCTACACTTAACCTTTTAGTTGGCGCCTTCGGAGCTCTTGTGATTGTGGGTGTGGGTTGTGATGGCTGACTGAATGTTGGTTGTGTGATTACCAGACTGCATTGCTTTTCTTTGGTTGCATCTTCACATTGCTTTTCTTTGGTTTCACCTCCCTTTTTACCAGATGGGCACGTCCTCACATTGTGCCCTTTTTTCCCACATCTTCTACAGCTCAATTTCTTAAGATAATCTCCTCAATTTCTTGGTTCCATCTTCACTTTGAGCAAGTGGCTCATCTGCTTCCCTCCTCCTGCATTTCTTAGGCCTCCCAGACTTTCTAGTGGAATGTGGTGGCTGAATTGGTGGTTTATCTATCTTCTCCCACATGTCCATTCCATTAATGGACTATATCACATGCTTGTGGGTTTTGACGTATGTTTGCTTCTGGTAGTAGTCATGCACAATGCCTTGAACTTTCTATTTTGTTTCCCTAAAGACAGCAAGTGTGTGTGCACAAGGGATGCCTGTCAAATATGTAATGAGTTTGATTAGAAGAGCATGAATAAATGTAAATTAAAATGAATAAATGTAACTTGAAATGAATAAATGTAACTTAGAATGGAAAAAGAATACCTGTCAACTCCCGTCTTCTACAAGAGTATGTTTGGGCATTCATGTCAATGCAGAACTGTTCCAGGAAAACCCCCAACTTCAAATTGGTAGTCCCCAGTTAAGACAACAATGTACTCTTTGGACCTATCTGACCATGCCATTTCTCAACAGAAGCCCCCCTCCTCACTAAATGCCTTGTCAAATAAATCCTAATCCTCTCTAGCATGGTCAGAATTGGTTTGTCCCTAGCATCTAGTATGGCAGCATTAAAAGACTCACATAGGTTATACAGGAGAATGTCACATTTGGGAGCCTCACTGAAATGAGACCTAGACCAGTGGTGGGCATCATGCTTAGCAAGCCACTTGAATGCTACCCCATCCTCTTTCTTGAACTCTTTCATTAGGCTTTTAAACCTCCCCATATAGGTAGCTCTAGCAAGACTCCACAACCTTTCTTTAACGGCTTGACCTGTATATTGCTGTGTAGATGCCTAACACAATGTCTGTGTTCCAAACAAGGCAACAAGTTACTGATTGCATTTATCAGCCCCTGCAAGGAACGGTAAAAGATCCATTTACAGCAGTAGAAAACATTTATTTACAGCAGCAGTTTACAGCAGTAGAAAACATCCATTTACAGCAGCATACCTTGTGCACTCAACAAACAAAGTTTGGGCATTCAACAGCAGTTTACAGCAGCAAGAAAGACAAACCAAAGCAAAAAAATAACAGTTTAGAGTGGCAGTAAACAGCAGAAAATAAGTTTGGATTTCATATTTGGTTACAAGTTTAAGCATAGAATAAGTTTGGGCAATCATGAATAAGTTTCATCACAGCACCAGCAGCATACCTTGTGCATTCAACAAACAAAATATATAAGTTTTTGAGAGCAAAGCAATAAGGGAATAGAAAGATTGAATACCAATGGAAATTAGAGTAACAGCAATATTGGAACTGAAATTTACATTTTGTTTATCTGAAATGATTGTGAATGTTGGTTCATTTGGTATCTCAAGATCATTCTTCAAATGCTCCAAGAACCAACTCCAACTTGCTTCATCTTCAACCTCAACCATTGCATAAGCCACTGGATATATCTGGTTATTCCCATCTATAGTAAACAATTGCCCTCCATGGGAGCCTTTCAAATGATAACCATCTACTCCAATGATGGGCCTACAACCCTCAATGAACCCTTTCTTTAATGCAGCCCAGCAAATGTACATCCTTTCAAACTTATCAATGGTTATTCCATCCATGAGGGCTTGATCTTGAACTCCTTAAAATAAGTGTTTACCAGCCAAATTGAATTCAGTAGGTTGTTAGTCCACATCCAGCCACAATCATGATTGAGGTTATATGTCTTAACCTACAGGGTTATCCTATCAGTTGTGATGCTTGAGGCTAATATGAAAAATAACTGCACAAACCTTGGCATCATGCACAAACCACTAAAACTGGAGCAAATAGCTGACACTTACTTTCTGAATTTCCTATTCCTGTTTTTATTCTGCTTTAGATACGAAAGAGTCCCAAATAAATTAATATGAGTGTATCAACGAATGGGCCCTATAACATTCCTTGTATATGATTATGTGAAGATAAAAGTTGGAAGGAATCGCTATCCTCCCAAAAAAATTGAGAGAAAGGGAAAAATAAAACAACTGTGTAATAGCTCAAAATGGGAAACCAGTACACTCTTTACTTCTCTTTAACGAAACCAAATCGACTATTTCATCACTGATCTGTCAGCTCTCAGTTAGGGTTTTGGAATAGGTGTTTCTCTCTCTAAGTTTCGCAAATGGAAAAAGAAATACAAAAGTAAGATGCACAAGTACGCACAAATTAAGATGCACAAGTAAACATTAGCAAAAGACGAAAATATCCAATAGCAGGTTAACTAAAAGAATCAATACCACACCAGAATAAGAAACAAGGACATGAGTGAAAGGTGGATAGCAGGCTAATAAAGTGTCCTCAATCAAAACTAACCACCAAGGAAGCTAGTAAATATTTTTCTATAACAGAATATGGAATCTATCATGAAACAACCAGGGAGACTTTAAATTCTAACGTTGCATGATGAAGTCAAAAGGTTTATGCATATAATGAATTTATTTACAAAAAAACCATGTTGAGGATTTTTTTCCCGTGGAAATTGAGAAGGAAAAGTAGAACACGTTCTGAAGAAATATTGAGGTTTCAGGTCCAATCCTGTCCCATAGCAGCACCAAAAGGAATTGAACTTCGTTCCTCATCCATGGCAACTTATGGCTTTGGAAACGCCACGGCCTAGTGAGAGCATGTAGATCATCACTCCGGGCTCTCTACCCCTTTGGATGCCCAGTATACCATCTGTGAGGGCTCTTTCATAGTACTCTACCACATCAAAAAATACAAAGTTGTCCTCATTAGGCATCAAGCACAAACTGCAGACACTCGAGCAAATATCTAACAGTTACTTTCTGAATTCCCTATTCATATTTTTATATTCCTTTGTCTCTCTTTCTCTCGACATAAAATAATTACAGAAACACAATCGATACCCAAAGATAACATTACTACAATTCATAACATGCATGAGCACCATCTGCTCACCAATGTAAGTGAAACCATCTACAATATATCAGGCAGAATATAAAAAATCTAACAACCATAAATAGAACCTCTCCATGAACTATGACTTTATCTTTTCTGATTGCTTTGTCCAACGGACTCTATATCAGTACCACATGTGTATTATTAAGAGATAAATCATTTTATTTTAGGGCACAAAATTGAAAGCTAAGACTACCAACCACAAACCCAGGGAAAACCCTAAATCCAACCCAGAGTGTTTGGAATTGAACCAGTATAGAAACAAAACTAGAAACCCATAAAAAAACACCCTCCACTTAAATCAGTGCACTAAACAAGACGCAATAAACACCAACAAAAAAAAACGGTATAAAACTTCAAGAAACAAAAATCGTACCTCACGCGATGAGCCACAGCGGCCGACGAAGCCGAGAGAGGAGAGCACGAACATGCAACAGGCGATCGAAATTTCCACCGGCAAGAAACCCCCATTTCCCCGATGTCTCTTCTGATCGTCTAGAACCATCTACTCAGTAAGAACAAAAGAGAAAAGAAAAGAACTATATATATATATATATATATATATACATACACACACGGGGCAGTTCCGGAAATACCAAAAAAACACCTTAAAAAACACCTCATAGTTCCCGAGCAAATTTTAATGATCCGAGCCGCTCAATGTGATCAGAACGTGATTTTAAGGGCACTTGTGAGAAATCAGCAAAAAAAATGACCGGCGAGGACTTGATCCGAACAGTTTCAAACAGTTTTTTATTGAACGGTTCAAATAAAAACTGCTCAAATCAAGTCTTTTCTGGTCATTTTTTTTGCTAATTACTCGCGGGCAATCTAAAAATCACATTCTGCACACATTGAATAGTTCGGATCATAAAAATTTGATCGGGAACTATGAGATTTAGATTTGGGGTGTTTTTTTGGGTGTTCCTTAAACCGTCCCGATATATATATTCAATTGAAAAATGGAAGAAATGGGGAGGTCCTTATTTTAGTTAAAATAAGGACCTCCTTATTTGAAAATAACTATATATGAGTCCCCTTCTCCTAAGGATCACTTTATTTTAATAAAATAAGGACCTCCATTTCCCGATCAAATTTTGATGATCCGAGCCGCTCAATGTATTCAGAACGTGATTTTAAGGGTACTCGCGAGAAATCAGCAAAAAAAAAATGGGAAGGGCTTCATCCGAGCAGTTTTTGTTACGTTTTTATCAAACGGTTCAAATAAAAACTACTCAAATCAAGCCCTTCCCGGTCACTTTTTTTGCCGATTTCTCGCGGGTACCCTTAAAATTACTTTCTGAACACATTAAGCGGATCGGATCATCGAAATTCAATTGAAAAATGGAAGAAATGGGAAGGTCCTTATTTTAGTTAAAATAAGGACCTCCTTATTTGAAAATAACTATATATATATATATATATATATATATATATAAACGCATAACAGAAGCATGACGTCAGCACCCAAAACCTGGAAAGACGAAATTACCCTAAGGGCATAATCAAAGGCTCTCCAATTGCGGGGCACAATTGCCATGCGGTGCAATTGGCTTTAACTTTTATTATTATATTATATATATATTATATATTATATAGTTTTATTTTTATATATAAAGCTTTAGATTAGATATGATATATTAGATATGATAGAGAAAGAGAGACGTTGGGGTGTGACATTGAGGGGCAATTAATGATGATCTTTATTTCTTAAACGAGTCCATCATGCATTTAATTTTGAATGGTTGGAAACACTCTCCTATAATTATATTCTGTAGTATGTATTACATCGTTGTGTAAGTTTTCACTTCTACCAACATCTCTTTAAAAATGTTTTTTATTATTGTTAACCGATAGAGTCGTGAACAAGCAATCTAGGGAGATCACTTTTTTAGTTAATAAAAAAAATTTCTTCGAGATCCACATTTTTAGTTTTTTAGTGTCGTCTTACCTAAATTATTTTTAACTTTGATCCACATTTTTACTCTTTCCTAATTTTTCTTGTTGAGACGAATAATTAGTCCTAAAATTTACGATGAAAAGCTAAAAAAGTTACAAGAAGTAAATGATACCAGAAATTATCAAAAAATAGGAAGAATGAGTTGTCTTTGACATGAAGAAAAAATGAGTCAAAAAATATTATTTACACAACAATACCACAATAAAGTTAGGGAGAACAAGGCCATAAAATTTTGGCATAAATAAAAATAATTTTGACGTTATCATTTAGAAAAAAAAAATTGTAGATATTGGTTCATTTTATCCCTCATAACTAAAGCACAAACCTTGACTTTAATTTTTAAGAACAAACTACATCAGCATTAGCAATAAAGAACAAAAACCTACTGCATTTCTTACCATTTGAAAATAAATATTTAAAATACTTTCAATTAGCAAGGGCAAATGTGACACTGTAAAAATCTAGTACTATTACAATTAATACAAGTGGGTGAGAACTCTACATTGGAGAACTCTACGTTTATACCAATGGTGTTTTGCAAACTTCTTAACTTATTTAATGCTTTTAAACTTGTGCCCCAGTGGCATCAATTAGCATTTGCCATTTGAAAATACTGAGGATGTGGTATTGGAGGAGATAGCCCGCGTTATGAACATGGTGGTACTACTCCGGGGTTTTTTTTTTAATCAAAGAAAGAGAGAAGGGAAAGTGGGTGAGAGAAGGGGAACGAGTAATAATGTCTCTATAGTTAAAATAAGTGAGCATGTGACTTGCATGTATCCCTTTCCATCCAAATCGTAACAGAATGCTAACATAAATGAGCTGGGAATAGATTTTCAATAGTTAGAGGGGGTTAAGTGTTCAATTTTGTAATTATAGGAGATTAAGTGTTTCAGGGTGTTAGTTAGAGGGGGTTAGCTGTAATTTATCATAACAATAAAAAGATTAAATATAAGCATTTGAAGAATTCCATACAAGTGCATGGTCTAGTATAGTGGTAAAGTGTCTCCTATTCGTTAGGGTTTGATATCCACCTTCATTGCACATCTAGGTGAGGGAGAGGATTTATGGTAGGCTCTCATCAACTCTGAGTGATAAAAATGTTGTCTGCTATTCTCCTCCATTCGAATACATAATTTTTTTTATAGAATAATGTATTAATGTGGCTTGACTAAGTATTTACGGGTAGGCAATAAAAACTAATACTTTGTACAAATGCTATAAAAAATGCAAATTAGAGAATGGTAAGCAACCAAGAAAAGTTACTATCGTAATGTCTTGTATTTGCATACCTTAAAAGAGGTGCAACAAACCTTTATTTCTTTGTCAATAAAAAAAGTCCACAACAAAATCTAGGATTTCTATTGGATGGTGCTACTCCCGCATCTAAATCTTGGCTCTGCCACTGCTATCCACACAGATTTCCTCTACACATATCAGGATGTGGGACCCACGTCGGGTCCCACACAAAGTCACTAATGATCTGAATCATTCATTAAATTTAAAACATTCTTTCAAGTGCCCTCGCAAAAAATTAGCTCAATTCAATCATCTAATTTTCATTCAAATTTTAGATCCCGACAATCTGAATAAAAAAGTTAGAAGATTGGATTGAGTGTTAACAGATATCGGATTGAGCTAATTTTAGGGACATTTCAAAAAATATTTTAAATTTTATGATTGACTTGGATCGTTTGTTATTTGTGCGGGACTTGGCGTAAGCCCCAAATCGTGATCTATGCATAATTTGTGAACAAATGTTAAATGTTTTAAATTTGTATTAAATTCAATTTAATGAGTATTCTTGGATTCATGTTAAATGTTTTAAATTTGTCATTCGTGCGAAATGATGGATCTAAAATGTAAAAGCTATGACAAAAATAATCAAAGATGAAAAATTAACAAGCACTGACCGGCGATATATATGTACTAGGAATTGTCCGTACCTAAAGATACGGTGCAACTTAATAGCGAGTTTGCAACTATCCAAAATTATTTTCCACCAATTTCACATTTGCCAAAAAGCTATCACGTAATAAACATGAATTTTTCACTATGAAAATGACCTTTATCAAACACCATGTGCAAGCGTGGAGCGATAGTAACATTGAGCTAGTATATATAATAACAAATACAAATGGAAGGTGAGTTCTCAATATAGCTCCATTTAACTCAATGTGGAAGCATTCGAATTTCAGATCGAATTCCAAGCTCTTATGGAATCCCACATGTCACGTCTCAAATCTGTGAGCATGATCGGCCGTGAACTATGTAACAATCATGGAATACGAAGCCTCATTAAAAATATTTTTAGCGACTTCAAACAAATAAAGTAAAATTTGAATATTTTATTAAAGCAAATGTGCAAACCCTTAACCAATATTTTTGTCAAACTAGATGGGCACAATATCCGATATTCTCCAACTCCAAATTTCACAATGAATTGCCAATAAATAAAAGTGTGGAAGCTATTTGACATGAGAAAAGAAATAAAAATGCAAACGCTCTAGAGATCCCAACAATACCACAGAGCCCACTACAATGCTCCAAACTTGAAAAAAAATGTGGCATAAATCCGTCAGCTGAAAGCTCAATGAGTAGTTAAGCATGCTAAGGGTACAAAGTGGCATATGTATAAACGAACGGTAACGATGGCTCCAAAAAAAATAGTTTCAAATTAATAAGGGAGGTCGATGGTTCAACGAATACTATAAACAAACCATACATTGAACAAAGAGATCAACAACTCAACCAATAGTATCCACAAGATGAATAACGGATTAATGAATAACAACAACAATAATTGAATCACATTATTAATCCTTTTCACCAAACAGTGTGCCCAATAATATCATAAAGATGAGCAACAATAATATGAGAATCCAAACCAAATTGAGAACCATAATTACCATTACCAATTATAAATGGCCAAATATTTTCTCAGGGCTTCGCCCGTTGGATCTAACATCGTACTTAGAGTCACCACGGTTTTACCAAGGTCTTTTTCCTTAGTCGATCCGGAAGAGAGTCACCATGGCTTTACCCAGGTCTTTTCCCTAATCCGTTGAGCATTAGAGTCATCACAGCTTTACCCGGGTCTTTTTCCTAATGGCCATAGTCACCCCAACTTTACCCAAGTCCTTTCCCTTTTCCCTGGACTTTCACAAATATAAACATGGTCCTAAGCACAAAAGAACGACGACAAACCGGAGTCACCTGCACTAAGAATATTCTCCGTGCCGCTGCATAATCTCAACAATATTATAGAGTCAACAGATCGACAACAATAAAATTAAGCGCAATCAATCAATTGGAAATTTTATCAATGAATCTTGTATGCCAAAGGGTACGTCAACATCATTTAACATGAGGCCAACAAATAACAATAATATTTATCGGATCACAACAAATAACATGTCAAGGATAAATAGGCTCAAGAGAATTTTAAAAGAACGGATTAAATTTTTAACCACTCACCTCAATCGAAATGATAGATCGCAAAATGCAATGCTCGAGTGTTGTCTAGTCTGAATAAAAAGAATGAAAGTACTGAAATCAGTTTCTTGAAAAACTACTAATGTGAACTCTCCTATAATTAATTAGACTCCATTAACCTGATCATTTCCACACTACAATACCACCAGGCACCAGGCTCCAGCTTCTCTCAAAATCACACACAGCCACTACACTTGCACATCCCTCTCTCTCTCTCCGCACCACCAACCGAAACCCTAGTTGAGATTAAATGTATAGAAAACTTATAGGGATACTCTCTGCCACGTGAGATTAAAAAGCTCACATTGGAGATGCTCCCTTTAGCCTAATTTTTTTTTTTACAACTCCTTGACACTGTTTTTTTTTTAAATTTCTATTAGACTAGAATATAATATTACATCTTCTGGAGATTCATTATGTTGAAATGACTAGATCGTCAAACAAGAATTGAAAAAATATAAAATTATGAATAAGTCTAGAGCCCTGGAAATGAACCCATGCCCCAACCCATGATAGCTGATATGGACTGGGACCCAAGTCAGTTTTAAGTTTAAAAAAAAACTAAAATCAAAATCAAAAAAGACGCGTTCATCTATAGAGAAAGAGAGAGAGGGAGAAGGACGCCGACGACCAGACCAGCACACCACCGCGTCCGCCATCGGCGACCACTATCACGACCGCCACCACCACCGGCGACCTTCCCTCCACTGAACGGCACCACCACCTGTGGCGATTTTTGCCTTTGCGACTTCCGACGCAACCACGCACAGCCAAGGTCTCTCTCTCTCTGTTCGTTGCTTTGTTCATCTTTCTCTGTTATTTTTTGTTTGTTGATTTCTTTACTGGTTTCTGATGCAGTGGCCATAGAAGAGTGCTACTTTAAGCATTTTAAACCTAGAGTGGCAAAACTAATGAATATTCACTAATTGGCAAAATAAGTGAATATTCACTGATTTCCCTCTCAAAAGGAATCTAGTGAATATTCACTGATACTTGGTCTTTTTTTTTGTTATTATTCAGAATTTTTCTATTTTTGGTAATTTTTACCTTTAATTGATTCGGCTTCCGTTTTGGACGAATCAATTAGGTTTTTTTTTTTCCATTTTTGGTAATTTTTACTTTTGATTGATTCGGCTTCTGTTTTGGACGAATCAACTAGGATTAGGATTTTTTTTCCGCACTATTTAATAAGTTGTAACCCTTCAGGGCACGGCAGTTGTTGATTATTATCGAATAAAATCAGAGTCAGAGAACGTTTTCTCTAACTTATATTGTTTGTGTAAATCTTTGTTGCACGTTCTTTTCTGTGGTTCATACACGCGCTGCATCAGTTGGTATAAAAGCCCAAGTTTCGATCTCGACTATGGCTGCGAGACATGCTGGAAGTCGAGGGGGACGGAGCAATCGTACGGCTTTTGTGGAGGACGTTTATGAAAGAGATGACGTCGCGCAGGAAGCATGAACAGAGGCACGATTTCAACAGCTTGAGCAGCGGATGGCGGACGCGATTGGCGCCCTAGCCGACCAAATCACTGCCTTGTCTATTGGGGGGAAATCCACCTCGCCATCACCCGTATGATCGGCAGCCTCAGGAAGAGGACAAGAATTCGGATGGTGAAGAGGCTGACAACCTTTTCGCCATAGGGGCAACTAGTGTCGGGAAAACTGGCGGTGGGGGCTACTATCAACCAAGGGGAAGAAGCCTGGGTTACAGGGAGTGCATGGTTGACCACCGTGATAACCGACAATGGGAAGCCGGCTTGAAGATCGATCTACTTGAGTTTCAAGGGGGTTCGACGCCGGAGGAATTCCTTGATTGGGTCACTGCCATTGAAGAGATTTTGGAGTTTAAACAGGCTCCGGATGACAGGCGGGTGTCGCTAGTCGCTACTAGATTCAGGGGTAGGGCAGCGGCATGGTGGCAGCAACTCAAACTATCTCGGATGAGGCAGGGTAAAGACAAGATTAGTTCGTGGGAGAAATTAAAGAAAAAGATGCGGGTGGCATTTCTTCCTCACAACTATTCCCGTCTAATGTATCAAAGGTTGCAGAACCTCCATCAGAATATGCGTTCTGTGGATGACTATACCACGGAGTTCCATCAGTTGGTTGCTCGGAATGACCTGGCTGAAACAGAGGAGCTATTGGTTGCGAGGTATGTGGGAGGATTACGTGAGCAATTTCAGTTTACTTTGAATATGTTTGACTTGTGCTCTATTTTAGATGCCCATCAGAGGGCATTACAGTTGGAGCGGCAGGCTAACCGCAGGCCCGCGGCGGTTCCTTGGGGTGTTGTTACTCGACCCATGGCCAGCCCTGCCCCGGTGAAACCCACTGGTACCCTACCACCACCAGTCCCACCAGCAAATAAAGTGAGCGTTTCGAGGACAAAGTGCTTTAAGTGTGGAGAGTCTGGTCATCGAGCCTTTGAGTGTAGGAAGGGCGATCGACCAGGCAAAGCTTTGTTTGTGGACACTGACGAAATTGTCAGTGTCAGTGACCACTGTGAATCATATGAGCAAGATGCAGTGTTTGACGAACCACATCACTCAGTCCACCCAGACGTCGATGTGGAGGAGGTTGTGGGGGATACTGGGCCTTTACTAGTGGTTCGGAGGTTATGTTATGCACCTCGTGACGCTAGGGGTGATTCATGGCTCCGCAGTAATGTGTTCCAATCCACTTGCACCATCGGAGGCAAGGTGTGTCGATTCGTGATCGACTCAAGGAGTTGTGAGAATGTGGTGGCAGAAGAGGCGGTCTAGAAGTTGGGATTAAAGACAGAGGCTCATCCTAACCCCTATAAGCTGTCATGGTTGAAGAAAGGTAACGAAGTTAAAGTTTCTAAGAGATGTTTAGTAGCCTTTTCAGTTGGTACAAAATATAGGGATGAGATTTGGTGTGATGTGTTGGCAATGGATGCATGTCACCTACTGTTGGGGTGACCCTGGCAGTTTGACCGCAAGGTTAAGCATGATGGTGGTTCCAACACGTACTCTCTATCATTCAGTGGTATGAAGATTGTATTGTTGCCTTCCAAGGAGGTTGTACCCAAATCACACAATGGGGAGGGTACCACTCTTCTGACAAAAGCAAAATTCGAAGAGGAGTTTACAACCAGCAAAGTGATGTTTGTGTTGATTGCCAAAGAGGGTTCACAAGTCCAGACAGATCAGGAAGTTCCAGCAGTCATTGAGCCTCTTCTGGAGGAATTTCGAGATGTGTTCCCGGCTGAGCTACCTGATGATCTGCCACCGTTGCAGGATATTCAGCACCAGATTGACCTGGTGCCTAGTTGCAGCTTACCAAATCGGCCTCATTATCGGATGAGTCCGAAAGAGCATGAAGAGTTAAGGCATCAAGTGGAGGAATTACTGGCTAAGGGCTTTATTCGAGAAAGCCTTAGTCCTCGTGATGTCCCTGCGTTGTTAACCCCAAAAAAAGATGGCACTTGGAGGATGTGCGTTGATAGTAGAGCCATCAACAAGATTACAGTGAAGTACCGCTTTTCGATACCAAGGCTAGATGACCTACTGGATCAGCTGGGGGAGCACAGATTTTTACTAAGCTAGATCTGAAGAGCGGTTACCATCAGCTTAGGATCAGGCCAGGGGATGAGTGGAAGACAGCCTTCAAAACTAGAGAGGGATTGTACGAATGGTTGGTGATGCCATTCGGCCTGTCCAATGCACCAAGCATTTTCATGCGAGTCATGAACCAAGCCCTTCGTCCATTCATTGGTAAATTTGTTGTAGTTTATTTTGATGATATCTTGGTATATAATGCCACTCCTGACTTGCACTTGCAGCATCTACGGGAAGTTCTCGTCGTATTAAGAGCGGAGAAGTTATTTGGGGCTATCAAGAAGTGCATTTTCATGACAGATTCCGTACTTTTCCTTGGATATGTTGTATCTAGGGATGAAATTTCTGTGGACGAGTCCAAGGTTGAGGCAATTCGGCTGTGGCCCCAACCACGGACCTTGTTTGATATTCGGAGTTTCCATGGCCTGGCGGCTTTCTATCACCATTTCATACCTAATTTCAGTACTATCATGGCTCCTATAACAGATTGTATGAAAGGTGGCAGGTTTACATGGAGTGATGAAGCCTCTTGGTCATTCCAACGAATCAAGCAAAAGTTGACTACCACTCCGGTTTTGGTCTTACCGGACTTTTCGCATCCCTTTGAGTTACATTGTGATGCGTCGAAGGTAGGGATTGGGGCTGTCCTCAGTCAGAATTCCAAGCCAGTGGCCTATTTCAGTGAGAAGTTGAATGGGGCAAAACTAAATTACAGCACCTATGACGTGGAGTTCTATGCATTGGTCCAAGCCCTGAAGCACTCGTATCACTATCTCATTCATTGTGATTTTGTCTTGTACTCTGATCACGAGGCATTGAAGTACCTTAATTCACAAGATAAGTTGTCCAGTAAGCATGCCAAGCGGGCTGCGTACATCCAGCAGTTCTCATTCTCCATCAAGCACAAGTCGGGGGCTTTGAATAGGGTCGCTGACGCCCTCAGTCGCCGTGCCAACTTCCTTACTCTTATGCGGGCCAAGGTAATCGATTTTGATGCGTTTCGAGAATTGTTAGCAGCTGATCAGTATTTCTCTATTGTGCTTGAGGAGATCGCAGGTGGCGGTCAATCTGAGTTTCATGTGCAGAAGGGGTTTCTGTTCAAAGGAAACTTGTTGTGTGTTTCGAACTCTAGCCTCCGTTTGAAAATTATTCAGGAATTGCACAATGAGGGGCATGTGGGCTGTGATAAGACACTTGCACTGGTGTCTGGGTCCTATTTCTGGCCGACTCTGCGGCGGGATGTTTACAGATTTGTAAAGAGGTGTCACATTTGTCAAGTGTCCAAGGGATCAGCCACTAATTCGGGTTTGTACATGCCATTGCCCATTCCTTCTCAGCCTTGGGCCTACATCACTATGGATTTTATGGTGGGGTTACCACGTACGCAACATGGTAATGATGCTATTTTCGTCGTAGTCGACCGGTTCTCCAAGATGGCCCATTTTATTGCTTGCAAGACGACTACAGGTTCTGTCAAAGTAGCCCAGTTATACTTCACAGAGGTTTATCGCTTACACAAGCTGCCTTCTTCAATCGTTTCTGATCGTGACACTCGGTTCCTAAGTCACTTTTAGAGGACTTTGTAGAGGTTGGCCTGCACCGCTCTCAATTTCAGTACGACTTACCACACTCAAACCGATGGCGAGACTGAGGTGGTGAACCATTCCTTGGGCAATCTACTTTGCAGCTTGGTGGAAGACCATCTCAAGAGTTGGGACCAGAAGTTGTGTCAAGCTGAGTTTGCTTTTAACCACTCCGTTAACCGTAGCACTGGACTTTCCCCTTTCCTGGTTGTCGATGGCTTTAACCCGCGAACTCCGCTTGACCTAGCTCCTATTCCTGACCCAAAGCGAGTGCATGGGAAGGCTGAAGAGTTCATCACACGTCTGCAACAGGTTCATAAGGATACTGAGCAGCGCCTGCAATGGGTCACTGCAAAGTATAAGGAGGTCGCGGATACGACGCGGCGCCTGGTGGAGTTCGAGGTTGGGGACTTTGTGTATGCCATCCTCACTAAAGATCAATATACTGCCCATGAGTACAACAAGCTTACTGCCCGGAAGGTTGGACCTGTAGAGATCATCGAAAAAATCAGTCCAAATGCGTACCGTCTGAAGCTTCCTAGTCGTGTTCACACTGCTGATGTGTTTAATGTCAAGCACTTGATCCCATTCCGAGGGGATAGTTCTGATGATGAAGCAAATTCGATGGTGAATTTCTTTTTAGAGGGGGAGGATGATGTAGTGGCCATAGAAGAGTGCTGCTTTAAGCATTTTAAGCCTAGAGTGGCAAAACTAGTGAATATTCACTAATTGGCAAAATCAGTGAATATTCACTGATTTCCCTCTCAAAAGGAATCTAGTGAATATTCACTGATACTTGGTCTTTTTTTTTGTTATTATTCGGAATTTTTCTATTTTTTGTAATTTTTACCTTTAATTGATTTGGCTTCCGTTTTGAACGAATCAATTAGGTATTTTTTTCCATTTTTGGTAATTTTTACTTTTGATTGATTCTGCTTCTGTTTTGGACGAATCAACTAGGATTAGGGTTTTTTTTCCGCACTATTTAATAAGTTGTAACCCTTCAGGGCACGACAGTTGTTGATTATTATTGAATAAAATCAAAGTCAGAGAACGTTTTCTCTAACTTATATCGTTTGTGTAAATCTTTGTTGCACGTTCTTTTCTGTGGTTCATACACGCGCTGCATCAGTTTCCCGGGATTGTGCCCAGGTCGAGCCTAGTTTTAATTGAAAGTTAGGGTTTTAGTTCCTTTGCTTTTCCTTATTTCGTTTATGCTTGGAATTGAAACATAAGATTTTTGATATGTTCAATTTTTGCGTGAATCTATTGACTATATGGTAAATATGTGAAACCAAAAGCTTAATCTGTTAGAGTTTTGCAAGATTCCATTTTAGTGTAGATTGTGTAATTTTCAATGTCAATCGTGAAAGTTAAAATTCATAGGACTTGTAGGCCAGGTTGAATTGCTTGGAGTCATATAATGAGGAGATATGTGTCTCACTAGACTAATAGTGAGTGGATTGGCAATACTTCATTCCCAAGGTGTTGTTTTCTTCATATTTGCGGGACTGGTTGCAAAACAGATATGTGATTTCTCCACCAGTTGTTGCATTCAGACGTTAGAAATGCAGTGGCTTGTAGTCCTACCTATGCTTAATCGATCGAACTGGCCCCTATGACATTAAAGTTGGCCTTTCATGTTGCATTAGACAAATTCCATTCAAAGTGCATTTTGACTAATATTGCTGGTGAAGCCAGAAGAACGATTACAGGTGCACATCCACATAAAAGAATGATTACGGAAACAAACTACACTTGTTATCGGTCCATACTTCCAATTCACTGTATGTTTTCATGTTAGTTATTAGAATTGTATTTTCCTTTTGGAGACATGTTTATATACTATTTACAGAGTGCATTTTGACTAATATTGCTGATGAAGCCAGAAGAACGATTACAGGTGCACATCCACATAAAAGAATGATTACGGAAACAAACTACACTTGTTATCGGTCCATACTTCCAGTTCACTGTATGTTTTCATGTTAGTTATTAGAATTGTATTTTCCTTTTGGAGACATGTTTATATACTATTTAGGGTGAACCATCTTAGAGACGTTAGAAGCCTTAAATTGAAGACACATTTGGCTTACCTGTATAAATAGAAGGTGGCCTAACTGATGTTTGTTTTAACAGGTGCTGGAATTGGCCGAAAACGTAGCGAGGGACAATAAGAAGACCTGTATCATGCCGCAACACATTCATGTTGTAGCTATTTTGGTGTGATGGTGATGAGATGTTTTTTGATCATGGCCTAAAATGATCTGCTACTGTGAAGATCCTAATGATGCTTCAAACATCTTCTAGTGTCGATGCCGACGATGACGAGGATGAGGACAGAGAGGAGATCGGTAGCGAGTAGGAGGATGATGAAGAAGACGAGGAGAATGAGGAGGATGATAGTGAGGGTGGTAGTAGTAGTTCTTTTTCTTTTCTTTTTTTTGTTTACAGCTTAAGGGAGAGGATAAATGTAACGCCCGTATAATGGTTTTTGTATTCGGAAGACTATGTATTACACTCATCATTCTAGTGAATGCCATAGTTTGCTCTATTTATTTTTTTGTTGCTTTCGTGATTTTCTGAAGACAGTGCTTGGTTTTCTTTGTTGTTTCAAAACTTTAAACTTTAATGTGCTTGATGATTTTATGACTTTGGCTTTGTAAATGGTAATTAGGATGATAAATGCCCGGTGTGAGCTTGTGCATAACATGTTGTTCTTGTTGTACTGAACGAGACGCGAGACGTCAGATTAGGACTAAAAATAGGGGAGGTGCTGCCCAAATTTTACTAGAAACTACCTTGTGTCCACAAGTGTCCCATTTTGCCAGCTCTAGGCATTATCATGAACTTGGCATTGGCACCAACTTTATGTCAATCAGTAAACAACTTAGTCTCATAGAAACTACAGGATCAACATGAAATTTGCAGAGGACAAAAAAACTTGTGTTGCATTTGCTAGAAAATGCATAGAAATGTTTACACTATTTTGTGGCTACGGTAATGAGCAACTTTTGCTGAAAATGTAACAACAAGCCAAACTGCTTTGACCTATACTTTTTTGCATATGCTAATTATATTTAGACACTTGTGTTGGTGTGTATGTTGTCGAAAAAGAGGGCCAAGAGGTAACAAAAATACTTAAGTGAGTTTGAAATCCTAACTTTTTGATGACGAGGAGAAAAAGGAGCCGTGTCTGACACGTGTCCGATACGGAAACGGACACGACACAAGGACATTCCAGAAACTCAATTTCCAACACTCCAGAAACTAAAAGTGAAACTCAATTTTCAGCACCTAATCATGAAGTGTACCAACATTGAAACTCAAAATTGAAATGATAGAAAATGGAGCAAACGGCAAGTCATACTTGTTTACCAAGTACGTTGTGTCAAATGTCACAACATCGCCAAACTCCTTACATGCTGCCCTACTCCTTGCATCGGCCCAAAATACATTCCTTAGTCGTCATTCATCATCCAAATCCATGGCAAAAAATAAGTCAAAATTGTTGGCTTTCATCTTCATGAAATAACTATGCATCTCCTCAACATCTCCTTCAACAAGTAATTTATGTCGCTCAGTATCCACAAAAAATTTCAGCAATCCTTCTGATTATATTGAAGGTTATCATGTCCCCCCACTTGAATCTGAAGTGAGTCATAAGTCTTATGCAACAGAATCTCGTCTTTATCATTCAATATGGGCTTTCTTTTCACTTGTTCATCAAGAACCCTATTGCTTTTGTAAAACTTGGAGTTTCCCGGGCTATGTTCATGATTGTGCTCCAAGGCAACCCGATTTAACATCCACTTTCCATTCGGGTATAGATCAAAATTAAGGCGAGCTAGACAATCAGCTTTTGTTTGTAGCCTTGGTTTGACCGGATTGGCTATTCTCACCCTTGCCTTTCCACCGTGACTACATTCAAAAGTTACATGCCTCAAGGTTTCATCTCTTCCCTTTTTGTGACATTTTTTTGCCACACCAAACCCATTTTCTTTAGCATATCTTGAGTGATATAGATAGCTTCATTTGGTGTGTCGAACATCATTCTCACCTTTGGTTGCTCAACTGTAACTTCAAAATTTTCTGTTAACTCATTTCCGTTCACATTGGTACCTATCTCATCACTCTTTTTTTCTAAAGAACCACTCGATACCTCTTCGTCATCTTCATTGTGTACACTCCATACCTCCTCCTCATTAGTATCTATCTCATCTTGATTCGACGATCGAGGAGGCATTGTCGACGGAACAGACTCCGGTAACATCAAAGATGCTGGAAATGGCAACAGAAACCTGCATGTTCAAGAAAAAAAAATATTATGACATGAGCTTATCTCGGCAAACCGCAATATCATTGCATGCCAAATATCAAGTGTAAAAGCCACTATCCCAAAATTATGACATGAGCTTATCTTGGCAAACCACAATATCAATCCAGTGGGGTATACGCATATGAACAATCAATTCATGTTAGTGTAGCTCCAAATGTCAATCAAAAAATGAGTAGAACAAATGCCAAGATATTATCATATATATACTTTCAATACCTAATTCATGGTCAGGATCTCATAGTTACAACAATAATTGTTAATTAAGTTGAATTGTTTATCTTGTACAGCCCGCTTAGGAGTATAATTGAAGGAGTGTCTCCCATAATTTGCAGATAAAAATTTAACTCATTCTAAAATTCGGTCTAGAAAAGTTTCTAATTTATTTGGAATAACTTGTTTCCAGTTGATTTCGGCAAAGGCAATGTAGTTACGATGAAAATGGGAGGACCAAAATGCCTGCTGAGTAAATTTGTACATGTGGTTCAATTTGGATTCAAAACCCTGACTTTCAATTGAAATCTCATCTTTCAATTCCAAGCAGAAACGAAATCAGGAAAAGCAAAGAAACCAAAACCCTAACTTTCAATTGAGAGAGAGACGAACAAAATAACGAACAGAGAGAGACCTTGGCAGTGTGTAGTCGCGAAGGCAAAATTCGTCCGAAGTCGCTGGTGCGCCAGTTTTCGCAACAGGTCAGTCACCGGTGGTGCTCATGGTCGCCGGAGTGGAGGTGACGCTGGTGGCCACCGGTGGTGGTGGTGAGGCTAGTGGTCGACAATGGTGGAGGTGTGGTTGGTGGTCGGGCTCCGTCTTCTCTTCTATCTCACTGTTTTGTTTTCGCACAAGACAATTTTTTTAAGGGCCGATTCAAAATTTCACTACTTTTATTTTATTTTTTTAAACTTGAGCTGACGTCAGCTATTCTGGGTTGGGGCAAGGGTGGGTTTCTTGGTACCTAGACTTATTGTAAAATTATAGACTGAAGATGACAAAAGTTGAGATAAGATGATGAAGAAGAAGAAATAAATAGTTTTTTAGGTGACAAGACTGTCTTTTGGGGTCTATTTTGTCGTCTTGTATAAATTTTTCCCAACTTTGATCTATTTTTTTTATACTTTTTCAATTTCTTTCATCGATACAAACAATATGATATATAAATTTGACCCAAATTTAGTAAAAATTACAATGAAATAAATAAAAAGACCATGACAAAAATTCCCAAAAAAAATTAGTTCTTAGAAAAACTGAACACCACTCTAGAGTCCAGAAACAAGTCGTTCCACGTCTAGGTCTATCGGCTTTGGACACAATTGTTTATTGCATTCTAACAACATTTTTGCCTTTACTCTCTATCAATTGACCATTTTTTAACCATCACGAAAATGCTAAAAATAGTTCAATGGGCTGTCATCAAGGTTTAAAAGTGCATTGAAATGTGTGAAAAGTGTGTGAAAGTGTGTGAAAGTGTATTAAAAAGTGCAAAAGGTGCATTAAAGTCTCTTTTTTCTACGTATCTTTTTCTTAGCTTATTGACAACCGTTAGATCTATGCCACTAATAAAGCTATTACTAAAACTATACCATTAATGAAGCTATTACTAAAATTTGTGTTTCGATTTTGGTTTGTCCATTAGAGCGATTCATAACAAATGAAGCATTTACTCATTCAAACCAAAATTTGAATAGAATGTTGAGTAAAGGCCGGAGATGATCATTCAGAAGAAAAACACAAGTACATCTCTAATAGTTTGAGGCTATTTTATGCAATTTCTTTTTACATGTTCATAAAATTTATTAAATTTTGACAAAATTGTTATAATGGTGTCCAAACCATTTTTTTTACCGTAATGTATTGCCACCATTAAATCACTTGAATTATTTCATAGATACTCGAATATAAAATAAAAAAAACACCACACAAATGTTATCTAACAATATATGACATTATGACTTTACCATTTCTTGACTTGCTAAATGGTCGATCACAGGATGATAAATCTTAATATTGTCGATGAATAAAAGTTTGACTTGTGAGTTGTGATGTGATTTGTCTTCGTTTGTCTGTTTGGACATAAAATATTTTTCGGTAAAATATTTTACCTATTTTCCGGTATTTAGTTGTGTAAAAAATGAGGAAAACATTTTACATGTAAAATATTTTTTATCAATTGGATGAAAATGACTTACCCTTAAATCTTCCGTAAG
The DNA here is from genome assembly GCF_030253575.1 of Rhododendron vialii. Lineage (NCBI taxonomy): Eukaryota > Viridiplantae > Streptophyta > Magnoliopsida > Ericales > Ericaceae > Rhododendron > Rhododendron vialii. The sequence goes on along the minus strand of NC_080565.1, from coordinate 23,061,213 downwards.
TTATTTTCCGAAACCGCTGTCTTCCTGCTTAGTTCCCACCCCCCCCCCCCCCCCCCCCAACCCCCAATACACTATTTTATTGATTTTTGAAAATATTTTCAAGTGTCAACTAAATACCGAAAAATAAAAGTTTGAAGTTTGTTTTCTGAAAAAATATTTTACATAGAAAATATTTTTCATTGTAAAACATTTTACATCGAAACAAACGGAGCCGTTATTAAGAATGTTGTAAAAGAATTGTGTTCCTAACTTTGCACAAAGAAGAAAAAAGAAGCAATGGAGGAAGATGTGCTGTTGAAATTCACTTTATACTTTACAGCCCTTTGTGCTTGTGAGAGAGCAATGGGGGAAAAATAAATCCCATTTAGTACTTTTCTGAATAGCAAAAACAGCACAGGACAGGATGGAATCTATCTATCTATCTATCTATTAATATATTATAGAAATTTGTTAGTGCCATTCTTCAAACTTCAAATACTAATTTTCTAGATTTTTTTATTTTTACTTGTATAAAAATAGAGAAAGAGAAACGTGTGGAGGAGAGAGAGAGACGTGGGGAGGTGAGAGAGAAACGTGGGGAAGGGGTGAGTGAATATGGGAGAGAGATTTTAGGAAAATAGGTAGTTGAGTTTTCATAAACAAAAAAAATAAAAATAAAAATATATTTTTAATTTTTTTTTGTTGTTTAATTCATAACAGTAGATATAAGTGTTCCAGTGCAATGAGTGCATACATTGAACAAGCGAGATATCAACTAGCGTTGTTCCCGTTCAATACACAGAGTCGAAAAAAATACAAATGTGATCATTTTTTATCTCGTGCATCGAACGGATACAACACTAATTTCATTAATGAGAATGGATGTGAAAATACTCAATCCGTCATGTATCTTCCTTTCTCACCATTATAAAGAAATTGATTTACTGATATAGAGATACACAAAGATATGTATATAATCCAAAAAATGGTAGTGTAATGCCCCGATTTTCGAAAACATCTAGTAAATCTTTTTCAAATGATTTAATAATATTAAAAATGAAAATAACTTTTAAAGACAGAGTTTATCAGTTGAAGTCTTAAAAATTCAGATAAAGATAACAACATTTAAGTCTTACAAAAGAATTAAAATTAGTCACACAACATTAGTCGCTTAAGATTACAATACTTGAAAGTTTGAGTGCAATACTTCAAATTAAAATCAGGCTTTCTACTAGTAATTAACCCAAGGCTTGACAAACTCCTCTTTCTGGATCGGGAAGTCTTCAGTGGGGGGTATGAGTCCTCTAGTGGAAAAAAGTTTCAGTGCCGAGCGAGTACCACGTGATGCCCGCTCGCGCATCCGAGCTGTCCATTGAGTGTTTGAATGGCTCAGATTTGGAGAGAGAAAGTGTTGTGTGAGAGGAGAGAGAGGATTTCAATCCAAGCCATCCAAAAATGTATCGGACAGCTCGGATGCGCCGAGCGGGTACCACGTAGGATCTCGGCACTGAAAAATCACTCCCTCTAGTTGGGCGTATTGCTCTTCAATATCTCCTTCAAGACCTAGCGTGGAAACACCGTGAGTCGACACTCCGTAGATAAATCTTACCCTACCAACCCCTTACTTTATAACTAGCAGGGATGCTATAGCAACTAAAATAAAAGAAGTGCAGTAATATAATACGTCATCCTTTTCTTACTATCCTTTAACCTTACGTGTAATCTAAGATTTTTTCTACCAGATCTATCCTCTCCAACCACTAGTGATGATCGTCCCATGGGTTCACTCCCTCTTATTTGTCCTGCACCGGGGTCCTAAGTGAATGAACCCAAGTTTACGTACCTAGCTTGGAATCACCTATGACCATGACAGGTAGTTTACCATGCCATTCCACGACTAGGGCTCACGTAACAATGCTACTATTCTCACTTCCGCAGGGTATTGTACTGTATCCGAGGTCCTTTACCGTTCCCCAGATACTGTACCTGGGGTCCTTTACCGTCCCCAAACTCTTCAATCTACTTTACCATTTCATCATTTACTTATTATCGTCTATGTGATCACTACTTGCAATTATCCCATGTACCTAAGTCCAAACTAGCATGTTCAATTGTAGCAAAAATTCACATAATTCCTTAGTTCAAGATCATATCATAACATAATTAACAGAATAACATCATAGCATTTAATGTGTGCAATAAAGTGCATGTGATGAAATTATATTCAATAAGTCTTACTGTAAGCGAATAACTCTACATTTGTAATTTTTTTTTATCTTATTTAATAGTGTTTGGAATTATTCTTATATTAAATTTAGTTTTAGTAAACTCATTCACTTTTTGTTAAAAAAAATTTAATGAACGATTTTCTTATCATCGAAACACAATAAAATAATATAATAATTGTTATGCTGTTAAGAACATTTGTAGCATCTACTCAACATATTATAAGGTGTTTACTGTGCTGTAATCAGACTAGATTTTTTTTTTTTTTTTATCAAAATACGTTTCTACTTTACAACATTTTATTGTTATTAGCAGTAGGAGAAGTAACCAAAACATAGTAACTTGGGTCAAAATCATACGGCGGGTTTGACTGTAAAAGGAACACCACTAATAATTACGTAGTACTTTACTGGCCGAAGTATAACCTTTTAAAAGGCAAAGGAGAAATCTGTAATTTAGCTACCAATCTTTTAAAAACAAACGGCTATGAACAGTATAAATGCAGAGAAAATGAGTTTCGGCCATTTTTGGAAAATTTGATCCACGGGCTCGATTCCTTTCACCTCCAAACGTAAAAATTAACACATTAACACCCTAATATTCTTAGGGACAGGTAGGATAGAGATTAATCTACCTTGAACTCGGTCAGAAATTACGGTGAACGGTTTCGGTGGATTTTCGGCGCGATCGGAGAAGACAACCGGGACGGAAGGCTTGGGATGATTGGAAATAGGTTCCGAGATGCTTGAGAGTATGTTAGCAGATGGGTAGCTCGAATTTGTGTTCAAATTAGTGTAGGGCCGAAACCCACTTTTACTTTCTCTCTCTAAACCTCCATTAATGGAGTGAAGTTTTCTCTCTTTCTTTCTTGTTTCTGGGGGCAGCAGAGGGTCTACGTGTATGCTGTGATTTTCGGATGGAGAGAGAGAGAGAGGTATTTATAGAGGAAGTGGAGGGAGAGAGGTGGTGATGATGGAAGGAGCCGGCTATGGAGGGGAGGTGGCGGCAGTGGCGGAGGCATATGAGGCCCAGTGGGGGCACAGGCCCCCACTGGATGGATTTGTCTTCTTTTTTTTTTTTTTTTTTTTTTTGCATTTGTAAAAAAAAACCTTAGAAGTTTTAGTATATCACGTTCGAAAAAAGAAAAATCATTGAGGGCATCACCAGATGGTATCTCAATATGTTCTTTTTCAACACATATTCGTGTGAGACTCAAAAATAAATACTATGAATCCAATATAAATATGTGATGGAGAAGGGTGTTGGGGCACAATCTAGTAAGGTCCTTTAATCACTAAATAACTAAATTACTCATAAGGAAGCCTCCATTCACTAAACATTCACCTCCAAACCGGACGCGGGGGCTCTGCTGCCCAGGGGTGGGCAGCAGCCCCTGCCCACACTCACACACACTCACACACGGCACCGTTTCGTTAAAGAAAAAAAAAAATTCTTCCGCTTGCAATCCTAAGGAGCAGAAACATGATTATGAGAGCCTTAGAGTTAAAATTTAATTATGTCTCTTTAGAATAATATGATCAGAATAATAAGATCTTCACGTCAATTCAAACGGATTGAAAATTGGAGCACTTAATTTTTTAATCATATTTTTTAATATATAAACGGTCTATAAAAAATTAAGTGCGTCACTTTTTAATTCGTTTGAACAAGTACGAATATCTTATTATTCTAATCATATTATTTTAAAGAGATATAATTAACTTTTGTCTATAGGACTCTCATAATCACGTTTCTGATCTACAGGATCCTAAATAAAGAGCAGATACTTAATTATGAGAGTCCTAAAGACAAAAATTAATTATATCTCTTTAAAATAATATGATTAGAATAATAAGATATTCGTACTTGTTGAAACGAATTAAAAAGTGGCACACTTAATTTTTTAAACCGTTTATATATTAAAAAATATAATTAAAAAATTAAGTGCTCCAATTTTCAATCCGTTTGAATTGACGTGAAGATCTTATTATTCTGATCATATTATTCTAAAGAGACATAATTAAATTTTAACTATAAGGCTCTCATAATCACGTTTCTGCTACTTAGGATTGCAAACGGAAGAGTTTTTTTTTTTTTTTTTAACGAAACGGTGCCGTGTGTGAGTGTGTGTGAGTGTGGGCAGGGGCTGCTACCGTACGAGTACATCCATACGGTACCAAACCACAGCAAAACGGTACAATACCTTACGAGTCCTTCGTTACGCTACCAAACCACAATAAAACGGTGCAATACCGTACGTGTACATCCATACGGTACCAAACCACACCAAAACGGTACAATACCTTACGAGTCCTTCGTTACGGTACCAAACCACACCAAAATGGTGCAATACCGTACGAGTACATCCATAATGTACCAAACCACACCAAAACGGCGCAATACCGTACGAGTACATCCATACGGGACCAAACCACACCAAAACGGTACAATACCTTACGAGTCCTTCGTTACGGTACCAAACCACACCAAAACGGTGCAATACCGTACGAGTACATCCATACGGTACCAAACCACACCAAAACGGTACAATACCTTACGAGTCCTTCGTTACGGTACCAAACCACACCAAAACGGTGCAATAACGTACGAGTACATCCATACGGTTTGGAGTGTTTAGCTATTAGATAATATTAAAATAACAAGGAAAAAAAATAAAAATATCATATCTTGCAGATAAATTTATAAGTTAATCATCTTCAAATACAAAAGAGAGAGGTCTTATTAAAAGATTTAAGAAGAAAAATAAAGAACTAAGGGAAAGGGCGAAAAGGAGCGTTGCTTGATTTGCATTTTCTGATAAGACAATAATCCATACTTATAATTTCTTGAACACGTGGTGGTTTGGAGGGACGCGGGGGTGGGCAGCAGAGCCCCCGCGTCCCTCCAAACCACCACGTGTTCAAGAAATTATAAGTATGGATTATTGTCTTATCAGAAAATGCAAATCAAGCAACGCTCCTTTTCGCCCTTTCCCTTAGTTCTTTATTTTTCTTCTTAAATCTTTTAATAAGACCTCTCTCTTTTGTATTTGAAGATGATTAACTTATAAATTTATCTGCAAGATATGATATTTTTATTTTTTTTCCTTGTTATTTTAATATTATCTAATAGCTAAACACTTTTTAAATAGAAATAAGTCTTGAATAAATAGTGCAAAAGAAAAATCAAGGCATGTTAAGTCGTAAAAAGGAGATAGATAATTTTCTGTTTTTCATAATAAAGTCGCATGTATGAATTGTGCCCCATTGGTGCGATTTTCTGGCTATGCCGCTAGCTAGGTGGTGGCAGTAGCAGCTGGATTCGGGGAGAAAAATGGGAACCATTGGGTATTAAGGTGTTGTCAAGTGCAGAGGAAAATAGAGAGATGGCAGGAGGTGGTTCGGCTGTCATGGGGGAGGGAGGAGTAGGGTGGTAATTAGTGGTGGTAGGGTGATGTTCGGCGGGAATCCGGGAGAGAAAGAGAGAGAATCGGCTGGAAATGGGAGAAACATATCCCTTAATTCCAGGGAAATCACATGTTGTACATGAGAGGTGGTATGGTGAAAGAGACTCCACCTGTATGTGAGAGGGGTGTTGCTGAGGTATGTCACACTCAATGTGCCTCTAGCATTTTTGGTTGTACACACACATATATGTACGTATGAAATTCAATAATAAAATTTACCTAATACAATACATAACAGGACTAGTTAGTTAATAAAATTTACCTAATACAATACATAACAGGACTAGTTAGTTAACTTTATTAAAGAAACAATGTTTATTTTTATTTTTTTTAGTTAAAATTATAGTAAATTTTAATTCATTAAAATTTTCAGGTCATTACAGTTTAAGTATGTTAGAAAATACATTTGGCTTTTCAATAGTTCCAATTTGAATTGGGGGAGCAATCGCATATTGGTAGGTTATTTTATTTGGGCGTAAAGACATGATATTAGTAAAATATCGTAAGCGTTATTTGGACGTAAAGACATGACATTTGGCTTTTCAATAGTTCCAAGTATATTTATTTTTCACGGTTATTCCCTCTACGAATTTCGCCTACGACTAGACCCTTTCATTAAAGTTTATTTTTCTCTTAAACCCCTTCCATTAGTCTTCGTTTAGATCCATTAATTTTTTCACCTAAGTTTTATAAAAAGTGGTGCAATCTTCCAATATTCCCCCACACCTTATCACTACCGTTTTCCCACCATTTTCCCTCAGTCCCACCATTGATTACATCTCCGGCGAAACTCCCAATTCCACATATATGAAGTTTTTTCAAGTAAATGCAAACCACAAAAAAACTAGCAAATTCTCCAACTTTTTCTCATACCCACCGTTAAAAAGATGATTTGTTAATAACACGAAATTCTTAATTAGGTTCTTGATTCTTCTTACTGATATACTTAATCCAAAACCCACGTTTTGTTATCCGTTTTCGATGCTCTTTCGAAGGCTCTGCACCTCTCTTACTCAATTCAACCTAAACCCATCTCTTTTCCACTCTAAACCCGCAAACCCATTTCGTGTTTTCCTCTCAAACCCCAAATATCTCAACCCAAACACCTTCAAAACCCTATTTCAGGCCTTAAATAGATCCAATTGCAAAATGGGAGGCGGTGTCAATTCATGACCGTAGCCGGCCGAACGGGCCAAACTGTACCGAGCACTTAAAGCTTCAGTTGGGTCAACACCAAACCCAAACCTTTGATCATAGTGATTAGAGGGCCAAGTGGGGTGGGTAAAGATGTAGTGATCAAGAGGTTGAGGGAGTTAGAGAGGAGATTCATTTTGTGGTAACGGGTACAAGCCGAGCGAAGACGAAGAGGAGCGTCGGCGGTGGGAGTAGATCTCTGTTTGCTGAGTATATATACAAAAGGGTAAAATGGTCTTTTTGTTCATTCCGTCAACGGAGTTTGCAAAAAGTAAACTTTAATGAAGGGATTTGGCCGTAGGCGAAATTCGCAGAGAGGATAACCGTGAAAAACAAGTATACTTTGAGGGGTGTCTAGGTAAATAACTCATATCGTAATTGTCATTTGTATCATAATTGTATGTTATCATAACTTAATTCTAAAAATTACTTATTAAAAAAAAAAAAAGTAACTCTAAAAATCTGTTTTCCGAAAAAAAATAGAGGTTATCTTTCGAGAATTGTCATTTCAAATTCTTTCACACATGATTCTTGTTTTTCTTTTTCCTTTTGGCAATTAGTATGAAATTCTGACGAGATAATCGAACATAAGTACAGTTAGATTCATCAAACTAGTCTAGGTGCACGCAAGCTAGACCATACATCCGGCTATAAAAAAATAAAAATAAAAATCATCACACAAAGGTTTAACAAGTATTCTCAACTCATTCCTGGACAAGCCGTATATATTACATAAGGGTTAATCTTTTAAAGCTCGTACAATTGTACAAACAAACAAGTAAATATTCCTGGAACTTAGGAATAATGTAAGAATAGGAGTTTCATTCATCATATCCATGCAAGACTAGACAGATATCCTCTAGCATTAGAATGAACTGCATATACAGAGCAAAAACTGCCATCCATGGAAGCATCTCAAAGCTAGAGGGACATTCTGAACTACCTTCTACAAAACAAAACTCTCCACTATGAACAAAATGAGAAGAGAAACGAGGAAGAGTGTACCTGAGAGACCACACCCTATTCGCACTTGATAGACCTGTATATGTGGCGAACAAAGAGCAAAGCAGCACGGAAACCAACAGCCCCCAGCATGAGGAAGAAACCATAGCAAATGCAAGCCATGTATCCAAAGAAAAATGAAATTTGCATGAAACCGGACATGTCGGATCTTGCATGGTAGTAATACAGGCAGTAGCCATAAATAAATATGCCAGTTGATCCACCACAAAGAAAAGACCTGTGGCAAATCGAACACGCAAATTAGTCTCACTTCAGACATAATATCTCGCGTAAAGTGTATTCAAGTTTTTCCGAACTTAAATCACCGAAAGCAAAGGATACTGTGCTTCTAGTTGATTAAAGCCATCTGAACTTAAGCACGTGTAAAACAAGAAAGAGGGCAGTCAACAAGAAAGTTAGATCCTGACTCGCAGACTGAATAGCATGAACTAAAAATAATTTCTTTTTCACATTTCCAAATTTCCATGGAAAAGAAGTTACACAAACTAGAAATACAATAGGAGCCAAATAGTACGACCCATTCTCATGAGAAAAACATTCTCTTACTTGTAAACCAAAATAAAGAATCAAATAATAATGATCTATATATGCTCCATGTAGGGGTTCGATTTGACGGGACCTTGACCTGAATAAGTATTCCTCTTCCGCTGCTCCGTTCTCCGGTCTCTGAACTTGCAACAAGTCACTAGGGCTAGGACAGCCCAGTGACCCTCTGATGATCAAATCAGATTTCAGGGGAGGATATAGATCTAGGGTTAGGGAAAGATAGCATACCTCTTTAGGTTAGAGTCCCTTTGTATTTATAGACCTAGGTTTGCTTGGCCTCCAAGCTAGTGCGTGAAGGATACACTCGGGTAACTGCCTCGGATGAAGTCACAGATGACGCACCGGATAAGGCGGTTACGAAGCACATGGCCAGACCTGGCCTAGATGATGCCACCTGCCACGCATCACTCTTGGTCCCCTCTTATTATGCTACATTCTTTCAAGAGACCTCAACGGAATGCTTGCTTCGGTAGTAAACCGAAGCATTAACAGGAGACTCGATACCAAGCGAGTAAATAGAAAGATATACACCGTGGCCCGTCTGTACAGTCCTGCAGACCGTACCAATATGAGACCTCGGTCGACGATGCTCTGGCCAGGTTACCGAGGCCATAACCGAAGCCTCCACACTCCAGAACCTCTCCTCTTTAGTGGTGTCAAACGGTTGGGTTTGAAATGTTTGATGATCAAGAGGACTAAAAAAATAATTGCTGGGTGCAAAACTAAACATTACTAAAAGTCTAAAACATTTTGGTTTTGATGGACGGATGGATGGATGAATGTTTGATGTTTTCATTTTGGATGTTATTTGATGTTTTGTTCTACTTATGTTGTTCCTCGCACTCAAACTTCAGGAGGGGGCAATATTTAAAACAAAACCCGACTAATCTCTAGGCGCCGACTAATCGGCCTAGGCTCTAGCACCTCTCCACCGCCTGACTAGCACCTAGTGCCTTTTACAGCCATGATTTATGTTGAGTCAGACTGGGTTAGGACCCATTATGACCCTTCTCATAAGTGGGATGGGTTAGAGTGAATTTAGACTGGATGGGTTTAAGTGGATTCATGAAATGGATCAAATATTGCCACCCGTACTCCTCTTTCATCCTAAGTTCCTAACCAAACTCCTTAAAATATTATAACTATTGTTCTCTTTCCTTCAGTTTTAAGCACTCTCCAGCCAAACCAAAGGAGGCCATAAGGGATTTTATTTTCTCTAGCCAGGCAAAGTCACCTCATGGACTGAAGAGTGAAGACAGGTATATGAACATACAAGCTAAAATTTTGAAACCTAGTATTCCCCCACTCATGAAAACCTGGTACCCCAGGTCATCTCAATATGTTTGGAGAAGACTAGGGGTACACACAGATTTATCATGACAGAAGCCATATGTCATGGATTTTAAACTGACATAACATTGTTCTTCAGTCTGTTATCAGAAAATCAATTCGTAATAAACTCAAGGAGCACAAAACAAAACGGTTCTATATGCCCTGTGCAAATATAATTTTCCTATCAACAACAGCTGACAGAAAAGCACAAGAGACCGTCAACAGACTCAACTCAATGTAAACACCTGATCAGTTGAGAAAGGACTAGCAAGTTAAGACTAGCAGAAAAAGTATAGAATCTAGATTTCCTGCAGGATATCCAATTAGTTGGAGGAAAATAGAATGTACTCCAACAAACAAAAGAGTGCGCACCATTGACCAGCTTCTACAACCAACTATGCAAGTACTAGCTTTAAAATGAGTCATCCATAAATGCAAGGACTAAGGAACATCAGCAGGGCAAAAGCATAATAATATAGCAGGAATGGCCGTGTTATGTGAGAAATCAACAAGAATAAGGTGAAGCATACTCCATGAGCGTATAAGAACCCTAGTTTACCTCCACCACCATCCATGATCTTCGGCAGCAAGCTGAAAGTACGTCAATGCAACAGTAATGAAAGCAGTCACGATCAGAAGGATAATGAAGACAATAAACAGGATGCTGTATATCGTGTAAATCCTGTGACCCCACACGCTAGCAAATATGTAGTACAGTTCAATGTATATGGCACTGAAAGGCAAAAACCCTGCCATTGCCATTTGAGGTATGGTACTCCTGTACCAAGGCAATTGTGGAATCTCTCTAGGATACTTTGTGGTGCGGCATGGAGCTTGGAACTCAGCTTTGCTATTTTTCCCAGCAATCCCACCCAACACAAGCAAGGGCGACGTGACTAATGCCCATATGAGGACTATAACGACAATCGTCCCAAATGGAAGTGCTGCAGTAGAACTATAGGAAATTGCAACAGTATTAAGGAAGCAGAATGTGAGAAACAAAGGTCCGCAGAAAAGGCATCCCGTTAGCAATAAATTCCTCACCTGTCAAAGAAGATATTTAAAATTTTAAACCTAATCAGTCCACCACTTTTCACTTTACAAAATTATCAAATTTAATCCAAAATGCTTCAGATGAGAGCCATCAGCACTTACCCAGTTGGTCCCTTCAAGCTGAAAATAGTAAGAGGTTGCTGTATATCCTGCAATACCTGAAGTGCATGCATATATGACCACCAATGCAGTAAATACAGCACCTCGGTTGTAAGGGTAAAATACACCCACCAGTGCAAGCAAGAAAATAAATATCGTCCTGAAGATGAAGGTAAAGACAACATTAAATAAGTCAAATAAAAAGTTTGTATGTAGGATATAATTGGCTTGCGATTTATGGAAATACTTACAAAGTAAACAGCTGGGTGCCAGATCCTAGGACTGCAGAAAACAATGACTTGTGTTTCGGGAACCGAAACACATCACCGTGAATGTACTTCCATCCAGTCTCCTCTTGGTCATCATCTGTTTCCTCGTCATGTGCATACCTTTGAAGGAAATAAAAGAACACTGGATAAATGAAATTCATCATTTAAATTCAACAATGATTACATAACCTCAAATGCATAACTATTACTCACTTCATAAAATCATTCTTAAGGACCCGCATGAGAATTGTTGCAAGGAAACCAGTTAAGAGGAGCACCGTGACACAAGAGTTTATGATTGAAAACCAATGGATCTCCAAATGATGTGGTAAAGAAGAAGTCTGTGAGAATTTATCCATCCTATTCTCAAACGGGGTATCTGTTTCCCTCCATTTGACTGTATACGTGAACTCTGCATCAACTTCCTTGTCCTCCGTCAGGTCAACAACAGAATGAGGATCCACTCGAGCATTGACCTCAATCACACGGTCCACATTGTACAGTATATCAAAATGGATATGCTTGAAAAGGAAGTATTTGTAGTCACTTGGGTCAGATTTGCCTTCCCTATCAACCTTGCCTACGAAACCCCAAATGGGTAAGTCATCGTAGTACATTTGGAAGTAATGATCTTTCCTTATTGCAGTTCGGAACTGAGCTACTTCTTCTGTCGTCAGCTTCTTTTTGCAAACAACTTCAGAGTCTTTATCAGCTAAGAAGTCAAGTGTATAAGGTGCACTGACAAGACGATCCCCATTCAACACCTCACCCAGGGCTTCCTTCTTCTCTTTCACATGAGCTGCCATTGCAATCACTCAAAGCTTAATAAACGTAAGAAATTAAAGGTCCATTCTTGCTATGTCACATTGTTTCTGAAATTTCATAGTAACTAATTTAGTTATGCTCAAATTACGTCGACAGAAAATATTTCCAGCTTAATGATAAAACTTGATAGACTCCATACTGTTTTACCACAAGCCACTTGATGAGGCATGTAAACTCTCAAAAGGGAAATAAGATCCATCAAACTTTTCATGAGACAAATCGAACTTGCATCAGAAACTGACTTATTTATTTTGACTCATTTGTAAACTTCATCACTCGTCTCCATTTGCTTTGCATAATAAATGCAATTACATTCACAAAATTTCACATGCCTTTACCATTCCACAAGTACTCAGTTATTATTCTTTTTCGAGATAGATTGAAAAGAAAATTTCATAACTGTTTAAGCGGGTGCATGCAGAAACCCGAGAGTAGTTTGGGTTATGGACAAACCGAGTAGCTAGGGCAGTCAGCAGCACGAGGACTACATCCAGCAGCCTCTGGCCATTGGTCGTGCCATGAATTCAATTCTCAATAACCCTCCACAACTTGTACATAGTGCAATATTGAAGAATAAAAACACTGAGGAAATATTGTAAGTGAAGAGAAGAACCTGGTAAACAGAAGGGAAGGTCGAAATATCAGTACGTTTCGCTGTAACCAAAAAACATATACAACAAAATTAGCAAAAATGTAAGATGTGACCGAAATCAGATACGTATAAAACAGCAACCAAAGCTGTTGACTACGAAAACAGACACATTGACAAGATTTCACAAATATCTCACAGTGCACGTAGCCCCATGTCAAGCATTCACATACATCTACAACGACAATAATCTCTACAAAGAGTAAAATGTTATCTTAATTACTCCCATGTCCCATATTCTTTACAAAAAAACGTGTAATCTTCGGCTCAAAAAATAAAGTGCTTTCATGCACAAATTTTTAAATTTATCGACACCAAATTAAAGAACTAAATGAACTAATTGCGGACTTTAATTTGGTGTCAAAAAATTTTAAAAAATTATTCAAGAAAGTACTTTTATGTTTTTATCCAAAAATTACACGTCTTCTCATAGAGACCCAACAAACAATATAGGACGGAAGGAACAATGCATTTGCGTATCATGATCTACAGATCCATCACTGATCAAAAAAGGCACCACAACATACGCACAAACAATAACCGAAGATATAAAAATTGATTGAATCATATAATGAGTGAGAGACGGAGCGAGACGGGGTGATATTGATCAAAAGATGAAGGAAAAAAGAAGCATGTACGTGTAAATACATTATGCATTATATTTAGAGAGAGAGAGAGAGTACCTGGGGTTGTGGAAGGGACCGACCTTGTTGGCGTAGAGAGGGACAGGGTCGCCGCGGTTGTACCGATGATCGGAGGCGTCTGATCTCACTTGGCTCCCTAGACACGTCGCAATAATGGCGATGACGAGGAACTCCAGAGCCAGAGGTTTCTTCATTGTCCCCTGCTTTACCAGAGAGAGAGAGAGAGAGAGAGAGAGTTCTAATGCTCAGAAGTCAGAACGCATGGGGCAATGAAGAATAGATGGCAAGGGAGCAGAGAACAAACAGAAATATTTCTAATTTCGCATCACAGTTTTTTCCCTTTCTGGGTTCACGAGACGAGACCAAGCTCAGGTCACGTGACAAGCCACACCCCATTTAAAAGCCTTTTATATATATATATATATATATATATATATATATATATATATATATATATATATATATATATATATATATTTACCTACACCTCTTTTTTTTATTTAATCTATAAAAAAACCTGGAAAGCTAGAACTTGTCATTTTGTAATCAAAAAATACTTTTGAGCATAATTTTTTAACTTTTTCCAAAAGAAAAATGAATTTTAAATTAGAGCGAAAATATTTCAAAATTTATGTGATAAAACTGGTTTACTTCTTATCAAGAAATAACATAAGTATCGTAATGGACTATCATTTGAGAACAAAATGAGTAATACATATATGCACATATTGGTATGATTGTAAAGTATAATTAAAAATCTAACCAAACCAAATTGAGCCAACTAAAAGTTTGGTTTTTTCCGTAAGAGCTTGATTTTTTTGGTTATTTAAGTCAATTTCAATAAAGTTTTCAAAAAATTCACAGTGGCTTGGCTCGGCTAATAACGCCACTCATTCGTAATTACAGTTTCAGGCCTTGTTTGATTCTATTTATGTTTGCATTCAGTTACCACAAACAGCAACGCTAGAGTCCTCGAAAAGTTTCTCCAAAAATATTCTCGAGAGAAAAATCAATGGTTTAGAAAAATAAATAAAGTTTTCAAAAAATGCTCCGAAAATGTTTGGGTTCTATACATCAAAGCAGGGCTATAAACGAGTTGAGCCGGGATTTGTCGAGCTCGAACTCGGCTAAAACTTGAGCTCAAGCTCGACTTAAAGCTTTAATGAGCCGAGCTTAATCGTTAACTAAACGAGCCTCTTTAATCGAACCAAGCCTCTTTTAATTGAGCCGAGCTTTTGTCGAACAAGCCAAGCCAAGCGTTAACGAGCCGAGCTCGAGGTCGGCTCAGTTCATTTACAACCCTAAATCAAAGTGAAGCTCAATCATTAATTTCACTTTCGGGACAATTTTTGGAGAACTTTTCGGGGACCATAGAATTATTGTCACCAGAAAATGTTCGGAAAATGAAATAGAAGAAGTGCTTTTATTAATCTCCATATTAGTAGCAGTTCACTTTACGCTATGAAATAATTGCAAAAAAAGAAAAATGGAGTACTACTTTCTCCCAAATACATCAGGAAAAATCACCGGAATGGGTCACTTTAGGCCTAATTTGCTTAAGTAGCAAGTGCGATGGAAGTTGCCTTTTATGGACTAAAGACTCCAGAAATTCGGACCATGGACCCACGAATTCCGAAAACTGAAATTGAGTCAATTTTGGTAGGACTATAGGAGTACTTATGGTTGTGCGTATCTGGATCTCTTTTCACAAGAAAATTCTCTCCATCTCAAAACTAACAGAACACATTCAAGGCAACGCAAATCACTAATCTCAAAAGAACCCAGTTGCAGAAGCCCTGTAGAATCAGAATTCTTACAGTCTCTCTACCTGTTATATGACTAAAATTATGGTGCAAAACGAGGACGGAACGCCGCTCAAAGAAGTGGTCCGCTACTCGCACTTGATAGAGCCATATATATGACGAACAAAGAGCAAGGAAGCACGGAAACCAATTGTCCCAAGCATTAGGAAAATGCCATAGCAGATGCAACCCATGTAACCGAAGAAGAATGAAGTTTGGAGGAAACCAGACATATCCGACCTTCGATAGTAATAGTACAAGCAATAGCCATAGATAAACAAGCCAGTTGAGCCACCACAAAAGAATGACCTGTGGAATGAGGTGGCACAGTGGCAAGAATCACAGTTAAGGCGGCTAGAGTAAACAGCATCTCACACAAAGTGATACTACAGTAAAAATATAGGATGACTAGCATAATACAGATATAAAAAATAAAAAAATAAAAACAAGCACTAGCATAATATAATATAAAAAAACAGAACCCCTGATTCAGCTAGAAACTAGTTATGGAAGAGTTTCATGATGGTAAATGGAAATAGCAACAGATTTAATCACTGTAGGGAGATTCAGTACGAGTTATAAACAACAAAAAGACTATCCAAGAGTACACAATTTTTGGCACTGATAATGGAACCTTATAAGAATGCTATATGAAGCAACTACAACAGCTATGAGCCCTTTAACCTGGAATGGAAGATAGGCAAAATTCCTTTAACCTTGAAAACCTCACTAAACACTCCATTGTATCCTCCATCAGTTCGAAAAATGGCAAGCTCGGGGATGGTCCACATTGCAACTTGATCGCTGATGTAGGGATTGACCATTACAAGTGAAAAAAGAAAAGACCATGTGGGATATGAATGGCTGGAAAGTAATTCGCAGTTACTCTACCATACGATTCTGCTACTAAAAAACAAAAAATGGCATCGCTATATGCGTATCATCCAAAGACCCATTCGCTACAATTTGTGCTTTCGCAAACTAGGGCGTATTAAATTTGATGGAAGGAGCATTTTCTAAGACAAACAAGCTCTTGAGATTTCAGAGAGAGAAATGATGATTGAGCATGTCATATAACTCTAAAGAAGCCTGGCTGTTAAGGCAATTTCCAGAGAGAAGAAAGAGAGTGCTTAGTTGTTTGCAACTCCCAAGGCATGGCCAAGTGACAGGTATAGCATGTTTAGGACTGTTTAGTGGACCATGCGACAGACAACATCACAACACATCTCCTTCTCACTAAGACCAGCTTTAGCATATGACTCATAAGGGGGAAAGTGCCTAGACTCATGAGAGGAAAAGAGGCTCGCCAATACGAACCAAGCCATGATGACAAAGGCCTTGTGAATGGCTAAAATGGGGATAAAACTCTGAATAGAAGGATCATTAGACCAAGCACCAATGTTCATCAGGCTCTAACATTTGTCGGCCACCCCAGAATATGAGAGTGCGACATAGGGGATGGAGGCATGTCATTGATTTTGGAGATACATACCAAGTCTTTAGCCTCACATTTGGATGGAAAGGGCCTAACCTAGAGAACTACTAAATTGGGGGTACACGCTGTAATAATAAACCCATGTATCCATGTACTTGCCAACAAGTGGGTTCTCGGACAATGTCAATTATTCATGCTGCCATAGAGTGATATGCCCATAAGAAGCAAACACTACATTGCAGTTTTTGGGCTTAACATTACAACAAATTTTTGTTCCTAGGGGTTGTTCAATGACACCAAGGAATCCACAAAGAGGTAAGACAAGAACCATGAAAAAAGCTTTTTACCCACACTACTAGAAAAGAATCAACAAATATCACCTTAGCAAAGCTATGAATTGTACTCAAGCGCTACCCCAATTCTATAATAGTATTTCAAGATGCTCCGAGTAGAATCCAACATCATGGATACCCACGTAACTCCTACTGTCAAAGTTGGTTTGTCAATTACGTGAATTAATCAGCTTCTTCAAATAACCAGTATCATCTAGCTACCTTACAATACATGGACTAATTATAACAATTCATGCAGCTAAAGAGAAACAGATATGCAGAAGAAAACTATGCTGCACCCCTACACTTAAAAGCAAGACTTTGAACTCAAGAAAGTTGGAGTATAATATAGACGTTGACCAAACTTTAAAAAAACCAACATAATGAAGGCAAAAAACGCATTCGAGAAGACTATACCTCCACCACCATTCATGATCTTCAGCAGCAAGCTGAAAGTACGTCAAGGCCACAGTCACGAAAACAGTTATGATGACGAGAATTATGAAGACAATGAGCAAAATACCATATATGGTGTAAATCCGGTGACCCCATATGCTAGCCAACAAATAGTAAGTCTCGACGTAGATAACACCAAAGGGCAATATCCCCGCCACTGCCATCTGGGGTAAAGTACCCCTGTACCAGCGAAGAGTTGGAATCTCTCTGGGACACTTGGTGGTTCTGCACGGAGCTTGTAAATCGGACCCACTATTTCTCCCAGCAATTCCACCAAACAAAAGCAACGGTGATGCTCCAAACAGCCATATAGACAACAATAACAGAATCGTCCCTAGTGGAAGGGCTGCATTCACTCTGTACGTGATAGCAACAAAATTTAGGAAGCAGAATGCAAGGAGGAGTGGCCCTCCAAAAACACATCCTGTCAGCAGTATGTTCCTTACCTGTCACAGCGAAAGGTTGAATTTTTCTAATGAGTCCACATGGCTTACTTTCAATAAGCATAATCAAATTCAAAGTAAAAAACACAAAGAACTCCCTAAAACACACCCAGTTGGTCCCTTCAAGCTGGTAATATAAAGAAACTGCTGTATAGCCTGCAATAACAGACGTAATTGCATAGACAAACACCAGCGCAGTGAATAGTGTTCCTCGGCTATATGGTTGAAATACTCCAACTACTCCTAGCATTATAATGAATATCGAACTGCATGGAGCAATAGAAATTGCATACAAAATATCAGATAATTTGCAACGTGCCAAATTGAACTCCATGTTCACGGAAAAAACAAAAAAACAGTTGCAAAGAGAAACTTACAGAACGAATAATTGGGTGCCAGAACCAATGGCTGCAGCAAACAAAGACTTGTGCTTTGGATACCGAAAAACATCACCATGGATGCTTTTCCATCCTCTTTCTTCTTGATTATCAAACAACTCCTCATCACTCGCATACCTTCCAAAAAGTGAATAGATTTACATAACATTCAAAGTAAACAGAACATACTACAAAAAAATACAATGGACGAGTGGCATTCATTTTTATATTAACGCTTACTTATTAATATCCTTCTCGAGGACTCGCACATAAAACGTCAGCAGACAACCAAGTACGATGAGAACTGTCAAACACGAGTTCATAACTGCAAACCAGTGGACTCTCCGGTAATGCGGCAGTGTAGAAGACCAAAGGTATTTATCTATCCTCTTCTCAAACAGGTTGTCTGTTTCCTTCCATCTCACTGTGTATGTGAACTCCACGTCAACTTCCTCGTCTTCCGTTAGGTCCACCACAGAATTTGGGTCTGTTCTAAGAGTGATCTCAATCACATGTCCCTTATTGTAGAGGATCTCAAATTCAAGATGAGTATAAAGGTGGTATTGTTCGACTATACCACCATCATAATGCTTGTCTTCAACCTTTCCAATGAAAGCCCAAATTGGCAAGTTATCGTAGTACATTTGAAAGTAATAGTCACGCACAACTGCAGCTCGGAACTGAGAAACTTCTTCTTTTGTCAGTTTCTTTTTACATGCAACTTCAGACTCCTTCTCAACTAGAAAATCAAGTTTATATGCAGTAGAAACAAGACGATAACCATTCAATACCTCACCTAAAGATTCTTTCTTCTGTTCCACCTGATCTGGCAATGAGGTGGCCACATAAAAAGAAAAATAAGATATGGTTAATAATGACACCTAAAGAGCAGCAACTAAAGCTTTCATGTAAAAAACGAAGATGAAAACCTGGTGAACAGTAGGGAAGATCATTATAAGCATATGTTTCACTGAAAACAAAGAAAGGCAAAAACAAGAATAGTATTAGAAACCTGATATAAAGGATTCAATCTAAGGAAACAAGAAAATATGTATTAGGCTAGGATCTTGTGCTATCAACCAGACTTTCCCAAATGAAGCAATAAGCAAAGCTATTCCCACATTAAAACTTTGCTACATATCTCATAAGTCGTAATGTGATGTGGTAATATTCAGTGTAGTCGCATACATTGAGAAATACAGGAAGTACACAATCAAACATTAGTACAGCCGCGTTGACATAAAGCATGCACTATCAAGAAAATAGCAATGGCATAGGATGAGAAGTAGATCACTTTGAGAGGATTCATGATCAAACATGATAATTATTAGGAGTTGGCTAAACAACTCTGGTAATAAGATCAACAATAGTACTTACACAAGGAAGCAAATAAAAGGTTGAAGCAACATACCGAACGGTCCATACCCCATAAACTTCATATGTATGGAAGGATCAAGGAGTGAAGCATTTACCTAGGATTATGAAATGGACCTGCCTTGTTTGCATAAAGAGGGATTGTGTCTCCGGCTTTGTACTGATGGTTTGACCCAGCTGATCTCACTTGACTTGCACAAAACATTATGAGAAAAGCAACAAGACAAATTGCTGAGCATTCAGCCATTCTCCTAGCCCTTTAACAGAAGAACATAATCAAATTCCATGAAACAGCCTATCGAAAAAGGTAACATGACTACATCAAATTGATGGTAGAGTATAGAGAGACAAAAGTCAAGAAATATTGACTTCATGCCTCTGACAGAGTCTGCAAGGTTGTGTGCACGAACTTTCAAGGATCATTCCACAATGGTAAGGACATTTTTTATTAGATCATTACCTCTTTGTATCTTCGTTTGGGAATCTCGAACAATGCTTTCCGCTGTTTCCAATAGGCCAAGATAAGTAAATGGCCTTGTACAAGAAGCAAAAAAGAAAAAGACGGTGGACTTTTTGACATAGATAGTGCTTGCAAGAATATTACAGGTGGAGATATTGGTGAAATGAGATGGAAGTACAGGGTGGTAGCAGCATCATAATGGGGTGTTCAAAGAATGACATTGTCACTGTGCAGAGAATTGGATTGGAGGTGATCAGTGGCGGACGCAGATTTGTGCATAGTAGAGGCCCAAATCACATGTATTTCAATATAGATCATAAAAATATATATTTCATACATATATATTGCTACTTGCGACATCCAAGGAAGAGACGAGATTATGTGTATGTGCATAGCCACCATTCAATTTTTTAAAGCAACCCAAAAATGATTGATAACTTGATATTTAAGGACTTTTTTCCACAAACACATACGAACTTTAAGAAATTTTCACTCAAGAGACTTGTAGGAGCCAATCCCGTAGAATTAATTTAAATTAACGTAAGAACTAGTATAGTACATTGTAATATTTGGAGTTGAGGAGTACGTTGTAACATTTGGAGTTGAGGAGGAGCTGGGCACCCCCAGGCACCCACTTATGTCCACCACTGGTGGTGATAACACACTGAGAATCTTGATTGCTTAAGTAAACCAAACTTTGAACAAATCATAGCTAAATGTAAGCCTTTTGCAAGGATAATAGAATTTACAGGAAATAGAAATTCAATGATAACAGTGATAGTATTTTTGGTGAAGATCCACAAGTTGTGTGATGATAAATGAGGTGGGAAGAACGAAAAGTGGGCAACAAGTCCAAATCCACGTTCAAACAGCAACAATAAAGAGCTACTGATATCCAAGACCATGATGGCTACCATCAGTAAATTAGTCAATCTATTCAGTCATTAATCGCAAATGCTAGGTTACACAGGGGTGGACCAAGGGGGGCAATCTGGGGCCCGGGTCCCCTCACACCTCCCAACTATCCCATTTTTCTACTACATTTTGGGTTTTGTATGTAAAAATTGTGAAGGAAGATCCTCTTAAAATTGTGTTATTATTATATATAAGGATAATATTTTATTGTTAATAATATATGTATACATTTCCTTCATTTATGCCATTTGCATTTGGTCCCTCGCAATAAGAAGAATCCTTGGTCCACCACTGGCTAGTTAATTCAAGGAATTCACACAACATAAGCCGATAAATTGTTCTAACATCACATCTAAGAATGAAAATTCGGGTTCAGTGCACACAAACTACTTGTACAACTCTCACTCTTTGTACTGATTTACTAATCAACACACAAAAACAAGCATTAAGAAGTCAATAAATTGCAGGAAAGAAAGACGAACCAGTTTGGTACTATATGTTTATATACACACACACACACACAGGAGGAGGAGGAGGAGGAGGAGGAGGAGGAAGAAGACCTGTTGACTTGTCGTTTCGGCAATCGGATTGCCTAGTTCCTGGGTACCTTGTTGGTAGAGAGAGTGAGAGTAGTGATAGTAGTAGTAGTCTAGTCAATGATCTGCGTTCTATATAATACGTCGGATTCATACTAGGAGAAGTTTGAATAGGTCTCTGTTTTTTGTCGGTTTTTTTCATTTTTTTTTTAATCGAAAGACCACCCCAGTTCATTAATGTAGCCACGCAGCATCAATAAATAATTCAATTACGGAGCAAGCCATACAATAGCATCTGTTCTGTAATTAAATACTTTAATATGGAGCTATTACATGAGCAAGAGCCACTATCTGTTTCACACTGAAAAATACAATGATTGACAAACGTGGAACGCATATCCAGACGTCTTAAGATGACGGAGTTCCATACCAAAAACAGTAGAAAAAACGGGTGGAAATCAGTCGAACATGGGCCAAGCCTTGTCCGAGGCAAGAAGACGACTAGAACCACAACGACAGAGCCACCGAGAGCCACCCCTGGAAGCCGCCATCACCAAACTCCAGCCATACCTCCAACCACCACCTAAAAAAAACAGACAAAAAAAAAAAAAATAGAACCGTTGCACACCACTAACCACACGCCACCTCCACCACTTAACAAATCCAGACCAACCTAGCAAAACCCTACCAAAAAAACGTAGATCTACTGGATTCCAGATCGTCGGCACACACGAGGACAAACACCTAGTCGTTAGGCACAAAATCGAAGACCCCCAGAAGTGGTTCCTGGCGGCGATAGGCCTCGCATCCCGCCACCATCACCCACCGTCACGCCTAGCCGTTAAGCACAAAACTGAAACCCCTCAAATGTGAATCCGACAGCCGAACAGTGGTGGTGGAGGGCAGAGACGGGAGGAGATGCGCGGACAAGGGTGCACGAGGAAAGGGAGGAAGGAGAGGGACAAGGAGGCGCAGAGGGAGGAGGCATCTCTCCCTAGGCGGAAGAAGCTGTTGCGTAGCCCTAACTGGTAAAAAGTTTAGAGTCTAGAGAGAGATCGTTTTTTCCAAGTATTAATTGCAATTCTTTTGACCTTCAAGTTTGGTTTTCATACCAAGTTGGTCCAATCGATAATGTCTGTCAACCAAACTCGATGGAAAAAAATCAAATTGAGGGCAGACATCATCAATTGGACCAACTTGGTACAAACTGCAACATCCAAACTACTATCAATCTGATTTTTTTCGTCTAATTTGGCTGACAGAAGTTATCAATTGGACCAATTTAGTACGAAAACCAAACTTAAAAGTCAAAATAATTGTAATTGATACTTGAAGGACGAAAAAGAGACTCGGATGAAATTACGATGATCCTTAATTTCTGCTTCTTTCTTTCTTTTTTTAAAGAATGAGGTGTCTCATAATTACAGAAAGTCTCCCTGGTAGTTTCTTAAACTATACTTTCTTCCCCTAGTTTTTAGGACAATTAAGATGAGTCTAGACAAACTTTTAACTGATTTTAAAAAAATGATTTAAGACTTTAAGCTAAATCTTATAGAGAAATAACCAAAAGGACTGCAAAAAATAAAAAAATGCAAAGACCAAATTCACCCTTATTAGATGTTAAGTACGTGCAGCCCTGCCAATTGGCAAATGCCAACAATATTACCCATTAGATATTACCGAAGATGTATGCAATGTTATTGGTGATTTACGGGCCAGTATAGTTTAGGAGGAGGTCCAATTCCCTTGGAGTACAGGCCCTAGTAGAAAAAGTACGCGTAAGGATTTTTAATTTTTTGTTCTAAAATTGCCTCTCCTCCCTGAATCTGAAACACATCTCTATCTCCGTCTGTATCTCTTTCCCCACCTTCTCCACTCCTTCAACGCAGCCGACGTTGACGATGACTTCAACGCGCTCGATTCACCTCCGGAGGACTTCTCGCTCTTCTTTGACCCATTCCTTCGGTGCCGGTGACTCTTCTCCATGAGATCTCGCAAAATAGATCGCCGATGATAAACCAACGGCAATAGCTCCAAACTCTAATTGTTCACGACAGCGACAACAATGTAGAGAAGTTGAGAACGCGTGGAACTGGTTAGAGGGACACCAAACCTGGACTGCAGTGAACGTCGACTCTACTGCTGATGAGGAAACGAACGGTGCCGATGAAGGGTCATTGAAGCAATCGACGACGTAAATCTCAAAGGAGATGGAACAGGTGAATTGGTTTTGTTTGTCTGTTTCCACTTAGAGCCCGTTCCAGAACTAAAAAAAGGTCCTTATTTTTTAAGAATGTAATTTCAAGCTCAAAAATTATGGGTTTATTAAAATCTAAAAATATGTAATATGGATCTTGTTTGAAAGATCTTGATAATATCTTTTATACGATGCAAAAAAAAATTAAAAAATTAATTTTCATTTAAATATTTTTGAATTTAAAAATATGAAATAAGTTGCTTATTTTTTAAGAAGGTGTTTACACCCGGTTTTGGCACCCAATCCTGAGCTAGCGCTGGAAGACCATTTAATTATCTTTTAATTAAATTTGGCCAAAAAATAGAAATGTATTGGGTTAAAATTAATGGGCCAAGACAATATTTATTGGGCCCGATTAATTTTAATTTAATTCGGCCATGGGCTTAGTGTTTCTGAGCCTATTTGCAAGAAAGAATTAGTTGGCCCATGACCCATGGAAGTTAATTAGGTGTTTTTGTGGGTTAAACACATAATATGCCATTTAATTTAATTAAAATAGCTCATTACCCGTGAATCCCATGAAAAGTGGAAAGTGGGTAAGTATTTATTATCTTGCAAAGAGCCATTTGACTAGGTCAAATGGCTAATGGCTTATGTCATCCCATGAAAAGAGGAAATGGAGGAGGCCCATGATCTTCCTTTTACTTCCTGTAACTTCCCATGGTAAAAGAAAACATGTGGGTTTTCTTTTAAACCTCCAATAACCACCCATGATCCCACTAAATATGTTAATGGGTAGTTATTTAGGACACTTGGCAACATCTGAGGCCTACTCGGGACACATGTCAGCTCGTGGTGAAGGCGGGAAACTTGGCCCAGATCTGGACCAGTGCACTATTTGCCCATGATCTTTTGTAACTTCCAATAACTACCCATTATCCCATGATCTCATGAAGGGGAAGTTACAAATGACACATGGCGTCACGAGGAGAAGCCAACAAATCCGTTTGCATGCAAAATCGAAGACCCTTGGCTTATAAATACTAGAAGTCAAGAAGAAAAAAGGGTTCCCACACCAATCAAGCTCAACGCTTAAAACCAAAGCCTTCCCAGCGAAGCAACTATCTCTATTTTCTCACCCTCACTCAATTACTTCACCAAGTAATTCGGGTTTCTATCTCTCTTGCACCCCAACTTTATTATTACGAAACATAATAAAGTTATTTATATCTCTCTTCATCCCTTACTTTATTATTACGATATAGTAAAGTAATTCTACGTTGTTACTTTCTTTCCTACACGGTTAGGAAATTATTAAGTTCTCGCACGAAGAGGCAAAACCACGGACCTTCACTGCAATCCAGCCCTTAGGTTGCAGCACTATCGCTCTCTCAGATCTAGAAGTCAGAACAGGGACGCTCAGCCCTTTACGTTAGACACGACAAGTCTTGGCACGCCCGCTCAGTCCTTGAGCCATTTCGGAGCCGAACAGAAGGTTTCTGGAACGGGGCCTTAGTAACGCACATGAAGTATTCGATGAAATGTTTTGAGTGGAACTTTAGGTGTTCAAAGCTAGTGAATTTCATTAATTGTCTAGTTGTATGGTTATTTCTAAAAAAGTTGTTTTATTGTGTTTTGAAACTCAGTAAAAAAGCTGTTTTAGTTGTCTAGTAAAATTCATGAATTCAAAATTCCAGAATTAGTGAAATTCGCGAGTTCAAAAGCTAGTGAAATTCACAAGCTCCAAGTTAGTTAAATTCACGATCTCAAAGTTAGTGAAATTTATGATATTGAAAGCTAGTGAAATTCACGAGGTTCAAATTAGTGAAATTCATGAGGTTAGAACTCGTGAAATTCAAAGTTCAAAAGGTAGATTCATGAGCAACTCCAAGTTAGTAAATTCACGAGATTGGTTCTCGTAAAATTCAAAAGCTCCAAGTCGCCAGTTAGTTAATTCATTAGTTTTGAATTAATAAAATATTTTTGCCGATAAAAAAATTAATGAAATTTAGTGAAATTTGAGAAGTAGTGAATTATTGAAATTAGTAAAATTTAGTGAAATTTGAGAAGTAATGAATTTCACTAATTTTTCAAAGTAGTGAAATTTTGCCTGAAAAAGTCACCGGCCGGAGTGGTCGCCGGTCGAAAGTGGTTGTGGGGTGGAGGTGGGAGGGGGTGATGAAAACTTCTAAAACATGATAGTGTGAAATTATATTTATTTGAAGGTAAAAGAGTAATCTTCATACGAGGTTGTGTAAATAAAAATTGAGTTCATCCTTAATGGGAATTAAGTACTAGTTTTCTAGACCCGTAGGTAATTTGCTGTTCATATTTTTATCCACAGAAGATTTTTTTTTTTATATCATGAGAATAAAAGTGTGTAATATTTATTGTTGCTTGCATCCACAGGCGGCTTTGCCTTCTTTTTTTTTGATAATCAAAAGGGTGGGAGGGGGCGACCAGCGTAGTAACTCCCCCTTGGGCATGACCATAAGGGTACCCTACCCGCCAATGGAATGTCCGGTTTGAACCATAGCTACAGTCCGTGAGAACAGGCCGTCATCACGGCACCACCTGGTGCACAACTGTGAGAAATCCCCTTCTTCGATCCATAAATGGGTTCGAAATAATGCCTATTAATGGCACTACCGGGTACTAGCACAAATGTGCCTCCTAGGGCTCAAACCGGCACAGGTGTTAAAGAGAGGTGGTGACTCCCACCAACTGG
Organism: Rhododendron vialii; assembly: GCF_030253575.1. Taxonomy (NCBI): domain Eukaryota; kingdom Viridiplantae; phylum Streptophyta; class Magnoliopsida; order Ericales; family Ericaceae; genus Rhododendron; species Rhododendron vialii. Next base: position 23,034,853 of record NC_080565.1, on the reverse strand, counting down.
ACTACCACCTAGATGGTAGGCGGCTTTGCCTTTTGACAAACAAAGTATGGGGCTGTTTTTGTTTTTTTTTTATCCACAGTATGGGGTTGTTGGGGTTGTTTGTTGGGAGATTATTTGGTTGGATAAGCAATATTTTTGAATGAGTAATCTTCACCCCACCTAATTTGGGTTTATTTTATTTTATTTCGCACGAGAATACAAGGGAATTGAAGAACTAATTTTTTTAGTCCCCCAAGGTATTGGTAATCCCCCTAATGAGGGTATTCCCATGCCTATGGGACTAAAGCCTTGTTTGATAAGTGAGTTGGAGGGTGGGATAGGATTACTAATCCAATGGGTCCCCTAATTCTATGTTGTTGTTATTATTATTATTTTTTTGATCCGCCCCTAATTCTATGTTTGATTACACAAAATGGGAAGGGATTAGTAATCTCATGGGATGGGCAATCCCCTCACTAGGGAGGATTAGCAATACCTTGGGGGACTAGGTATTAACAATCCTATCCCATGAAATTAAATTATATTGACCCAATTACCCTTGGTCATTTGGATAAATTATGCAATTACCCTTGGAATCTCACCTGACTAAAAAACCACCGGAAATTACCATTGATGTAATGGGTATGATATTGGCTGTGTAAAAATTAGATTATCAATGCATCAGTCCTTTTTTGAAGAGTGAGTTAAAAACATCCATTATTTTCCTACTTTTTTGCGCAACAGTGATTTTTTTTTCATGTTTTCTAATTTTTTTGTTTTGTTCCACTTCCTTTTTTCTTCGTGATATTTTTGGAACTTGTAAAACCCAAAAAGACAAACGGAAATGAAAAAAAAAAGGCATAATAAATTTAATTAGTAACTTGAATTATTTGTGTGGAACTCAACAGTGGATTCCACAAACCCAGTTGTGCACCGTCAGTGCATGGTGTTGGGTAGCCATAATTGTGTTGGACCTGAATGTAGTACAAAATTGTACATTAGTTGTATTTTCAATCCATGTTAATTGTATTTTCACAAAATGTTGACTATAGTTAGAGAGAGAGAGAGAGAGAGAGAGAGAGAGAGAGAGAGAGAGAGAGAGAGAGAGAGAGAGAGAGAGAGAGAGAGAGAGAGAGAGAGAGAGAGAGAGAGAGAGAGAGAGAGAGACTAAAAAAATAGGATATTTTAATTATATTTTATCTTTTACTTCATTGAGGGCAAAAATTAAAGAAAATTATTGTTTTAATCCAATCTAATCGTGTCCTAACAAACATGGTATTAACAATTTCATCATTCTATGTTTTTTTTGGGTAAGTATTCCATTGTTTATTGCCTAAAAAATAAATTAGGTAAAATTTTGGAAATTACGCATGAACAAGGGTAATGTTGGAACATCAATCTTCCAATCCTATCCTACGCATGGGAAACAAATGTAATATTACTAATCTCATCTCCTTACGAATCCCACTTCATAATCCCATCTCCTTACGAATCTCATCACAATCTCATCTCCTTACTAATCCTATATAATCCAACACATTTATCAACACAAGGCCTAAATAGTCCACCCCTTTACTGTGAAAACAAAGAATTAATAATCCATTGGGATTATTAATCCAACCCCAAGGCCGAAAGAAGTTAGCAAACGGGACTTAATCAATTTCTTAAATTCATCAAAACAAAAGGATTAAATTTGTACTCAATGAAGCTGATATATATATATATATTATATATATATATATATATATATATATATATATATATTGCCAATATTGTATACATCAGCGGAAGTTAACGAAGTATTAGTATGTTAGTTAACAGGAGGTCCAAAGGCTGTCATCCCAAATTCGCCTCCCGTAGGGCTTGAACCTCCGGCTCCACAGTATGGAAGCAGGGTAAGACAACCAACTTCACTAGGAAGGGTTTCTCACCCACCCACTGAGTAGGATCAGAGTTTCGGATCAACGTTTGAATTTTAGACCTACCCGAACCCGAGAGCCATTATTGTTATTGCAACCCATTCGAAGCAGGCCCTTAAAATTGTATGCTTATGCGATATCAGCTCTAGGTAGGCCCAAATTTTTGTCACCCTTTTTTTTCTGTAATTTCTAGGGGTTCTTACTAATGGGCCCAATTTTGTCACATCCTACCTGTCCAAGCCAATTATGGATCAAGCTCATTCCACATAAGCCCCGTTTTAAATAAACTATCAAAATTACCCCCGTATACAGGGTTTAGACTGAAATGGTTTAGCTTTTAGTATAAGAGCATCTCCAAGAGGCTCGCTTAGAGCTCCGGCAAGATCTAACTGGCGAGAAAGGCCTCATTTTCCCGTGCCTAGCAGCCTCGGTTGGGTCTCGCCAGTTGAGCCCCTCGCTCGACCACCTCGCCCAACCCAGCGAGTACGGAAGGCTCGCTTCAGCCCCTCTCCCTGAAAACAAATTGGCGACAGCCTCCGACGAGTCAGATCTGCTTGCTTCGGCGAAGGTAAAAAAAAAAAACCTCTCATCTCACAGTCGCCCTCCTCTCTCTCTCTCTCTCTCTCTCTCTCTCTCTCTCTCTCTCTCTCTCTCTCTCTCTCTCTCTCTCTCTCTCTCTCTCATGGATATGGCTGTCATTTTGGTCGTCGCCATCATTGGCCGTCATCGCCGTCATCGGCTATGGCCAGATCCGAGCAAAACCCTTGCCTTTCTTGGCCGCCGTTTATATATATGTGTGTGTGTGTGTGTGTGTGTGTGTGGATCTCATTTTTTGACTTTCGAGCAAAACCCTTGCCCTTATCTCTGGGTTTGTTGATTTCTGAGCAATGAAAGAGAGAGAGGGGTGGGTATGGCAGGCTGTGGTTGCTATGGAGGTGCCAGAGATGGTGGTGGCAGTGAAGTAGACGCCGTCGTCCGTCGTCCGTCACCTGTTTCCTTTTTGTTTTGTATTAATTTTTTTTTTAATATTTGCAGCTCAAATGCCTTGGCTGCTGGAAACCTCAACCATTTGGAGGCTAGCTAAACCAGTTTTTGAGGTAATTCCTTGCTTAATTGGCTAGAATCAGTTTAAGTTTGTTGGAGATGCTCTAAGAAATACGCTGCTTATCAAAAAAACAAAAAAGAAACACGCTGATCTCATCGTCTTCTCACAACCCCCGTAACGCCCCAATTTTTGAACACGTTAATTAAATCATTTTCAACTAATTTAATAATTCATAAAATTGATATATAAGAAATGAAATTTTATTAAACAGAGTTTAGCAGCGGAAACATCAAATACCAAATTCAAACATACTTAATTATCTTACAAACCAACAAAATGAAATAGAGTTTGACAAATGTGATAACACTTATGAAAACTTAAATAAAAGTACGTCAAATTAATAGAGCTTCTAAGGGTATGGCCTCTAAGGCTCAACAAACTCCCTTTCCTCAACTAGGAGGTCTTCACCCTAGTACGGATCGTCTTGCAGCGGATTCTATTCTTTGGTCTCATGATTACCTGGCATGAAATGCCAGCCCAACGGCACTATAATGAGTTTTGAAACTCAGTAAATAATCTCAACCTTACTAACCCCTTACCTCAACAATATAATAATTCATAATACACAGAAGGTACAGATTAACAACACATCGTCATTTTCTTTACTATCCATCGACTTACATGAAATCTAAGGATCTTCTCCACAAGGTCCTTTCCTCCCACATCCACCCACTTTGACCGTCCCATGGAATAACTCTCCATGACAACTCAGCATTAGGGGTTGCACTATCTTATTATCAGGATCCTTTACGGTCTCCTAACTCTACACGCTAGGTACTATACCATACCCCTACTCTACACACTGGGTACTATACCTAGGGCTGCTCAAAAAATCCGGTGAACCGTGAAACCGGTCCGGACCGAACCAATCTGTACCTTTTGGATTTTGTCCGTGGATTAATGGTACAAACGCGAATTGAAAAATTAGAAAATCGTGATTCGCGGTTCGGTCTACGGATTTTCATTATGAAACCGCGGATTAACCGAACCGGACCGTGAGATATTTATTTTATATAAATAATATATATATATATATATATGTGTGTGTACTTATATAATAAATTATTAGTAATGTTAACACTTTTTCCACCAATTTTAGTATTTTATCTTAATAATGAGATAGAATGTAGATGTACATAAAATATAACGAGTAAATCGTAGTTTTTTCGTATAAATTACGGGTAACCTTAGTTGAGTTTCAGTAGTTTGTTTCTTTTCCGATTCTTTTATGTTATGTAATGTACTATAATGATACAATCCTACTAGTGTTTTAGATTCTTTTGAATTTGATTTCTAAAGTAAGCCTTTGGTAGTTTATGTAACACGTACTTTCTGGTGGTGTTAAACTTAATTCTGAATGTAACCTTCTTCCCTCTTATTGTGAGATATATGTTTGAGCTTTATTTTTGCTAAAATTCATGGACAAAACCGTAACCGATCCGCGAGTCACGGATTGGATTGAAACCGGACCATAGGACTTTTGGTCCGGACACAGATTTCATTTTGTAAAAACCGTGACTAGCGGTTCGGTCCTCGGATTCCTAGAAATCCGAACCGAACTGGATCGCGAGCAGCTCTAACTATACCGTATTCAAGGATCCTTTACCATTTCCCAAAATACTGTACCTGAAGTCCTTTACCGTCATTCATACACACACTAGGTACTGTACCGCATTTAGGATCTTTTATCGTATCCCAAATCCTGTACCCAGAGTCCTTTACCATCCTCCACACACACATTGGGTACTGTACCGCATTTAGGATTCTTTACCGTATCCCAAATCCTGTACTCGGAGTCCTTTACCGTACTCGGGGTCCTTTACCGGCACCTAACATCCTCATTCAACTTTACCATTTTATTCATTACTTAACCACATCTATGTGTTCACTACTCGAAACCACCCCATTAATCGAAATCCATTCTAGCACGTACAACATGATACAATCAACAACAACTCAAACATGATACATTTCAATGAGACAATAATAAAACAATTGATAGGTGCAATTAATTAAACACAAAAGGAATTTGGATTGGGCTGATGCCTTTTCGAATATTTGAATTTTATGCCTTTTCGAATATTTGAATTTTATTGAACAAGAATATAATTTTATTAACTTTGAGGATTTCTGTTAGCATTTTTGTAACCCTTAGGTTTAATCGATATATAGTACATCTAAAGGCTTCAATGTACGAATTAATGAACTTAGAATTCAAAATGTATTATCCTACTTCCTTGGCGTCAAACTGTGAATTAGTACGTTCCAAAACTCATTTTAACAACTTAGTAATCTGAAGACTTTTGAATAATGTTTTTATTTATATTATTAATTTGCTAATTTAATAACCTAGTTACTTACTGTACTTCTACTTATGCATACAAAAATATACTTAATGGTTAAGCAATAAAAATATCTATCCTTTACTTCATTCATAACTAGTTAGGTTTAATATTATTTATTATAAAATTATCTTATATCCATTTAACATAACAAACAACAGTAATGGATCATAAAATATTTTGAGTATTTCCGGATATCAATATATTACATAAAGTGTATTAACCTTTAGAACGAACATCTTCTTAGAATTGTACCGTAAACTTGACAAACCTAGAGGCACTCACTATATTTTTTTATTGACATGCTATTAATATAATCGGTCAAAATCACATACTTCAGTAATCTGGTGGCTGCCTGTAATGAGGGTGCAACTTGTATTTGTTGTTGTGGCTGAAATATAATATTGAATAACCCCAGGGGGTAAACTGTGATTTAGGAATCTTCATCTTTTAAAACTCGACGGCGACACAGTAGCCTCCAGAATAAAAAAATAAAAAAAAAAGGGTTTCATCCCGCTCAACGCCGAATTCGTAATTCCAAGTCTTAAACTAACACATGAGAAAGGTTTAGGTGTGATTTTGTTTAACAACTAGTTTAGAAACCACCTCGTGTCATTTACTGTTCTTTGCCAAGATAACCGGAGGTAGCACCGGTTTCGACCACGCGACACCGGAATCAATTTCTTTTCGTTCTAAAATAATAAAATCAATACGTATACACATAATATACTTAGGAGAGAGTAGGGAAGCGATTATTCTACCTTTCCTCCGGTCGAGAAGCAAGTAAACGGAATTGACAGAAGAGAAAAAGAAAAATGGAAGTTGGAGAAGACGAAGAGTGGAGTGGCTTCTGGACTGCCTTGGGTTTTTATTTTAGAAACCTCAGGATGTGGGTTTGTATACGGAAGTGAGAGATGTGGGTTTGTATACGGAAGTGAGAGAGAGATAGAGTGCAATTGTAGAAGTAGTAGGAGTGTGAAATAATAAGAGTGAATGTGATGGAGTGTGAGAGGGAAGTGAGGAAGAGAGGAATTTAGGAGAGATAAGGGAGAGGGGCTGCCGAGAGTGGTGAGAGGAAATCCCATAAATTATAGGATGGAAAAAATGTTTGGGTGTGGGTGAGTTAGTTAGGAGAGAATACAAGATAAGTATGAATGCATACATATATATGTAAGGTTTAGTAATTATCTTGTATAAATACTTATGGCTAATTTTAATTATTGTAACAATCCTAATTTAAATAAATAAATAAGTAGTATATAAAAAAAAATTTGAAATGTTAAATTCAAATTCAATGATCAATTAAATTAATTAGTTAAAATATGATTATGTTAATACGGGATAATATACACTTTACTATACATACATTCATAATTGTCTTTATCTTTTCTAACTAAATCCTAATTAAAATTTTGTCCAAATAAACCTTCTAATTCCCTTCTATACTCAACCACCCACTCTGCCATTCCTGCTGAAAATCAGGATTCATTCCTCACTTCTTTTGCAAATTTTGTAACCTCCCACTTCCCCTTTACATCCTAATCCACGTCCACAACCCACCTCCTCACACATTCACCCTATATACACTCTAGCCTCTAAAAATCAGTCCACAATTAGTCCTTTCCATTTTGCTACTCAGTCCAGAGAAAGAAAAAGAGAGAAAGAGAGATAAATTGAGTTCTCATCCATGGAGCTTTAGGAGAGAGAGAGAAAAATGGGTTTCTACATAACGCTACTCCACACATCAAATTCAAGTTTCCAATCAACCACTACATCACCAAGCATCCACAGCCTACCTTCCATTCATTCCGAGGCAGCCCCGAAGTCCTCCGATTCCGTCATCTTCTCAAATCGCTAAAAATCGACCGAACCCATTAATCGTTTTTTCGGTCGGATTCGAGGTAGGATAATCGCTCTCCTATTTTTCCCCTAAGTATATTTAGTCCATGTATGGTGATTTAGGCTCCGTTCCGGAAACCTTCTTAAAAAATAAGTACTTATTTTGCCACTTCTCATTAAAAATAAGAAGGGTCATTCCACAAAATTCAAATAAAAAGTTTCTTTCACATTTTCAAACTCAAAAATAATGCAAATGAAAAAAAAAAGTTCAATTTTTTTTGCACCGTATTAAAGATCTCAATGAGATCTATCAAACAAGATCCATAGTGGTAGGAAAATTATTTGCGTAAACACATAATTTTTGAGTTTGAAGTTGCCTTATACAAAAAATAAGACTGTTGCTATGATAATAGGTGCCGATGGAGGGAAATCGTACCGGCGGCCACGCCGGGCCGTATCCGGCCACCGGACGGCCGATCCGAGCCGTCCAAAAATTCTAAAAAAAAAAACGAGGGGGCTCTCGCGGGAATCAACGGCATCCGAGGTGTGTAGGGTGCTTGATCCGAGCATCCCTTTTCCGTGTATATATGATCAAGCACCCTATACGGAAAAGGGGTGCTCGGATCAAGCACCCTATACACCTTGGATGCCGTTGATTCTTGCGTAAGCCCCCTCGTTTTTTTTTTTTAGAATTTTTGGACTGCTCGGATCGGCCGTCCGGTGGCCGGAGACGGCCCGGCGCGGCTGCCGGTACGATTTCCCTCCCTTGCCGGTCGGTACCTATATAAATTCTTCCAAAATAAGTAGCAGCCTTCTTATTTTCAGGAACAAGCCTTCTTATTACACAAAAAATAAGTTCTTATTTTGTTTCTGGAACGGGCTCTTAAACGAGTTTAATAGTAGGAATCGAAATCACGGACCGAAACTGAGAAACCAGTTACGACTCTATTTTCTTTTGAAAGTCACTGTTGCATGAACGAAATGTTTTTAACATGCTAGATCAGTATTACACTTGGACCCTTGTAGGTCTTTAGTTTTCGGATTTGACCCTAGACTATGTTTTGACTTGATTTATTCTCTTTCACTGTTGTGACATGATACTGTTTAGAATAATTGTATGTTAATTGATCTTGCTTAATGTAAGTTTTGATATGTGTAAGTAACCATTCACTAAACTTTATTGTGGTAAAATAAAGATTTTTTTTTGGAATGATGCCAAATAGGTTGTATTTTTATGATAAAACAAGGTACAAAATAAGTTACGGAAATAGTATTATTATTATTGTTATTATTATTATTATTATTATTATTTTAAAATAATTACAGTGGCAAATTACCCTAATGGATCGATAGTAAAAACATTAGGTTTGATCTTTGGTACTAGAAAAGTAGTAGTTACGAAGAACAAATAAAATAACTCTAAGAACTTAAACTAACACAAGTTCTCCTTTGAACGAACCAATGAACTAATTAAATTAATGGAGCAATTGGTAACAATATATAGGTAAACTGTATAGTTAAAATCTCGTTAAGTAAAGTACTGATAAAGGCCTGGGATAATTAAAATGTTAAGGGTTACATAAGAAACTTACAAACTGATGCCTACAATAATAATTATTTATTATTATAATTTTTTTAATCTTAAAAATACGTTGAACGCTAAGAATTTAATAACTACTAAGTTACCTAACTAAGGTCAGTGGAGTAAATGAAACGTAACTGGAAGCTAGTCGTGAATTTTAAATAATTCGAAAGGCCTTGGCCCAATCCTAACATCTACATGTTTATGCACTTATAAATTGCTTTGCTTGTGTTTTCATTGAAATGTATCATGTTAGATTCAGTTGTTGTTGGAAATATATGATTGGACATTCTAGTCGGACTTAGGTTCACTGGGTGGTTACGAGTAGTAACTCACATAGACGGTGTTAAGTAAATGGAAACTGATAAAGTGTTAAGGTGTGAGATTGTGAATTGTGATTTGAGCCATGGCTATGGCAAGGGTAACCAATGGGTCCCCGTGTTGAAATGGGTAACCAATGGGGCCCTGTATTGAGAGATGTTGTGACGCTAATCTATAATGCGTCATGGGAAAATTTACTTCTTTCGTTCAAGAGGGAATAGGTCCCATGAGACGGTTATAGTTAGTGGTAGGTGATGTCCGACCCTAATGTACGATGCGTCATGGGATGACTCAATCCTCCTGTTATGGTCTTCAGTGAGAACATGCTAGATATATAATTTAGGTGAACTCACCTAGGATCCTGGTACAGGATAAGCAAGACGAAGGGTGGACCCATGAGACGGTTGTAGTTAGTGGATGTAGGAGGAAAAGGATCTCGTGGAGAGAATCCTCAGATATCATGTAAGTTGATGGATAGTAAAGAAAAAGGTTGATGTGATATTATTCTGTACCTTCTGTATGTTGTCAATTTTATATCGTCGAACTGCTAACTATAGAATAAGGGGTTAGTAGGGTTGGGAATATCTACTGAGTTTTAAAACTCATTATGGTGCCGTTGGGCTGGCGTTTTATGCCAGGTAATCAAGAGACCGAATAGCAGAATCATCTTCAAGTTGATTAGTATCAGGGTGAGGATCTCCCAGCTGAGGAAGGGGAGTTTGTCGAGCCTTGGATACCCTACCCTTAGAAGCTCTATTAATTTAAAGTATTGTTATTTGAATTTCCAAAAGTTTTATCACGTTTGTCAAACTCTGTTTTTATTTCATTGGGTTGTAAGACAGTTAAGTTGTTTTGAATTCGGTATTTGAGATTTTCACTGCTAAACTCTGTTTAATAAAATTTTATTTCTTAAATCAGTTTTATGGATTATTAAATCAATTAGAAATGATTTAATTAACGTGTCCGAAAATCGGGGCGTTACAATTATACATTTAATCATGTAGTCATATTAATGAACCTAATTAATTAACGAATTAAAAATTAACATTTCAAATTTTTATTTATCTAAAAATTTAGGAATGTTACAACCCCACCTCCACCTTCGATCACCCCCGCAACCCCGCCTCCACCACATCGTCTTTTTCACTTCGTCGTGCCTCCTCCTTCGCTCCGTCGCAGCATCGATTTACATATTCCGATCTTCTAAATTTCACTGCCCGCCATCGGCCCCACCGATCTAGCCGAATGAACCATCGTCGTCGTCGCCGTCGTCGAAATAGAACTCGACGCCTTCTGCATCAGCAGATTCTCTACCGGTCAAAGACCACCGCCTAGATCGTAAGCCTCTTTCTGCGAGGTAGGGTTTTCAAGCTCGATTTTAGATCTGGATATTTCAGCGCCTTTTGCTCCTAGACGCTAAAGTTTGTGCCGCCAAAGGTGAAAGAAGAGAAGAGGTATGACGTGTTTCAAATCAAGGTCGAGTAAAAGAGTAGTGAATCTGGTGATGATGTAGGAAAGAGTTAGAACAATGTATTGGTTTTTGTCGTCATATTTTTAAAAGAATTATGAATTAACATTTCAGTTGTGTTTATATGTGAAAAATGATGTTGATTTGAAGTTTTTGGGTGTTTAATTGAAAATTGATGTGGATTTGAAGTTTTTGGGTGTTTAATTGGACTCCCGAGGTTCTTGTATTCAATTTTTACCGTAACATCAGGAAAGAAACATAGGTGGAAAGAAGCACAGGTTTGGCTGCAACAATTTACACCAAGAATATGAGGTGTATGAATTATGAGGTGTGAATTTTGAAAAAAAAAAGTGTAAAATCTGCAAATACATGTAAATTCTCTGGGTGTGAATAGTGTAGTTGGGGTGTGAATTTTGCAAAGAAGTGTAAATAGTGCAGACTGTAGACATTGTGTGAATTTTGTGGGTGCGAACTCTACGGTGTGAATTCACACACCCCAAGAATTCACACCCCATAAAAAATTTGCAAAAGAGTAAAATAAAATTTTTGCAAAAGGATAAAATAGTAAAAACATCTTTAAAAAGAGGCCGAATGAAATAATTCTACAAAAAAGAGTTTGCATAGAACTCTAAGTAAAAAATATGACTAGCCAGGAATTTCCCTAATTTCTTCTAAACTTTAGGGCTCATCCGACCCGACCCGATTGGCAGTCCTCCGGCTTTAATAGGGTAAATTGGTCGGTTTAGTATTGGGTGGGCGCCAGTGGCAGTCTCTCTTCCCCTGGCCCTGTTCGACCTTTGCAATCGCAGCTAGCGTTTGTGTATATATATTTATCTACAGTTGATATATATACAGAAGTGCATCAGGGTGGGGCTGGAGCAAAGAGAAATCAAAGGGATTTGCTTGGTGCAGGAGATGGGAGACGAGGTTGAGAGGAGGAAAGAGGACGACGCAGTGTGTGTACTGAGGGGGGATGATGAAAGAGAAAAAGACGATGACCACTCGCTGGTTCCCCTACTTCCTGGGATCCCATTAGCCCCTTCAAGTCGAGATCCAAAACCACCCAGGGTTATCTTTGTGCTAGAGAAAGCTTCTCTGGCTCCTGCTTATGTTGGCAGGGTAAGAAAGCTTGTACTACTTCCAATATTTTCTCTTGCCAGAATTTTTTGTGTTATCTAAATTTGTTTGCCTTTTTTTTTTTTTTTTTTTGTCCTCCTTATTTGCATACATATCACGTTCTACAGAGCTACCAAATTCTAAATCCAGATGAGCATGCTGATTTCCTACGGAAAAAGAACATGAATCCTTATGATCACAGGCCTGATATCATTCACGAGGTGAATAACTATCCTTTTGTTGATTAAATCCTTTTTACTGGTGTTTGAACTTCAGTTAATTGACAAACCTTCGTACAGATTGTCAGGTTTTTTCAGTTCTAATACTTAGGCCTGGGGAGAGAAACAGGCACACAATCTTTTGCATACCTATTTTATTAAAATCATTTTGCATTTGTTTTTTCTAAGTATTAGAAATTGAGTTGTAGTAGTAGTAGGAGACTAGGAGTTGGTTAGATAGTGGGATAATTAACCTATTTTGTAGGGTAATGTGTACTAGTGGGTATCAATCTTTCTTGTATAAATATGACGTTTTTGAATCAACAAAGGACGAGTTGAATATTGTTAGAAGTCTTCAATTGTGAAGAAAGAGGTCAGGTTCTCCTCAATTTGAGCCAGTTGAAGGTCTTACCTGCTCGAAGTGTCACACGTCTCTCCTTTTGTTATATTTTTTTTCTTGCCTTGTTTAAAAGAAGGTTTGTTAACAAAAAGAAAATAGTCGGCAGTTGTCTTTATTTTTCTATCTTGGTTTGTGAGGACCTTGGGGACATCTGGTGTAGGGCTGCAAATGGACCGAGCTGTTCACGAGCAGGTCAAGGCTCGGGTCGGCTCGTTAGTAAATGAGCTCAAGTTTTAAGCTCGTTTAGTAAACGAGCCAAGCTCGACCTCGATTATTTGAGCTCGACTCGACTCAGGCCAACCTTGAGCTAGACTAGGTTTGAAGAGCCGAGGTCGAACACGACAAAGCTTGGCTTGGCTGGGCTCGGTTGCAACCCTAATCGGGTGTAATTTCTTTGGGAAAAATCCTTTGCCTACTTACCGTATGCTATCTCTCATTGTAATATTAAGATACGATTGGGTCTCACTATCATCACTTTGTCATATAACACAACACTTCAAAGTTCAAACACACTGTTAGCAACACGACTGGAGAGGGCCTTAGACAAACTGGCAAGTGGCAAGAAATTTGACACTTACACCATCAAGTATTGGTCGTTATGTACCTTTTGCTGGAGCCACTATTTGCATGACATGAAGTGTTTGAACCATTCTATACTTTACACTTGCAATGTGAGGTATTTAAACTCAAGTATTTTTCTGGTATCAACATTTTCAGTTCTTTTGGGATCTCAAGATCGCCCAAGCTAGGAATGGGTATCCTATTTAGATAGCCATTATGTACCAGTCACTGGGCCACGAGCTACGAACGTCAAAATTAGATAATTTTTGGTGTCATTTCGATTTATGAAGCCTTATGGAGAAAGTTTTGGCTCCAGGTCATTTCAGCATGAAAATTAATTTTGTTGGTAAGTCAAAATAACATTTCCGCTAAAACAAAGTAGAACAATTAACAGATGTATGTACCTCTGGTAGAACTACACAGCTATCAAATAAACTGAAATCCAGAGAAAACAAAAAGGAACCATTTGGCCAAAGCATCCTATCTGATACAGAAGTAATGCTAAAGTAATACCCGGGGAGAAGTTCCAATCTAAATGCAAACAATTACTAGGACTGAAATTCTGTGTTTTTTTGTTATTCATGCTCATGTTTGTCTTTTCGTGCAAATCTTACATATGTTCAGGCTCTCCTTCAAATTATGGGTAGTCGACTTTGCATGGCTGGTGGTGTACAAGCGATTTATATCAAAACTGTTCAAGGGGTTCTCATTAAGGTTGAGCCACATACGCACATTCCAAAAACCTTGGGGCCGTTTTGTGCCATGATGTGTGAGTTTCCCTCTGTTGAATGATATCAGCCTTCTCATTCTCCAACGTGCACCAATTTGCTTTCATTTTTGTTTCATCTGTGCTACTATCTTCCCTCTTTTACAGCACAATTACTGCAGAAGTTGAGTATTAAAGCAAGGGGTAAGGGTGAGAAACTTCTGCGTCTTGTTGAGAACCCTGTGACCAAGTATTTACCTTTAAATTCCCATGTAATAGGTGAGCCATTGAAATTATATGTTTATATCCATTCTTTGTGGAACTATTTGAATGACATGAAGCAATGGTGTTCCTTAGGTCTTTCATTTAGTTCAAAGAAGGCCGTACACATACGGGATTACATTGGTAATATTAACAATGATCAAAGTCTTGTTTTCGTGGTATGTATATAAATACTATCGGCTTTCACGCGTTGAGTTAGATTTCATATTTTCTTTTGTAAACTGTATCTCATTGGAAATTTTCAACCAGGTTGGTGCAATGGCTCATGGTAAAATTGATTGTGACTACATCAACGATTTTGTGTCAGGTTATTTCCATCAGAATGGTCATTCTTAATTGTTTTCAGCCTTGGTACCATTCCATTCCATGCATCTATTAGTCAATTGAGATGTTTCTGTGCTTCACCAGTGGCTGGTAAATAATTTCTGCTTGTAACATAGTAGTTGTCCACTTGTCCCCACATGCTTCTCAAGTTTGTCTTAAATGGCATGGATTTCGGCTGATTTGTGATATCTGATCCGTCATACGAGAATCTTATGCCACAAAAACTGTTCTCGTGTGATTATCATCTCAGCACATTAGGTTTTCTTCTCTTCTCAGTTTTTGTTATTTTTAATTGGCTAAGAAATGGAAGCCAGTTTGGAGCAAACAGGGAACCTTGGTTTCTTTCCCTGGCCTTCCTTGTTTGAAGATCTTTGCCTGGCTGAGCATAGTAGATTAGGTTGCACTCAGAGGTGTGCGATTGTGACATGGTTTTTGTTATTTTTAATTGGCTGAGAAACGAAAGCCAGTTTGGATTAAACGGGAGAATCTCGGTTTCTTTCCCTGGCCTTCCTTGTTTGAAGATCTTTGCCTGGCTGAGCATGGTAGATTAGTTTGCTCTCAGAGGGGGGGGGATTGTGAAGCCAACTGGCGCGAGTTGAAACAACATAATGGAAGTCGTGGGAGACAGATTAAATCGATTCAACCAACATTTTGTCCTATGGGAAAAGCAAACCTACGGTTGATCCATCAACATGGTTTAGCTGGCTGGTTACACTGCACTCTAGTTGACATGTCATATGAGATAAGTTACTTCTTGTAATTGCAATTACGGAAATGCCTCTTTTACAGCTCATCAAAACTGCTGCAACATCGCAAGAGAATCAGGGGTTCACTAAAATGACTAAATGGAATTAAATGCAAAGTTGGACATTCCAGTCCATGTGCTTCGATTTAGAACATCCATACTGGTGGTGCAATTAAGGGGAAGGTTATTTGAGTGGCCACCCTACTAAACATTACGATAATTCAGGAGTTTAAATGGCCTGGTTGTACGTGGCATGGAGTCAAAAACACGGACACGGGACAGGGGATTTTTAAAAATGGGGACACCAACATGGCAGGGGACATGGAAATAAATAATATTCATTTGATACCGTTGGAAACATAGTTGTATGTAGATAGCATCATATATACATCATACTGCATTTTTAACCCAAAAAATTGTAGTAATGCACATTTAACCCAACAAAACTTTTAAAAAATGCATATTTACCCCTGCCGTGTCCCCATACGGATCCCTCCCCATGAAAAGTTTTAATTAAGTTTAATGGACACGCCAGGTGGCGTATCCTTGGCGTGTCGGATACGGATACAGCAACTTCTAGGAGTGCCAGTGCTTCATAGGCTTTGTTACAATCTACCCATGATCTACCAAAGGTTCAGCATTGGAATTATCCCTATGTCAGGTTGGAAGAAGAAAGGGCACTTAGCTCTGGCCAACGCAATATCTACTGCTTAGTCTTCCTATAGTCTTTTTTTGACGGCAAAATTAGTCTTCTTATAGCCGATCTGCCATCAGACCATTCACTATTGCTTTGATCATCCGACTGCTTCAATCAAAGCATTTTGTTTTAATTTTCCTCGGTCGCCATCTGGTGCTTCTACTGAACTATTTCTGGAGTCCTTCAGAATTCCCTCCGTAATTCCTTTTGGATTTCAGTCTTCGAAAGAATAAAGCGGTACTTTTTCCAACCCATTCTGTTTTTTGTAGTACCCCAGTGTCTTTGATTCTTAACTCTTTTGAGTCCGGACTTCAATGAAACCAGCAAACCAACCATTGTTAATTTGATTTTTGGGAGACGCTCAAGCACCTTGGCTTTTGATTATTTGGTCACATTGGAGTTATTTCGTGTCATCTCTTTCATTTTGTAATCATCAAAAACGTATTCTTGTCATCAAGTATAATTGAGGAATTGATGCTTCTCCACAGTCCACTCTACTTTGTAACACTTTTGTGACCCTTTCCTTTTTCTTTTTCCTTTTTTTTTTTTTTTTTCAACCGAGGTCTTTTTACCTTGTTATGGAGTTGCAGTAGCTTCGGATAAAGTTTTTGGAGGCCATTGTTAAAGTCAGTGTCTCCTGATGTGGATATTTATTGTTGAGGCATTCTGGACAATTTATTATGGTCTCAGTCTATAGAAGTTAGAAAATGGTTGCTTTTTAGTGGTATTGATGTATTATACTCTTGTCCTCTATATCTTTGCCTTTGCAGTCTCTGTTCTTCCATTGAGCGCTGCAGTATGTTTGAGACGTATATGCATTGCCGTGGAGAGACAACGGAAGATCCTGTGAAATGGTGTCATTGTTTAGGAACACCTGTTCAAGGTTTATAAGTTATCATGCAGCTTGTGGCCTTCCATTATGTCATGGGGTTTGTGTGTGTCGTTTTTTCAATCTACACCTTTTTTACTTGGAAGGGTTTTTTTTTTTTCTTTTTTCTTTTTTCCAATCATTATGGCGTTAGCTAATTTATGTTGGGCCTAGAGTTGTGTAAGACATAGTTGCCATTGCTTCTTTTTACGTTGCAAATTCAATCTGCAGTTTCAGGAATTTAGATGTATGATATTTGTAGCGGAGATAATTTCTTGAATGATCGTGCTAAATCCATGTGGGCTAGAATAATGTTGATTCGTACAAGGTTGGGACTATGCATGGTCCATGCCGTCAGAAAATACACTTGGCCATCAAGAGATTTTGTTAACGAATAAAAAAGTGCAGTTATACACTTCGACATTTTAGTAACTGAACGGACTGTTGTTACTATAAGAGCTGGCCCTATATACATATTTGGGGAATTGATTTCCGCACTCTCCTTTTTACCATTCACTCTCTTTTCGTTTTCATTTATGTGGATTTACTACATTACCCCTTGATATGTGAAACAATGAACTAATGAAATGGTAAAATGATAATTTCACGTGAATAAAAACAAAAATAGGAGTGCGGAAGGTAAAAAGGGGAGTGTGAAAATCGCTATCCTATATGTATCTATGTTTTTTAGCATTAGTGCTAATCAGCAGTTGCTCTGCTGTCGAAATAGTTCACCCTCACTTTGTTCACCCTCACTTTGTTCACCCTCGGCGAGGGTATGCTCATTTCGTAGCTTAGGGTATGCTCATTTCGTGTCTCAATTTGCTGATTGAAATCGTTCAATTTTTCCAAATTCATTTGTTAGGAGATCATGATAATATTTAGCTCAATCAAATATCGGTAAGTGCTTCGTCTAGAAGTTTGTGCACTTGTCAATATCCGGTTAAGCTATATTTTTGCTTAGTCTCCTACTAACAAGTGAATCCAAATAAATTGAGCGGTTTCAATTATTGTAGTAAGACATGAAATGAGCATACTCTCGCGAGGGTGAATGAAACGAGTTTCAAAATAAGTGTTGCGTCTGTCTTATCTTCGCCTTAGGTCTATCATTGTATTGAAAGGCGATCCTTGTTGAACCCACATGAATGTGTGTGTAAAGAAAGTGACTTTGTCCTGCAGGATTAAGTCACTAATGATGCATGTCCCTCAAGAATGAGAATGGTGGCCCCTTTCGGCTAGGGGACATCGTCGGAGAACAATGCGAGGACAGGATGAGTGAGAACCTTCCATTGGTTACACTTGGTTCTATATTTAGATATGGAGATAGATCTAGATAGAGATCTCTATCTCTGTCTATTTCTCTATCGAAAGATAGATGTATTGATAGATGGATATTGATCCGGTTTCAAATCTATGAATAAAAGGGATCCCTAGCCTAAATATCCATTTGAGAAGATAGATGAATAAATGGGACGGAGCCAACAAGCTCCAAGCCTCCAATGACATGACTCTTTACGGACAGAGTGGATTGTGCTCTTTTGGTTCCCCTAAAGGACTAGTCAATGCATTCTCCATACTTACGTCGACTTTCAACGGAATGAATTTTAAAGTTAAAACTGATAAAATTCCATTTAAGATCAACAATGTCACAGAAAAGATCAGCGATAAAAAAAAGTCACTAGAAAGATTAAGAACATACTACTCCCTCCGTCCTTATTTGATTGTCCACTTACGTGCATTTTCAACGGCTTATATCTCTCAACGTATATTGCTAAAAATATGCAATTTGGATCTTATTTGATAGTTCTCAATTTTTTCTATAAGACAATGATTTCAAAAATATAAAATATAATTTACGTCGAGAGACATAAGTCGTTGAAAATGCACGCAAAATCGTAGTGAATAATTAAATAAGGATGGAGGGAGTAATTACTAACTTAGCAAAACATGACCACTAAAATTTAATTGGTAATTTTATCTATAAAAAAAACTATAGAAACAAGTTTAAATAACAACTAATTGAAAAAACCCATTTTAGATTTTCACTTTAGGTCCCCAATTATTTAGTTTAAACAATATCAATTTAAAAATACTTGCATATGATTCATATTTCCGAATACTGCATTCACATGTACGTGAAACACATGGTCGGATATTGCACTATTTCCTAACAAAGAAAGGAACAAAAATAATTTAAAAATAGCATGAGTCAGAAAAATTGTTTGTACTGAAAATCGTATGTATCCAACTCGTGCCATTTCAGTCGCAATGCATAGTGATTGGATCAAACACCAATTAACAAACTTAATCGCAACATTTCACATACTTTGATGAGAAGGGAAGCTTTGTTTGGAACTTATGGAATAGAAGGGAAGAGAAGGAACAATTAAAAATTTTCCTTCTCTCTTGTTTGGATTCTTACAGAATGAGGAGGAAAAATGACAGAATAAATTCAACTTTTGGCTTATTTCTCTCAAATTTTCTCTCTGCGTTCTCTCTTAATTATTTTTCTTTTTCCTTTCCACAAGTTCCAAACAAAGTGTAAAGGTAAAAGAAAAAAATAAATCAACAATTGTGCGTATATGCTTTATGCTACCCAAAAAACCAAAATTCAGAAGGGGAAAAAAAAAACACGATCTAAAGTGCAAAAAGTATCTATCCAAACAAGCCCTAAATCAGTTAATTTTTTCTTTTGAACTTCTTTTCAAAAATTCTTTTAATTTGGGGTTAATTTTCTTTTACTTCGGACGAGAAAATGAGGGAATTGAAGACTAATTATTTTATTCAATTTCTTAAATCCATCAAAACAAAAAGGTTTAAATTTGTACTCAACGAAGCTGATTAAAAGTGAGGTTATTATTTTTTGAATCGATTCAATCCATTAAACATGGAGAGCCCGAAGGCAAATACAGATGTCCTCACTAAGAGTGAACCAAAACTATCTAAACCTAGACGCAAGGCACCGACTATTGAAGCAGGCTGGCAATTACGTCGGTACATAAGAACCCGTCTCAGCATACATAGTAGAGTATCCAAATAGACACCTAGCTCAAATCCACAATTAGCCGAAGAGGAAACCCCGGCAAGTAAGAAGTCCAGACAAGCTCAACGTCGGCACACCCATATCAGAAAGCACGCCCACGCCGACGAGTAACCATTGATGAGCGAACCCCAAAAACAAGGTTAGGACCACATCGGTGCGAGCCTTGTTGACACTTCAGGCTCTAGCCGGCGACCGCAAGCCAAACGGCGAACTTGCAAGACCACAGCGAAGCACCGAAGATCACACCCGAACGCCAAAACTCCCAACTACAGCCCAATCACGCTACCGAAGCTGTCGGCACAATCCAGTTGCACAAAGAGGCCCCAACGCAGCTGAAAACTCCAGCCTAACAAGCAAATCCTAATCTAAAAGAGATTATTCACCCACTACCAATATCCACCGGATCTAGAAAACCTAGACCGGTACAGACTAGACTGGACTGGACTGGGGATCGAGACCAGCCGGTAAAACACCAAGCCAAACAGCCGGCGAAGAAGAAAAGGAATAAAAAAACAAACCCTAACCCCACTGATCATTGATCAACTATTGAGTAGGATCAGAGTTTCGGATCAACATTTGGATTTCAGGCCTACCCGAACCCGAGAGCCATTATTGCAACCCGTTCCAATATACAACTACTCCACTACTACAGGAGTAGAGTATCTTTCGAATCATGCCCCAGTCGAGGGTCAACATTTGTATGCGATATACTCCTACAACTATCAGCTCCAGGTAGGCCCAAATTATTCTCTCCCTTTTTTCTCTCTTCATTTCTTAACTTTTTGTCTCCTTCATTCAAGGATTCAAAAGCGATTCTCATCCACAAAAATGATGCAGAGGAGGAGGCCCACTGTTGTCTTCTTTCTCGAGTCAATTCCATTTCAACCAGAAGATGACTTTCCTGGGGTAATTACTACTAATTAAATAAAATAAATACTTATCCTACAACCCCACCCCTATTAAATGAACAGTAACATTTATTGTTGTTTATTCGTTACTTTCTCTCTCTTCTTTAATTAATGATTTTTTTTTTTTTATCTACTTCTTTAATCAATTAATTATGGATACATATAAATCTTGCTCTGTGGTGGTTTAGGGTTTTGAGATTTGTCCCCTGATTTAGGGTTTTGAGGCGTCCTTACTAATTTAGGTTTTTGTGACGGTAGGGTTTTGTTAAAAGGGGTTTGAAAGGTGCTTTAGGGTTTTGAGAAGATATCCGTTCCTATCCATTCTTAGGATGGCTGATTAAACATTCCGTCGAGGGTCAACCGAGTCATTCGTGAACTCGTTACGAGGCTTGATTCCGTAAAGGCTCGTTCGAGTTCGATTCGTTTACTATATAAACTGAACCTAAGCCACAATTTTAGTCTTGTTTAAATTTAATAAATGAGGCTGAAACTGAACCTGCTGTTATTCGGCTTGATAAGGATTGCAAACATGGAATGTGTGTGTACGTATTTATGTATGTCATGAGAATTTCATATGTAAACTTCAATACACATATGTACACAATGAAAGTGTTAATAACTTGCACTTGTTTAAGCTTTTATAAACTTATATTTTTATAATCATAAATGGAAACTGATTTTCGCGCTCTATTTTTACTGATGGCGCTCCACTTTTAAGTGAAGTTACTAGTAATTTCATAAACAAAGTAGAGCACCATTAGTAAAAAGTGAAGCGCGAATATCAAAATCCTATATGTATGAACTTTAATTTATGTACCATTTCTGTATGGCTGGATTGAATAGTTGAGGCCGTGGATCTGAACCAATTTTTTTTAAAATCCAAATTGTTATTTGGTAATCTACCATCATTCGAAGTACATATCAACATCCACGTTATCACACTTGTACTTGATTAGAAACTTAAAATGAGAATCCATGAAAAGTACTGGTTAAATCATCGGGATGCAAGTGATCCTTTGATGCAAACTTTTTGGTCCAGTCCAAGAGGAGCCGTTTCCTTTGAGATGTGTTTACTAGTTTGGTTTTTCTCTTTCCAGAACTCTAGGTGGTGGTTTTGCCCTGCCTCCTTGGCTGGTTTCAAAAATTGATTGGAATTTAAGACTAAGAACAATATTTAAAAAAAGAAAAATTGACCAGACGCAACCCTTCGAATTGCTTTTATAAAGATAACATGTATTCATTTTCGAATTGGTTCTATATTTTCTTTTATCTTCTAATTTCTTTTGCCTTTGATTTGCGTTTATTTCAAAATGAAAATCTAGCGGAAGTCAACAGACAGTTTTGAGGGCTAGGGTTGGGTAGCACCGTAGCAGATGCATTTTCTCCTTAATTTGTGTCTTAAGCAATCCCTGGATGCATCGTTGTAATGTGATTGCACTGTTTGCCATTTCAGGAACTCGTAGTTATGGGAAACGCTAATCACATTGTGAAAAACCTTTTGGTAGGCACATCTTGAAACATGATTTACCTAGATTTCCAAACGGTGATTATTGTTTTGGTAATCAAAAAATTATTGGAAGAATCCAGCAAAACAAGGAAGTCATACCTTCCTATCTTTATCTTTATCTTTACTATACTTTAAAAAGTGGGAAGATACGAAAGTGTTTCCCACACTTTGTTACTCCAGAAATACCCCTAATAAACAAATGAAATTACAAAAAAAAAGTGAAGAATTGCAATGTTTTACCCTAAAAGGTATCTTTTGGGAAAAGATATTGTAATGCTTGGGCTAACAAGTGTTACTTAAAAAGACACATTTATTAGGAAAAGTCATCATGGTTGATGAAAATATGTGTGAACAATTATAAATAGGTGAATTTGTAGTTGGGTACTTGGGTTTCATACTTTCGTACATTTCCCCAATGATAAGAGAGAACATTTGTGGTGCCATTTTTACTGTGCTACAAGTAATAAGGCCATTAATTGTCTCATTCTACCATCGAGATTCTTTGCCACAAAACAATTGATACTTTATTTTGGGTAAGCAACTACTTATGTGATTCTTGGATACATACAAATACAAGATTCCAATAGTAGTTTTTCCTGTATTCTCTATGTCTCTATGTACCTCTCACGTGCATTAGACGTGCACCTTTACTGGTTACAAAGAAACAAACAAGAAAACAAGAATTACCACAAAGAAGCCTACCAAAACAACACACTAGAAACTAGAGTATTTAGGAGTGATTTGCCAAGATAAACAAGGCTGAATAAGCTCCTTAACCCTATTGATGCCATTAGATGGATAGGGAATGGAAGACCCAAGTATACCATGAAAGTATTCGACTACAATCTCCTTGACTTCCTTCATGCCTCACCCCTTCAGAATCATTATATAGGAGCTTGTTCCTTGCCCGGTAAGCAGCCACCTTTTTGTGAAAATATAAGGCTTTTTTTGGTTTTTAGGGAAAGTGATGGAAAGAAAATGAGAGGGGAAATGGGGGAAAATGGGGAAAAAAAATTACTATTCACAAAACTTGAATTCTTTTATTTTCTGTCCTCTTTCTCTCCAATCCAAACAATTGGAGGGAAAATTAACTTTCCTTTTTTTCTCTCACTTTCCCTAAGTTCCAAACGAAGCCTAAGTATTTTGGTCCCCCACTTTACCCTATTTACCTAGGCTTTCTGCGTATAGAAAGCCTCCTCAGCAAATAGAAGATCAGAATAAGTCGATAGGGCTTCTTTTTCAGCAGAGATAAGAACAGAAGGAACAAGGCTTGATTGAATATCCACCTAAATTTTTTAAAGGTTTTCCTTAGCTTTGAGAACCCTGTCAGAATTATTACCAAATGTTGAGGAGTTAAGTGCCTTGAGCTCAGCTTTAGGGGCTTTTAGCTTAGAGAAAAGCTGGTGCATGGCTTGTCCCCTCATAGTAGATTGCCAATTTTTTGAAACAATACTTCCAAAACTAGAATGTTTTGTCCAGAAGTTAAAGAACTTGAAAGGCTTATAGCCTGAGGGGGGTTTGGCTTTAACCATAACAAGACCTGGAGCCCTTTTACCAGGAGGAATGAAGTTGCTTCGGAGTTAGGAAAGGAAATCAGCCAGTGCCCTTTTACCAAAACCCTATCCAACTAACTACAGATCAAACCATTTCATGCTTAGTATTCCAGTATTAAAGGAGCCCTTATAAGAAAGATAAATATTTCCGTAGTATCTAGGCAGTCATTAAAATCTTGAGTAGCACTCGTGTCAATGCCAATACCCCCTTTCTTTTCATCTACATGCTTAACATCATTGAGGTCACCAAGAAGGACCCATGGTTCACTACAAGCAATAGGTAAAGAGGCTAGATCAGACCACAACTGAGCTCTAGCACCCCTTCTATTTGCCCCATAAACCACTGAAACAGTGAGATTTACGTACCCTGAGCTGTTTATGACCAACTTTAACTGTTACAACTTGCTCTGCGGAGTTAATCAACTGGACATTGTGAACAATTCCAAAACAATATAATCCATGCATATCACTAGTATGGTAGTTCCCATGAAATTTCATTGTTGTAGAGATACTACTGCATGTGGAGGAGAAACTGACCCTCCTTACCTTTGTTTCCACCAGACTAAGGAAGTCCACTTTATACTCTGACAAAAACCTAGAAACAGCCCGCTGCTTTGAGGGATGGTTAACACCCCTGATGTTCCATGTAGCTAAACTCATAATCTAAACCTTGTGGCAGGTTTACGAGCTCTACCTGGAACAACTACTTTTTTGACCTTACTATTAGATATATTTGTAGACAACTGAGCATGGCCTTTAGGAGCCTGAAGATTTCCTTTTGGTGACCTTGGTTGCTTTGAGAAGTAGCGGGTGAGGAATATCCACACTTGCATTACTATCATCATTATCATAATCATCATGGTTCTCTTTATCTTGATCAGATTCAGAGGCTGCTTCAGTGCATACAAACTGCTAAAACATTGACTGGTTAGGAGTAGCTATATTGTTTCCATGCTTATGCATAGTTGGTATTGAAGCTTCGGCCTTAGGATCTGTGGCACTCACAGCTACAGGATCATGCCCATTAGGGGTTGGAGTAGAAGTAAGAGCTGCATCTTTGGGTCTTAAAATTTCCTCCACCACAGTGTTATTTTCTTGGGCAATATGCATAGACCTTGCATCGGCCAGAACAACATCAGAGCGAATGAATCGGTGAATATTTCAATTCAAAGTCCCATAAATTTTCCCGACAGTCAAACTAATAAACTTAAAATCGAGAGGGATTGAAGTTTTTGCAAGAGAAAATGTTGAAAAATTGGTTAGTGTGCTATAAAAAGTGTTTTGCATGAACAATTTGAAAAGTCATTATTTATAGGATGTTTATTGCTTCAAAAGTACAAATTTAATAAATTGACGTATGTAGCGTGTCAAGGTTTTCATTTCCTGTAGTATACGTTCTGCATTCTGTTTATACAAATTCACGTGAACACAATAGTTGTTTTCTGTCACATGCTGGCATGGTGGTTTTGCTAATGGTCATGGCTGCTAATGATTTGTTTGTGGTTTTTGTCTTTCCAACAAAAAGAGTTTTGAGGTTGATTAGCCACAAATTAGTTTTGAACTTCTTTCCATTTCCAATGGTAAGTTGGTGTTGCTCACTCCATGGGGAGGAAGTGCCAAACATGGCATAATCTCCAAACAGCAATATCTGTATTTATGTTTCTATAAAAGATTATTATCTGGTAGCTCAAGCTAACAACCTAGCATTCTCCAACCTCACATCACAACATGGGTATAGCATGGTGGTGATGACCTTTTAACATTTCGCTTGACACGTAGCAGCCTCTTTGAAAATTTCTTTCAGGTTTTGAATCCAATCACTCTAATGCAGAATTCATGTCCTTTTTACATCTATGTAGATTGTTCCTTTACGGCCAAATCTGGAGAATCTCACTGCTGTATATCTCCCGGTTCGTAATTAGATTCGGCTTAGTCAATTTTATTATAGTTGATATAACTATTCCTCGGGTGCATACTTATTATTCTTAAACGATTAATTTATAGTGGTAAGATTAGAAAACTTGACTTCCTCTTAAATTTGGATGTTGAGGTCAGAATCACATGGAAATAAATGAAACAGTCACCTAGCAATTGGAGTCTTTTTTCCTAAATTTGACTTAAGATGCTCAGATCGGAAATTTTGACTATCGAGATGAAGGAATAAAATTATACTGGAGAACAAGTTTCTCCCATTTAAATTGCCATCTCCACGAGGATGATGAACATGATGAACTCATTGAGCCCACATTGATAGCTCACAAATATCTCCAAGTTATCTACACCTTAGAGCATCCGCAATGGGTTTGTTAACTAGTACGTTAATTGTGTGTGTTAAGATTTAACAAACAAAATTGTATTTTTTGTGACACAATGCTTGTGTGTTAGAGTGTACCAGAGTGTGCTAAATGTAGTAGTGTGTTAGTATGGTTATCAAGTTTAGCAAAGAAGTTAACAAACAATAAGTGGGTCCTATCCCTATAAATTCAAACTTCAACCATAAAACATAAATGCCCACACTACTTTTTTTTTTGAAAATTTACCGTTAGCTTGATTTACCATTGCCTTTTTCATTGTTTTTTTATATATGCGTTGAACACTAAAGGTACGAATAAAGCAAAATAGGCAATGGGATTTCATGCTCTAAACATAATTCTTTTAAATGGGAAGTGGAGTGGCAGGAACAAGGCCGTTGGCCTTTCCTTCATTACAGAAAAATGACGTTGGTGACATATAGTCATTGTAAAAGTTTTTATTATAGCCATTGTTTAGATACATTATTTTGAAGAGTTAACACATTCCTAACTAACCCATTGAAGTACTCATATATATACTAACACACTTTTAAGTTAACAAACACTTGTAGGACCCATTTTTTATTCTAACACATACTTTAACAAATATTTTGATACACAAATATAACACACCCATTGCGGATGCTCTTACAAGCTCTTCACATTGAGCTATGCACTCATTGCAGTACTGAATAAATCTCTGCACTCACTGTTGCACTCTTCCACCTCCACTTGAACACCTATTTTCATTGCAAACTGAGTGAAAATATCAAACAAAGAGAACTACGATGTGCCTAAAGGAACAAACCTTTTTCTGGTGCCTTACAAGTTACAATACAAGGTAGCATTCAGTCCAGTATTTTAGTGGTTTTTTTTTTTTTTAAAGTTCCAACAATGAAGAATTATGATCTTTTTATTGTGCAACTACCTCTCTTTGATGATTATTACCCAAAGGGTATCCCTGTAGAATTAATATTGCTTGATAATCAGAAAGGCCCCTTGTGCTGGTAATTTTGTATATCATTTATGGTTCACCAAGGGAATCCATTAGAAATTGTCTGCTTTGAGTTTTTTTGCTTTGAGTTAACCACACTTGTTATGCTATCAGGCGCTGCAAGCTATTCTAGACAGCCCTCTTAACGCCAGTGGCATGGTACAAGCTGTTTATATCAATTTTGGGCGTCCGGGCATTTATGAAATCAGGCCCCAAGCAGACTTTATCAAAGATTCTGCACCTACAGCATTTGAGAATGTGCTCGGTAAGTAAAATTTGTTTTCTTCCTAACCCTATTTGAATGCACCTAGCAATACATACATTGTTCATCACTCATGCCAAGTTGACAAGGTGCAGGAGGGCTATTCCAAACTGGAAGGATTCTACGTACTGACACAGCTGAAGAACTTATGCTACGGATTCCAGATGTCCCCACCGTAATTGCTCGCATTCAGGAAGACTATATGAAAATAGGTTAGTATTTGATTTTAGAGGATTGTCTTCTTTTCATGCGAAACTTATGGATTATTAATAAGTGGTGCTTGCGGTGTAGGTTGCTTGTCCGGTGCTGGTGCTTTAGATGGAACTAATCTCCAAGAATATCTTACTGCCTCTAGCAATGATCAGTCATATTTCTTTGTGGTATGTGAGGGGTTTCAATGGGGTTTCATTATTGCCATCGATCCTCCATTTTTTTAAAATCTTACATTCCTATTTCCCACCCGCAAAAGTGTATACTAGCATTATTTTTCTTTGAATCCTTTATTCCCGTAATGAATTGCACTAGTGTCCCCTAGTATTTGAAAAAATCAGACTAACCACTCTTATAAGCCTCAAAAGGAACAAATACAAATACAGCCCTTTAATCTCATCACTTCAGGTACTGAAAGCTTGTTTTAGTGGACTTTTGTTTTCTTTTTCGATTAACATGATAAATTTTTTATATTCATACATGATTAATTTATAAGTAGGCTTTTGATTGGTTGATTTTTATGTCATATCTACTGTTAATATGGTTTTCTTGAAAGTTAGAATCTGTTTTCCTGATTTAATTGTTAGGGCCTTTAATATACTCTTTTGATTTTTCGAATAATGTTTTCTTTGGATGTTAATATTATGGCTCTATTGGAAACCAAATCTATCTCTAGAACTTACGAAATACGATCTGAATACAAGATAAATTATTTTGATTGGGGTAAAACGTATATAGGATAATAAGTAATAGGGCAAAGTATAGATTACCTCCTCGTGGTTAAGGCATTTGGCATATCACCTCCCTCACATTCTGAAATAACCCATTTACCTCCTCTTGATTTCGGACTAAAGTGCAACTCTAACACCGAAGATGTTAAATGACTGTGATACCCTGTCTCTTTTTTCTCTCATCCCAATCCATCTTTCCGTGGAAATTCAGTCGGTGTTCAAGGATTGCCATGGTGATGTGCTCTTTGCAACGGTGAATCAGTACACGATCTGCCGAAATCAGCTTTGAATTACAATAATTTTTTTCCTATATTTTTTCCTGTAAACGAAATGCGGATTCCTCGATTCTTTTGTCATTTTGAGTCCATGGGACCAGCTTAATGTTTCCCATTCAAAACATCCAACACCTCATAAACCCATCTAAACTTTCGAACTATTTACCTGTAACCCTACCTCTTGGCCCAACTAAAACAAATAGTATCACCATTAAATTACGTATTTTGTGAATTTGCAAAGGGATTGGTATAAATTTATAAATTTGTTGGTAGATAGGATATGGGCCTTGAACGCCGGCACAGAGAGAGAGAGAGAGAGAGAGAGAGAGCCGACTGAAGACGAAGACCACGAATCCATGATGAAGCACAAATTGGCTGCATAATTGTGTTCAATTTGTTGGATTAGGCGCAAGCAGAGCTTGATTTTGGGCTGGGTTTGGAAGTGGTGGCGCCTAAAGAGGAAGAAGAAGGGTGATGCTTGCTTTGTTTGGATTGCTTTTTGAAAAAAAAAAAATTTAACTTAAAAAACACTCATTATTTTTATTTTTAATCATTAATCACTCCTATCTTTAATCATTATTATCATTTTTCTCTCTATCTCTCTCCAATCAGTACCTCTACTTTTAATTATTACTCTCATTTCTTTCTCCACTCATAATCTTACAAAATTTCTCAAAAATTCATTCAAACACAGCAGTTGTCTTTTAACATAATGTTCAACTTTATTTATTTGTCTTTCTCAAACCAACTCTCATAATAGGCGTGTGAACTACACCTTCCGTCAATTTAGAAGGAAAAGATAACAGTAGCACTTTAGTTCAAACCCACGAGGAAGTGAATTGGTCATTTTAAAATGTGAGGGAGGTGATGTCCCAAAGGCCTAAAACACAATGAGGTAATCTATATTTTGCCCTACGTAATATGTAGCCCCGGATATTGAATTATATGCCAGCCACTAATTTGTTTTGGTGCTTGGGAAATGAAAAGAGAGTTCAAACAACAGAGAAAATACGAACAACTGATGGGAGGAGGAGATTCACACACAATATCAAATACTCTTTTACTGATGATGCTCACTGACTATACAAAGATTCACACTTCTCACGTCTCTTTCTCTTGCTCACTCAACTCCAATACTTGCTTCATTACACACACACACTTTTATAAGGAAATAGACGGGCGGAGTCTGGGATTTGGATTACTCTGAATCTTCAAATCAAATACAATCACATAACTACATAGTCAACATATGTGGCTTATCCACAAAGCCTCCAAACCAACGGTAGAAACACATGTTATTCATTCCTAAATCAAGCTAACAATATTTCAACAACAACTAGACCTTCAAGTGGCTTACTCTTGGCTCACCAACAAAGCAAGCATCATTGTCACCGAGA
The DNA here is from genome assembly GCF_030253575.1 of Rhododendron vialii. Taxonomy (NCBI): domain Eukaryota; kingdom Viridiplantae; phylum Streptophyta; class Magnoliopsida; order Ericales; family Ericaceae; genus Rhododendron; species Rhododendron vialii. The sequence continues at coordinate 23,005,210 of NC_080565.1, read as the reverse complement.
AGACAACTAGGTAACTGACTTAAGAATTGAGGCTGACATATGCTCCATTGGAACTTATGCAGGTTGGAAACTTTGCTGACTAAGAGATCGATCATCACATAGAGGATTACGTTAAAGGTAACTTTGAATTACTATGATAAGTTGCTTACTAAGATGTACATTTAGAAATGCAGTCGTGATTTCTGTCTAGATGTACGGCACCTCTAAATGTTCCTTTCCATGTTCATCTTTGGCATGATGAGGTTCAAATATCTGTTTCTAAGAACTCAATTAACTAGGTCTCGATTAAATTCGAAGAAATGACATTCACATTACTGGCACAACACTCACAGAGCATTCAGGATTTCCAGATTGTTGGTAAAAAGGCATCCAAAAATAGTACTCTTTTTTTTTAGTTTAATTCAACTACATAGTAGCTCTAACTCACATATATGTTGGGTGTCAAGAGAGTTTGTGAAGTGTTGTGGAGTTTTTTTTTTCCTCTCCAACTTATAAATGACATTGGAAACCTGTGCTTAGTATGCCAACCGCCAAAAACAGTGGTGCTCTGTTTTCAGGTTGTAATTCTTTATTCTGCGTTGATTCCATAGAGTTCTGAAAGTTCCTTGTGGTAATTCTTCTGGAAAATTTTGTCACCTAAATGCTCACTTGATTTGTCATCTTTCATGGTTGTGTTTGCAGTTAGCCAGTTGGACTTGAATGCTAATGCTGAGCTACGCGCGGTTGTGAATGCACTGCAAGCTAAATGGGGTGTTCTCTGAGAACCCGAAATTACCTCTGACTATGTTGAATTACCCATTGAATAGACAGCGTGACATCTAATTTGGTTACTGTGATGCTGCTTGATAGAAAACTGAGAGTAGTAGTCTTTTTTACTGTGATGCAGCAGGTGCTTGCTAGTCACTACAGGCATGCTTATACATTGTCCTGAAAGGGATTGGAATCAACTTTGCGCTGTTTAGAAACAATTTGCAGTGTTTTCAATTCCCTTTGGAATGAGAGCATTGTACTAGCAACATCTGATCTATTAGTATGTTCTATTGGTACAATTTGAGTTTGATTTGACCAATGTTTCTAAAGTTGTGATGGAGTACTATGTTAAGGCCGTGAAATTCTTTATTGGGACTTGACTAAACACTAAACAGGCACACTCATAGAGGAAGCTTCATCAAAATCTCTTTTTTTTTTTTTTTTGAATAAAGACGAAAATAAGACAATTTTTAATTTTCCAAGTCGAGTCAAACCAATAATCCACAAAAATTTAACGCTAAACTAAAAAAGGCGAATTTTTTTTAAATAAAAACAAGATAAATAAGCCAATTGGCTTATTTAGCCAAAAGACTACCTATCGAGGTGGCTCAACATTAACTACCCTATATATTGTTTGGGGGTGAATTAGTTTATTTTGACTTATCCCAGACTGTGCTATATTTTACGCCATTTTATTTTTTATGGTTGATTGAGGGTATTGTTTGTCTATCACTTCGATAGGTTTAGATTGATTTCTGAAAATAGTGCTCTGTTTGATTTGCAGTATTTTTGAATAAAATTTTCATAATGATGAAAAACCAAACCCGATTGACATAAAATACTAGTAGTTGAATTTGACAAAAAGCACTTATTTTATTTTAAAAGGGACAAATGTTAACCAACATTATGACAATGCCACAACCTATGCTCATAAAGAGTTTTGAGGAATAATTTTGAAAGTAACAATTCTTCGTAGTACCATATATGAATAACTACCCTATACACCCAACCCCATCGGTTTCACCTTCTACAACTCTTTCTCCTCCATATGTTTTGGGCTTTCTGGGCAAACTTTTTTCGATGGAAACGAATTTTCGGTGTTTGGTACCCAATTAAATAAAAGTCAAGGACAAGACATCAACAGAAAATCAATCGAAAGAGCCGGAAAATGACTTCCACATTTTTAAGGCTTAAAAAATTTTCCAGACTCCAGAGTTTGCATGATCAAGCTGCCTCATCCGACCAACAGCTTTCAATTTCATCGTGTCTCTCTCTCTCATTATCTCCCTCACGTCTCTCTCATTCTCTCTAGTTATATGTACGCTAGTTATATGGTCTCTCTCATTCTCTCTAGTTATATGTACGCTAGTTATATGGTCGTACAGAAAACTTTGGAAGGACCTTAAGTGAGGTCCTTAAGTGCGGATCTCCCTTTTCCGATCAAATTTCGATAATCTGAACTATTCAATGTGTTCAGTACGTGATTTAAAGAGTCCTCAATGAGAAATTAGCAAAAAAATGACCGAAAAGTACTTGATCTGAGTATTTTTTATTGAACCATTCAATGAAAACTGCTCAGATGAAGCACTTTCCCGGTCATATGTTTTGTTGATTTCTAGAGGAGACCCTCAAAATCTCTTTCTGATCAAATTGAACGGTTCGGATCATCAAAATTCGATCGAAATCTATGAGTTCCACACTTAAGCTAAGTAAGGGATCCCTCACAAGAAGCTACCTGTATATTCGTATATGTATATCCACACATTGGCAATTTGCAATCTGCTCATATTGGTCCATTTATAACCCGAGCCAATCCTCCCATATTGTATAATGGGTTCATATGAGTCCATATGAACCCATATTTACATATGTTTAGATGGGTTTAAATTTAAATATGGGCTTAGAATTAAAGAGGCTTACTTCAAACCAAGGTTCCGTGTCATGACCCAAACCCATGGGTTAAAGGTCTAATGACCGGCCAGTGAGTCTCTGTCACCCTTGCCTATCCTAATAAGTCAGTTTAGGGAATTCATAAAATCCTCTCACCAAAATAGCTTTCCTCAAGAAATTCAGTAAGCTGCGGAAGTACAATTTCAATAATTCCAACATATTCCAGAGTTCTATGTGCGGAAATAAATATAATTGCTTAACAATACCAATACAAATAACCATAGTATAACTTGTCCAACCGATTCTTAAAATAAAAGACTACAAATTTTAGCAGTTCTATATTCACATCAGAAACGGTACTTCTATATACACAGAAGAATTGATCACTAAAAAAAAAAAAACTTCGGCTTGAGAGCAAAGCCAAGTCCATCTATAGCTGCAAACCTAAAAAGTACTATGATTTTTGAAAAACTCCATAAGCTAAAGCTCGTATGAAACATGACATATCCAATAAACACGTTAAATCATGGATACAACTAACATCTTATAAAAAGTGTAGTCATACTCTTCAGTTCCGAACATATAAAATGTACTTCTTTTCAAAGATAATCAAATCTTAAGTCCACAATAAAATGAATTTAAGTCTTTCAATAGACTTATGCTAAAGTAATAATTCTCAGTCATCAGTTCATTCACAGAATGAAATCCAACTTTTTAGGATAAAGCAGAAAACCATCATGATATTGAAAATATCACATTTCATAATACTCGTCGATTTCACATATTTTTCATGAACAAGTTTCAACAAGAATCTAGAGGAGCGACCTCTAAAGTATAAAAAGGAATGACATCAAACCATCAGGATACCTGGTCAATATCCCCCAATCTTATAACTCCAAATCCACTTTGTTTGTTTAAAGTCCTTAAGCACGAAAGCTTGTTCAGATGTATCGACAGAAAAATATACATTTCATCAAGTCATTTAACAAGTTTCATAAATATCCATGATTCTACTTAGAAAAATTTTCTAAGATTTTTCAACAATGAAACATTTAACAACACATGTAAACAAGACATGCATGTTTCACCTTGTTCCTGAAGATATAGCTAATCTCTACTCGAGTCTTCACATACCTCTTACTTACAATCACATGGCCCTAAAGAGAATGCCATGAACATCGAAGTATAAATACAAATAATACACGAAGTCCGAATATACAGTGCAATTCTAGTCATCTAAGTCATGGCTTATAGCCGATCTATTACTAGGGGTAAGACGGTCATTTTACGTTCCAGAGTCAATCTATCCAAGCGCTATGAACTCAGATCTCTCATCTTATCAAATCTGGTTCAAAAATCATAAATTACTCAAAACTCAAGTATAAAACTCAGTTTTAAAACGGTTATGACTAAAAAGGTCATTTTAGCACACATCGAATCCCAAGGGCAAAATAGTCATTTTAAATCTCTTAACTAAGAAGTGTAAAATTTAAGTATCCTAATTATTCAAAAATTACAATCCTATAATTTTACAAAAATCAATAAGAATTTATACAAAGTCCATTTTTTGGTGTAGAAACGCAATACAGTGGATCAGAGGTCCAACAACCTATAATGGCAAAATAGTAAACACAATTCCACCTTAAGATCACATGGAATTTCTGGGTAAAAACTTAGTTTTGTCAAAAACTCTCAAAAACCTATGCATGCAAGGTACTATAAGAAATAAAAACAATACTTTGTTTATTTACTAAAATCTGTCACCCTTTCTTTCAAAAATCATAATTTATTCATATAAGGTCCAAAAATACTCAAACTAGCGCCCAAACTTGCGTAACATCCATGTGTATCTACTGTAAAAATTGAAAGATTAGTTATCAACCAAATATTCTCCAGATTTCGAAAGAACAAGCTGTTCTACAGAAAAACAGGGCAGCCAAACATGTTTTAGTAGAAAATCCGTAACTAATTCATTTCAACTCCAAAAATGTTGAAACAAACTCTTAAAGTTTTGTAACGTAAATTATTATTCTCAGTAAAAATATCAGATTCATAACTTAAGAAGATAGTTCCCAGAAATTAAAAAAAGATGGCTCTGCCCAGATTTCAAAACATGTGTATCAGTCCATATTCCGAAAATCATAACTATTTCTGTGTTGATCGGTTTTGCATGTTCTTGGTATCAAAATCTTCTTCTTTAAACTTACTTTAAAAGTTATGAAGACTTCAAAAATCGAATCATAGCAGAAGAATTCTCAAAATACGAATTTCTCAGAGGGTAATAATCTGTCTCCAGAAATTGGAGTGGTTTCTCTTAATCTTTTGATGTTAATCAACTCCTAACACCTTAAAACCTTACCCATCTGTTAAGAATATGATAATAGGTGTCCAAAATCAGAGGTTTATAGCTTCCTAATAAAAGTTATTCACATAAAAATGGCTAAAGAAACAATTACCTAGTTGATCTTGAAAGAGATATCATGTCTAAGAACTTGGAGGGTGCTAGCTAGAAGTTTCTTCTTCTTCTTCTTCTTCTTCTTCTCTTCTCTTCTCTCTCTCTCTCTCTCTCTCTCTCTCTCTCTTCGTCCCAATCTCCTCTCTCTCTTTCTATATCTAATCTCCCAAGAGAGTAATACACTAGTATATCTATAATTATGAGTTAAAGTAAAAAGAAAATATACTAACTATTCTAGGGCCACCAAGCCATAACACTTGTCACCTAGCCATGTTAGTGGGCTTGCCAAGTGTTGGCTTGGTCTTGACACCTAGCCATGCACGCATGGCTAGTTTCGGAGTGCGACTTGCGTGCGGCTCGAAAAATTATACGGGTTTCGGACTTAGAAAAATATGAAATTTGCACAGAACCCTAAATAAATTATTCTAAGAATAACCCCATTCTCGGAATTTCAAGAAAAAATTCAGAACACAGAGATTTGAAAATGTCTGGCCAATTGACTTGAAAAATGTGTCTGTGACCCCGTCTGCGACCAATAATTAAAGAAGTTAGTGACGAATTATCATCGTACTAATATTATTTTTAACGTGAGGGCTCTCACATTCTGTACTGGCCGATACGTACCAGTTTGCCGTAAAAACGGTATGCCAACACTACCGGCCATTCTGGGAAATACTGGCCGAGATGGTGTTACTGGAGATTTCACCCGGTATTTTGCAGAACCTCAAAGACAACTCGAATAGAGGAATAGAAGACGATCGGACGAGAACCTGCGATTGAGAGCAGGTAGATCTGGATTAGGGACTTGAAAAGAGCGCCTCGCGGAAGGACGTGGGGAAGAGTCTGAAAAGAGAGACGCGCAGGTGGAGAAATGAGATGAGATCGCCTGGAGAGAGAGAGAGAGGGGGGAGCAGGAGTTACATGAGCGCCGGATATAGTCATGGTCGATGGGAAGACAAGACGGTGGGGCTAGGGTTTGGACGTCGCCTCAATATCACAAAAAATGAAAATAAAAGAGAAGGAACATAAGAGGAAAATAGGAGGAAAAATTTACTATTTACTACACTTGAAATTCTTATTTTCTTTACTCTTTCTCTCCCCAGCAAACAATGGAAAGGACATTTTTAAAATTTCCTTTCTTTTCCTTTTCTTTCTATGGGTTCCAAACAGAGCCTTAGTTATATTTTAGTGGACGAGAAGTTCTTTTTTGGCTTAATTGCAAGAACACCCCCTAAACTATCACTTTTTGGCAACTTCACCCCCTTAAGTTTAAATTCGAGCAACTTCACCCCTCTAACTACCAAATTTGAGCAACTTCACCCCCTCCCCCATTTTCCGTCCAATTCTGTTATAGAATTTGGACGGAAAGTTCAAAATTGGATGGAAAAGTAAATCAACTTACAAAAATGCCCTTTTACACCCTTTATAAAAACTCTCCTTTACACCATATAAAACTCTCTCTCTCTCTCTCTCTCTCTCTCTCTGTGTGTGTGTCTCTGCGTACACGATCTCTCTCTCCTCTTCTCCACACCCACCTCCACACCCATCACCAGAAAAATCCTAAACCTAAAACCCATTTATGCTCCTCCTTCTACCCCAGAATTACCCCCTCTCACCACACCACCCCAAACCACCAGCACTACCTCCACGAGATCTCAACCTCATCCTCATCCTCCTCATCCCTTCTACTACTCCTCCTCCTCCTCCCTTAGGGTTTACATAGTGGGGTGGATCGTGGGGTTTTTTTTTTTTTTTTCAAAATTTTCCAGCGGCTACGGGTGGGGCCTTTTTTGGGCTACGGGTAGCTATCCAAAATTTTTAACATTGCACGGATTCTAATCTCTGGCTATGGGTAGGGCTTTTTTGGCACTACGGGTAGCAACTGGGTAGAAAATGGTTCTTACTCTGCAACCCCCGGATCCATTTCCAACCATTTCTAACACATCCATAACACTCCCAAACCACCTCACAAAATTTAAAACACAATTTCCAACACCCCTCCAAACATCCGGTTCCCTAAGCTCTAAAAATAAATGAAGACTCAAACTTGGATCATAGCCTAAGTACGCCAACAACTCCAAATGATGCAAATAAGATATTTACACTATCCAAGCATGAACAAAACCTGCTCTTTTTAAGCACAATGAGATATTTACCAATTAGGTGTTAAGTGTCAACTCAACCTAGATTTACATCCCTTGGCAATTTCTATTTTGGAGCACCCCTTCCGAAACACTGTAACAGTCATAGACTCATACCAAATGATGAAGTCATATATCCAAATTTGCAAAAAACTACTATGATGATTCAAAGCATAACTAGATGCTTGTTGTTTGAAAGCAACAAATTCTACTATTGCAACTTATAAAAGTATACACCAATCGTACTGCAATCAATGGCACGAGGGTTCCACATTCCCATTGATGCTCCACGGACCAGGACTATACATTAGGCCCCTAAAGGAGTAACTTGGCCTACAAAGTACTATGCAGTCCGCGGTGGTCAAAATCCTTCAATTTGGGATACGTATCCGACCCCGTATCTGTCACGTCCCGCCCCGCAAACGGCACCCAATGTGGGCCCGAGTCAGCGCGGCCACGTGGCATTCCACACAAAAGACCATACCACACTCTATAACCAATCAGAATACAACTTAGCGGAAGACTTCTCACTTAAAATACAACCAAGTCAACGCCAAAACCTCAACTCACAAGTTATAAAAAATATCCCTCTCTCCAATTAATTACATAACATGTAGGTTAACTTCTAGATGAATCAGCTACACAACAATCTAACCAAAGACATCACCCAACACGAGTCTCAGCACTCTCCAAGGCGTTGACCAGTAGTGGACCCACTCTAAGCCACCTGCTATCTGGCAGTCCAAAAAGGAAAACCAGAGTGTGTGAGATATAGAAATGCTCAATAAAATGTCACAATACCCAAAAGAATATCAATAAGAATATTCACCACCAACATAACTGCAATACCCATATGAGTACATTAGTTATAACCACCACATCTGCCAAACATAGCAATATTATCCAATAAACAACCACATAGCAATAACTGAATCAACGACAGCATGAATATAAATCACGCAAGCATGCAGTGACACGTCTGCCACATTCCCATATACCTAACGCATTGTGTCCCGCAAACCATGCTCCCAACCTCCGTTAATTAGACGGAATGGCATACGACATGGCGTGACTCACTCCACAATCCTTTCGCAGGTACAATCAACATACAACAAGCATGCATACCATTAGCTAAACAATATATAGCATGATATACAATTTCGACCACATATATCCATATCAATAGCTAAACCTCGATTAGCATGATATCATTGATATATAATCACCTCCACCGCATTATTTACATATCGATAATCATATTGAAAGCTAAAATACCATAGCAAGATATATACATACCACCATAGCAATATCTTATTGAGAAGAACCATATCAGACACACTCACCTTGTATCGACCGAGGTACGCCAAACTTACAGTTTCGGAACCTCTCCAATTGATCGGCTTGTTACCTAACCACAAGCTAACCATATCAGTTTATTGAACGCTTAAACGTCAAAACTACCTCCTAACAATACTCTATGACACCAACAATAGATTAACAATACTTAACGCATACTAACATGTCTATCTCAAAGGTTTAGAAGTGTCCCTAAACAAGTGTAACACTCAAACACCACATAACCACTACATTTGGTTTGAAATCTATGACCAGCCTGTCGTATTTTGCCTATAACTTCTTATAGGGTTAAAACCAGATTATGAAACCACCACCATTAGAAAGTACACCTCCGGTACATGAATTTTGATATAAAATTTGTCCTAAACGGAGTCCGAATGACCAAGATACGCTCAAATGAAGTTACACATCTAAAGCAGAATTCACAGTTTTCAACAGAACAGTTTGCGATCGAAAGCTCATTAAAAATCACATACTCAATATTTTCCAATAATACCAACACCAAAACATCACCAATTGATCAATGTTTAAGACTCATGAGAACCCATGTCCACCAGCATGCTTAAACTTGAGGAATTTCATGACGAACGCAAGCCAAAAGCTGTCCAGAATTTTAGAAGTACCAAAACCTGAACTTTAATTCAAAAACTGCTATAATCTAGAAAGAGCCACGACACAACCCAAACATATTCAGAAAGAAATACGAGTCTAGTTTTTGACTCAAGAAACGGTGCGTAAAACCGATACCCGAGCAAGAAGTTATGCCCGTTTTTCCAACACGTGTCTGTGCTGTCTGCACAGACGCGAATCAGACACCAGTTCGGTTCACGATTTTTATCTTTTTCCACATTGTTCAGAAATTTCTGAAATTTTTACAGCATAAACTAAACTCACAGAGGCATCTACAGTAAATTTGAAAATAACATGATAGGAACGTCGATGAGAAAAATTCGTCAAAACAGGACAAATTATTAACTTGTTCAAAAAAAATGCATGCTCATCATATACACGAATTTTCTGAAATAAAAACTCAATTTCAACCTCAAAAACCCTCTCCCATGGCTTCAATTCAGAGCATATTAGATGCAGAACAAAAACCTAGCATGAGAAACAGGAAATCCCAGCATTTAAGAAGATGAAAATTACCTAATTGAGCTTCAATCAACCTAACCCCAATTTCTTCTTCTTTTCCCCTTCTTCTTCCACGCTGCTCTCTCTCTCTCTCTCTCTCTCTCTCTCTCTCTCTCCCCGTAAAATGATA